>NW_020797890.1:3825759-3848210 GCF_003369625.1 Aspergillus mulundensis | reverse complement strand
AAGCAGGGGTATTATAATTTTATAAATACTTAAAATTTTTATTATAAGTTTATATAAAGTATTATTAAATTACCTTAATTTTTATTTATATTATATACCGCGTTATTATACCCCTATATTTTTTTATATTTATATTAGCTAAAATAAAGGTAAATTTTTTTAATTAAAACTTTATTTTTAAACCATGTAAAGCCTATAAAAAATTATTATATATATACCTAGTTAATTATAATTTTACTTATATTAAAATAATTAATATAATAAATTATTTTATTATTATTTTAAAAAAACATAAAATTAGGTATATATTTAATATTAAGTATTTTATAGTAAATAAAGTAAATATTTAATTTTTTTAAAAATATTAGTTTTTTTTAATTATTTATAAACCTTAAAAACCCAAAGCTTTAAAATATATTACTAAAAAACTTTTTAAAAATATTTTTAATTTTTTTTACCCTCCCACGGTAATAAATATATTAAAAATTTTAATTACTTATAAATAGCTTTTAATTAAAAAGCTTTTTAATAATATTAATATATATATTAAATTATTCTAGGCTATTATAGCTTTTAAAGCCCTTATATATAAATTTATATACTTATAGTAAAAGTTCACGGGAGTTATTAATATATTAAAAAATTAATAAATATAACTAAAAAAAAAATTTTTTTTTAAAACTTAAAATTTATTTTCTTGCCCTAAAGGCTTAAAAAGTTATTAATAAATTATTTAATTTTTTTTATACCTAAGAAAAAATATTATAATATACAGGCTATACTTTTTTAACAAGACTAGTATTTATTACTTATAAGCAAGTTTTTAATAGTAGTATATAAAAACTTAAAAAATATTTAGTTATTTATTTATAAAATTTAAATAACTAAGTCTAACTAAATCTTTATTTTATACCTACTTAAAAGGAAATTATTATAATAATTACTAAATATTTTTATATTACTATTATAAATACTTCTTATTTTTTTACTAATAAATACTTATAAAAAAAAAACTAAAAATATATAGCTATAATTATATATTAAAAATAAAAATAATTTTATATTATTATAATAAATTTTATTAATAATATTTTTTATATTTAGAAAATAATAAACCTAAATTTTAAAAAACTTTATAAGTTTTATAAGGTATATATTAATAACCTTATAATAGTATTTAAAATACTAAAAAAATATATTTAATATTTTTAAATAATTTTTATAAAGCTAGATAATATAAATATTTACCTTAAGCTAATAAAGTTATTTATTAATTTTTTTTTATATAATTACTTGGTTAAAGGGTTAATATATTAAAAATATTTATTTTAAATAAAAAACTAGCTATAATAATAGTATTTACTTTTTTAAAGTTTTTTTTAAAATTTAAAACCTTTTTTAAAGTTACTAAATAATTTTATAATTATATTAAAAACTATAATAAAATTATAATTTTATTTAAGCTATTAAAACTACCCTGCTTTAAAAAGCATTTTTAAAAAACTTATTTAAAAAGGTATATTTTATAAAAACCCTAGTTAAATAGTTTAGTAGTAATATAAAAGTTTTTTATATATTTAAAAAAGTTTTTAAGTTTTTTATATTTTTAGCTTATTTTAAAAAGCACTAGTAATTATATATAAATTTTAATTTTTTTTAAAAATAGCTATAGTATTATAGTATATTATTTTTATAATAATTATATTTATAAAAATTTATTTAAACCTTTACTAAAAATTATAATATATTTTATATTATTTTTAAGCTAAGTACTTATAATAGTAAAAAGTAATTATTAGCTTATAAAAATAAAGATTTCTTATTTTATTTAGGTAATATATAAAATATATTATATAATTAAGGCTATAAAACTTTTTATTATAATATATATAAATTATAGCTTAACTTTAAATATTATATTTTAAAAGTTTATAGTAATAGTTTCCTTTAAAAAATAAATAAAAAACTTATTTATACTTTTTAGTATACTTAGTAATTTAGGCTTAAAATTTTTTATTATTTAAAAAAAATAAATATTATTATAAACACCCTTTTTTATATTAAAAAATATTTTACTTAATTATATAATAAATTTAACCTTAACTACTTATAAATAAACTAAAAATATATTTTTATTATTTTTTATTATTTTTTTATTAAATAAGTTTAAGTAATATATTAAAAATATATATTTAAATAATACTTATACAAGCTTAATTTTAAAAATATTATAAAATTTTAAAAAATTTTTTATACCCGTGGTTTTTTCTTATTATAAATATAAGAATTTATTATATATACTTAAATAATACATGCACTTATATAATAATACTTTTATATATTTTATTTTTTTTACTTATAGTAAAATTAACTTTAAAATACCTAATAATAATAATATAAAAAAAATTTAAATAATAAATTTTAGCTTTACCTACCTAGATTTTTATTTAAATTTTTTTTAAACTTATTTATAATAATAATAGTTATTAAAAACTAAATAAGTACTTAAAAATATATATAATTTTATAAGTTATAAAAGCTATTTTTTACTATAAAAGTATATAATATATTATTTTATTTATTTAAAAAATAAAGTATATTATTATTATTTATACAGGAACTTATAATTAATTACTTTTTTATTTATTTTTTTATATTATAATAGTTTATTTTATTATACGCTTGCTATTAATATTAAAAAAGTTTAATTAAGTACTTATTATTTATAATAAATACTTTAAAAAAATTAGCTTAATACCTAGAATTTTTACTTAAAAAGCTTATAAATAAAGTATAAAATTAGTTAATTACTTTTAGGCCTATAATTAATTAATACTAAAAATTTTTATTTTTAATAAGAACACGTGTTTTTTTAGCTCCTTTTAAAAAGGTATATTAAAGGTAATAAATATATATTAATTATACTTAATTATATTCCACCCGTAAACTAATAACTAAATAAAAAAAATTATTTAAATAATTAAAATTATACTAAAATATAATATAACCTAATATTTAAATTTTATATAACTTAAGATACTTTTTATAATTATTATTATTATTAATAGTTTTATTAATAATATAATAAATAAAACCCTTTAAAAATTACTTTTTAATTTTAAGTTTTGCAGGTTATAAAATCTTTTAAAGTATATATAATTTTAGAATTTCTTAATATAAATTAATATTAAAAAAGCTTTAAAATATACCTTATTAGCTATAAAATTAATATATAATAAAAATTATAAAGCTATAAAGCTTTAAAAAAATAATTTAGCTTATTTATAATTTTATAAAGGTTATAGTATTTTTATTACCTACCTTTAAAAATATTTAATAAAGTTTTTTTAATAATATGCTGGTTCTTTTAAAGTCCTTAAGTAAATTAATTATTTATTATACTTAATAAATTTTTTATTTACCTAAAAGATTTATCCTATGGTATTAATTACTTAACTTAAATTAATATTAATAAATTTTAACTTTTATAATAAATAATACTATAAACCTCCTATTATAAAAAATAATTAATTCCCTAATAATATTAATTAATAAAAGGTTAAGAAAATTTTTATAAAATATATTATATATTATAGCTAATATAGCATGCTAGTAACTTAATACCTAGTAAAATAAAAAATATATAATTTTAAAAGTAATTAATAAAAATTATTTTAAAATTTAGCTAGGGCTAATAACCTTATTAAAAATTTTAAAAATTAAAATAATTAAAATACTCCTATTAATAAAAAAAAACTATTTTAACTTATTTTTTTACTTTTTATTATACCCCGCTTTACTTTTAAGTTTTTTTACCTTTTTTTTTATTTTTTACTATAAGTTTTATTTATTATACCCTGCTTTGTTTTTTTACTAATTTTTTTACCTTTTTTTATAAATATACCCTACTTTATGGCTTTTGCGCTATGTTTTTTTTTTTTTTAATTTTTTAAAAAGTATTCTTAATATTTTATATTTATTTTAGTAAGGCCTAATATTTTTTATTTTAACTAAGGCTTAATATTTTCTACCTTATTAAATATAATATATATAGTTTTTTTACTTTTTATTTTTAACTAACTTTCTTACCCCTAACTTTACCACTTTTTATTTTTTTTCTTTATAATTATTTTTTAATTCTTTACCTATAAAAGTTTTATTTATTTTTTAATTTTACTTACTATAATAAATAAAACTTTTACTACTAGCTTATTTAACTTAAATAATACCTTTTTAAATAAAAAAAAATAAAAACTTAAAAAACTATTTATAAGCTTAAGTAATAAATTAAGGTTTTTAAAAATAATAAAGCCCTTTTTATTATAAACTAAAAAAAAATTATAAATTATTTTAAGGCCCATGTTAAATAGCTTAAAATAATAAATAATAATATTATTATTACTTAGTTTAAGGGCATAGCTAATAATTTATTTTAGCTAAACTAGGCTAGTAAAAGTAATTATAAAAATATTTTTAATAATAAATTATTTATATAAATTAAGATTCCCCAGGAAGAACCTATTATTAAAATTAATTTAAAAAAATAAATATATTAAGTTAAAATATTAATTTAAATTAATAATAAATACTTTTATAACTATTTAAATAATATTTTATAATTTAAATAATTTTTTATATTTATCCACTTATAATACTATATATTTATTAATAAAAATATAAAAATACTAATTAATTTAGCTTTAATTAAACCTATTTTTAGTACACTAAATATTAATAAAATTATAAAGGTTTTAATAAGTATTTTTAGTAATTACACCCTGCTTATATATAAAGTTACTAAAACTAATTTTTAAGCTAGTAAAAGTTATATTTTAAAGCTTATTATACCCTAGCTAAAAAAAATACTATTTAATATATTATAACTAGTAATAATTAAATACTTATTTTAAAAAAAATATTAAATAATATTTTAATTTAGCATAGTTTAATAAATAATAAGGCCTGTTATAAAAAGTTTTAAAAGCTAGTTAATAATACTTATTTAAAATATAATAAAAAATACCTGTTTTTTTTACTACCTTTAAGCTAATTAATTAAAAGTAAATATAAGCTAAAAAACTTTAAAAATTTAAGTTAATTATTAAATTTTATAAAAACTTACTTACTTACTAGCCTAAAGGCATGTTTATAAAAAAGGTTACTACCCTAGGCTTTAATAAACTTATTACTATTATAAATAAAATTATTTTTAATATAATAAGGGTATTAATTATTATAAATATAGCTATTTAAAAAAAGTTTAAAAATATAATAAATAATATTAAAGCCTAGATAAAAGCTGCTAAAGTAATTAAGTTTTTTAATAAAAAATATAATAAGTATAATATAAAAGCATACTTTTAGGTAATATTTTTAAATAATTTTAATATTTTTAAATATTTTATATTAAAGTATTTATGCAAATAATTTATATAATACTTAAAAATAGTTACTAATATAAATATATTATAGTTATAATAAAAAAATCTTAACTTTTATTATATTACTATTTTTTTATTATAGTTTATAAATAACACTACTAATAATATTTTTATTTATAAAAGTTATATAAGCAACCTACGCTTTATATTTAATAAAATTAAGTATAAAAATTAAAAAACCTAATAAGTATAATATTATTTTTATTATGGCTAAAGCACTAAGAATAATACTATTTTTTTTAATAAGGAAATTTATTATATTTTTTTATTTTTTTTATATTTATACTGCTTGCTTATATTAGCCCTTAGTTATTAGCATGTATTTATATTATTTTTAAGATAGTTAATTTAGGAGAATTAACTTACTACTATCTTGTCATATCGCCCCGTTGGGTCCGACAATTATTACGTAGTTAAATTAAAAAAAATACCTAGTAAAAAAAAGTAAAATTAGTAATAGCTTATTACCTTTTACTTTTAATAGTTTTATAAACTAAAGCTAAAATATAAAATTTATAATTAAAAACTACTTATAGTTATTAAGTTTTTTAAAAAGTAATAATATTACTTAAAGGGCTTTATATATTTTATATATATTTAGTATAATTATAATAACTTATGGTACTTTTTTAAAATAAAGGTCTTAAATTAAAAATAAGCTTATTAAGTAAAATTATTAATAACTTATAATTTTAAGATTAAGTATAAGCTAAAAAGGTTTAATTTAGTAAATATATTATTAAAACACCTAGATTATTAAGTAAAAAATAAAAAGTATTAAGTTAGTTTATTTTTAACTTTATAAAAAAGTTAAAGTTATTTTTTAACTAAACTAATACTAAATAGGTGCTAAAAAGCCTAGCTACCCTTTTAAAAAGGTTAAAAAATATTAATTTTTAGGGCTAATATATTTTAGGTTATAAGTTATAAAAATAGCCCGTAAAAAAAACTTATTAAACTAGTTATAAAATTTTTTTAATAAAAGTTATTTAAAGCCTAATATAAAAATACTTATACTAGCTATATTTAATAATAACTTAAAAAAATAATTTTAGTTAAAATAGGGCAGGGCTTTTATTTAAAGTATTAATATATAAAAAATAATTTTTTTTTATTAAAAGGCTATTTATATTTTTTTATATTTATATTATAATATAAAATTATAAGGGTATATTATAATAATTTTTATATAAGCTACTTTAATTATAGGTATATTATTAAGCTACTTAAATATAACTTTTAATAAAAAATTTTAATAAAAAAGTATAAAAGTATATTAAAAAATATTTTTTATATTAAAAATTTAAAACTTTATAATAACTAGCCTAAGGCTAGCTTATTTTTTTACTAGTTTTAAATATATTATAAAATTTTTTTTTATAAATTTTATTATTAGCCTATTTTTATTAAAGTATAAAGGCTATATATATAATATAATATTAATAATAATAAATTATTTTAGTAAAAAAGTAAAATATATTTTTACTACTTAAAAAATTAATATTAAAAAGCTAATTAATAAATTTATTAAAAAAATAATATATAATACAGGGGCGCTTAAAAGCCTAGTTATTAATTAAAATTTATTATTTATTTTATGTTGAGGTAGTGGCCAGGCGACACCTGAAGAAATGTTATATAACTAAAGAAGATATTAATTAATTAACTAAGGATGGCTTAGAGGCCAACTAACTATTTAGATAATAACTAAGGTTTAAGTTAGTAATATCCGCAGGATTAACCATAATAGTCCCCCCTAATTTAGTAACTATAATAAGGTTTTAATAAATAAAAAAAACAAGGGTGTGAAGTTATAGTTATATTAGGAAATAATAATTAAAAAGTATTACCTAGTAAAAAACAAGTAAAACTATTATAAAAATAACATTAAAAATTCCGCAGGGATAACAAGTAAAAAAATAGGGTAAAAATAATTATTATAAAAATAATAAAAATAAAGGGAAAATTTTTAACAAGCTAATTTTTTTACTTTTACTACTTTTATAACTTAATATCTCCCTAAATAAAGCTTAATTTACTTATAAACTTATTAACAAGTTTTTAATTAGCAACAGGATTATCTTTAAATATTAGTATAATAGGATTTTTTTATTATAAACTTTTATTAGCCAGGTTAAAAACTTTTTATATAAATATTTTAATACTAGGCGTACTAAATTAAGTAATTTTATATATTAGTAGGCCACCTTCCTACTAGCAGGAATAGCTAAGTAATTTATTAATTTTTAAGCCTTTTTTTTTTAACTTTTGCTGCAAGTTTCTTTTAAAACTTGTAAATAATCTTATTTATAATAATAAACGCACGCACGGTGTTAATAATAAATTCTAAATTATTTATAATAAGATTTATAAATTTAAAAGCATTAATTATTTATATTATAGTTTTAATAGGCTAATATATTACCAGGTTTTTAATAAATTTTTTAATAAGTAGAAATTCCTATCTTTTGTAATTAATTACCCACTTTTTTTAAACTAGTTTTATCTTGTACTCTTGGGCAAAAACATTTTTTAAATAAGCTTTAAGTATATTTTTAGCCAAGAATTTTAGGTAATTATAAAGTAATTATTTAAAAGTTACATGCTATTTAACTTTAAGGTACCAAGTAATATTATCTAGTAATATAAGTATTTAATTATTAGCTATAATAATAAAAAACTTTTTTTTATTATATTTTAGCTAAGGTTGCAAGGGCTTTAATATATATTATATTTTTTTTTTAGGTTTATACTTAAGACCTTATAAGTAGGTAAAGTCTTATTATTTAACATGCTAATTAAAACTTTTAATTTTTCTTTTATTTTTTTAAGATTTAACACTAGTTACTTTAATAATTTATTTAATAAAAAGCAAGTATTATTATTAATAAACGCCCTGTACTATAAATATATATATAAAAATATTTATTTAAACTAAAGTATGTTATTTAATTTATTTTAAAAATAACTGTTATTAATAGTAATAAAATATTATTATTAATTTTTTTTAGGGTAATTAGTTACTTTTTTAATTTTATTATTATAAACTAGGACTGTTATTTAGGGGGCTGGCTTTAAACTAAGCATGTTTTTATACCCTATTTTTTTAGCCTAGTTTACTTAAAGAAGTTTATTTACTAGAGCTTTGCTTTAAGTTACCTTTAATTTTTTATTAAAAGTGTAAAGTTTCGTAACTTTAGCCCTTAATTATTAAATAATTTTTATTTTTACTATTTTGCTTAAGGCATAAGATGTTTTCTTAGCCTAAAAAGTTTTAATTTATTTTTTTAAGTTTTTAATTTTTAACTTTAAGCTTGCCGTGGCGCTGCTAATAAAATTTTGTTTTTATTTAAGGGTTATTATAAAAGTTTTAGGTTAAGGAAATTATTACTTAAAAAAATATAAAAAATAATAATAAAATAGGTGTAAAGACGCGGGGTAATACTAAAGTAATAAAAGTTATAAAGTTATTGCTAAATAATAATAAAATAGGTAAAGTTAAAAAATAATAATAAAAAAAAAAAAGGTAAAGTAAAAAAGCAGGGTAATATTAATAAAAGTTATAAAGTTAATATAGTTATATAAATATAAAATAATAATAAAACTTAGGGGTAAGAGTAATAGCAGGGTAGTTAATAAATTAATTAAAATTTATAAAAAATATTAAAATAGGTATAAAAAATAATAATATAAGTTAAACTATTATTTTTTTAAAAAGTGTTCTTGCAAGGGCGGCCGTAGTTTTTTTTAAAAACTTTTTAAGCTTTTATGGCGGGGGGCTTAATTTACTTATACTTGTTAATTTATAAGCCTGCATTATTTAAATAGTCTTTTTTATACTTTTTAATTTTTTTTTTTATATTTTATAAAAGAGATTTATAATACCACGTGTTTTAGTAATTAAACTATCCTAACCACTTTACTAAATACTTAAAACTATTTAGGGTCTATTTCTTAGCTAGTAAATACTTAATTTTATATAACTAAAATTTTTTTATATTTTTTTTTTATAAATTAAGGGCCAGGCTTAATATTTATTTATATATAAAGGTTAATATCTAGGTATTTTTTTAGGTGCGTAATAAATACCATAGGGTGCAGTTACTAATTAAAAAAAAAGTTTAAATAATAGGCTAGTAAACTAACTTTTTTTAATACCTTAAAAGGTCCTATATATTATACTAAAAGTTTCTTATTTAATATTACTTATATTTTATATTTTTTATATAAGCATAATTTAACTTAATCCCTAGGAACAAACGTAATTAGCTTATAATTTTTATTATAATAATATTTTATTATTATTTATACTAGCCTAAGTGCTGCTACCACGTTCTTTTTATAATTAAAGTTTTTTAAGGGTATTACCGTGCTTTAAAATATACTAGTAAAAAAAAAAGTATAATATAAATCTTTATACTATATATAAGTTTATACGGTAAATGCTTTGTTAAGGCATTAATATAGGTATTTAATATTACCTGTAAATATAGCAAAGCTTTTACCTATTTATTTAAGTACTTTAAACTTATAATAGCGTAGCGTAAAAAAACCTTTATAATTTAATTTAATTTTTTATTTTATTTATTTACCTAGGCATGCCACGCGGTTATAAAATAAAATTTTACTTTTAGCTTGGTAAAAAGTGCTTGCTAAAATTTTTTAATAAATTTTAAATCCCTATTACTAATAATTATAATTAAAAGTCCTTAATTTATTATAGCCCATTTTATTAAAAGTATTATAGCCTACTTATGCGCTTTTTAGTTATCTTTACCTAGTAAAATTATTAAGCATTTTATATAATAGCATGTGCATGTAAGTATAGTATTTAAACTATTTATTACCTTTGGTAACGCAGTTACTATATTAATAACCATAATATAAAAAAAATATTTAGTAATAGTATTAATTATAAGATTTTATATAGTTTATGGTTCTTTTTTTTATAGTATAGGCATAATAAGCAAGTAGTAACATAGTCTTGGACTTATTTTAATTTTAAGTAAAAAAAAATATTAGCTAAATTTTTTAATATGCGGTAAATATTAAGATAACCTTTATTATTATATGCTGCCTTAAGCACCTTCTTCTTTAATATAAAAAAAATATAGAGCTTTTTTATATTAAAAAATACCTTGTAAGGCATAGTGTAAATAAATTCTTTTATATTTAGTTAATAAGGTAATGTTACCAGGCACTTAAAAGTAATATTAGCCTCTAAAACTTTTTTTACCTTTTTTTATTTTTTATTTTTTATATATTCCTGTAGCAGCCTTTATTTAAAATTTTTAAAGTACTATATTATTAAAGTAGCGGAGTTACCGTGTAATATATTTAATAAATATTTTAAATTTTTATTAGTATTTTTTATAAAGGACGGGAAATAAAATAACACGTTAGGTATTATATTTATCTTTCCTGGTTTATAAAAAATCTAAAGGCAAAATTATTATAAAAAAATTAATGCTTGTACTAAATAAAGGTTTAGCTTTTTAAAAAATTTTATTACTAGTATTTTTTATTTAATAATATCCAGCGTACTTACATGGTTTATATAAATAAAAATTATTTTTTAGCAGGATTTTATTATGTACCATAGCTTTTTAATTACCTAAATTAAATTTAAAACTTTTAATTTAGTTAGCTAATAGTTTTTTTTTGCTTTAAAAATTATATAGCTAAGAAATAGGATAGGCTTAACCATAATTAGTAAAGGTAAAGTTTTAGTATTTTTTAAATTACCTTTTATATAAAATACTATTATACTAACGCGCTTCTTGCACGCATTTATATTAATATAAAAATTATAAATTAAAGTAAAATAAATTAGCTATAAGGGATTTTTAAAATAAAACTAAATTATGTTAAAAGCCTTTTTTTTAGCCTTTATAATTTATAAAAGTTTAATTTTTAATATATACGCTTTTCACGCATGTAATTTCCTATAAAAGTT
The DNA here is from genome assembly GCF_003369625.1 of Aspergillus mulundensis. NCBI lineage: Eukaryota > Fungi > Ascomycota > Eurotiomycetes > Eurotiales > Aspergillaceae > Aspergillus > Aspergillus mulundensis. Next base: position 3,836,813 of record NW_020797890.1, on the reverse strand, counting down.
TAGTATTTTTTTAAAAAGATTTATTTTTTATTGCTATAAAGGTTCTATTTTTACTATATAATAAAAAATATGTTTAAAAAACTAGTTTATTATACTAATATAGGTATTTAAGTTAGCTAAGGTAGCTAAAAACTCCAAGAAAACAAGGGCCTTAATTTTATTTACTATTATTATTTAGCTAAGCAAGGAGATATTTTTACCTAAAAGCTTAATAAATAAAAAGCCTAAAAATATTTTTTTAGGGTTTAAAAAAATTCCTAATTTATAGTATTTTAGCAGGAATAACCTTAAATAATGCGTATGCTTATTAAAGGTAAGTAAATATATAATAAAGTTATTAATATAGGCTTGCAGGAATTTTTATAGTGTATAAAAGTAGTTATTTATATTATATTAAATATATGCTATACTATTAATAAATTTTATTAAATATACTAATAATATTTTTTAACCTTTATATAATATTATAATAGTATATATCCATGTTAATAGGTACAGGGGCCACTAGTAAAATATTAATATAATATTAGTAATAAAAATAAAACTATCCCTAGTAACTTCCGCGAGTATTTTAGCTTGGGTAAGTAAAAAATATATATTTTTAATTTATTATTTATTTAAGTTATGTATATCCCATACTAGCTAACCGGAACTTCCATTAATTTTACTAGGTTTATAAATAATAAAAACAGGCCATAATATTAGGGTAATACTAGTTATTTATTTTATTTTTTTTTACTAGTATAATTTATTATATACCTTATTAACTTTTTATTAATCTTAACACGCCAAAAAATAAACCTTTATTATCCTTTTTTTAAAGTAGTCCTTCCAGCCTGGTTTAAAATGCATGTATATTTAATTTTTCTTTAAAATATTTACTATTTACTTATTTATTTATATATTTATAAATTTTTATATTAATGCCTTAAGTACTGCTATTACTATAATATTCCTATAAATAGTAATATTATTAAGTAGTTTTATTTCTAGCTTATTTACTATTAAGGGTGGTATAAGGGGTTTATAGGCTTTAGGCAGTAATTTTACTAAGGTAAAAAAATATTTTTTACACACTAGCGTGTTTTTAGCATTAAGCTAATAAATTTTTAATGCCTTAAATTTAAATAGCAAGCCTAATCTTATGCCTTTCTTAAGTAATACTAAAATATTTATATTATTAATAGTAATTACTAAGTTAAAGTTATTATTAATAGTATAAGCGTATAAAAATAACTACTTTTATTAATAAGATTTAAATAAGTAATCCCTGTTTCCTGGAAGGTTAATACGCGATTAAATTAGTATTTTTAAAAAAAAGTGCGGTTATATTATTATTTAATTTATTATATATACTTACTAAGGCTGGCAATAATACAAACAAGGTATAATAATAATAAGAATTACTATATTACCGCACGCGGTAATTTAAAAAATTTTTTTACTTAAATTTATTATTACACCGTGTGAAGCAAGGCTATTAATATTAATTAATAAATTAGCCTTTAAATATAATATAAGGTAAGCTTTAACCATTATTTTTACTATTATATTTTTTAAGATATTTCCGTGTACCTGCTTTGCCTTAAAATAAATTAATAAGTAAATAAATTAATTAATAGACCTTAATTTAATTCCTTGCAATAGGATTAGTAACAGGTATTAATATATAAAAATATTTAAATAATTTTAAGCAAGAAATACCTTATTAATTAAGGTAAGTATTAATCCTAAATTAATATAGATTTAATAAGAAGGACTATTAGCGGTAAAAAACACCTTTACTAAAATATATTTTTAATTTTTAAAAAAAAGTCCTGGTAAAGCGGTAAAGATAGGTTTTAAAAATTTAATAATTAATATACTAGGGGAAATATAATATATAATAAAGTTATTACTAGCATATATTAATAGGTGCTTGTGTAGCTTATTATTTAACTAAAAAATAAAGTAACATGCATAATAACTAATTTTATAAAAATTTTTAAGTTTATACTTTTTAAAAGGCCTATTTTATTCTTTGCTTGGAACTTCTTAAAAGTTATATGCTTTATTAATATCTAGCATAAACTAGTTATTTTTTAGTGTTTTTTTTTTAGGGTTTAAAGTAATAAAGCTATTTACATAATAAGTTTATGCATGATATTTATTATTAAATATTCTTTAGTTATTACTCCAACGGGGCTATCCTTGGTAAGGCTATTAATAATACTATTACTAAAAAAATTAAATATTCCCTTGTATTTACTAAGAATACTACTAGTTTTAGTTTTAAAAATATTATTAAAGGTACTGCTAATTTTGCGTATAATAATTTTAAAAGTTCCGCTAATTTTACGGGGGCATTTAAATATTTTAAGTATTATTTATTTAATTTAATTAACTATTTTATAGTGTATTAGCTACTAGTTTTTATTTTTAAAAGTTTTATTACTACTAAGTATAGTATTAAAAAGGTACATGTTATATAGCATATTAAGGTCCTTGGAATTAAGAAAAGCGCTAGGGTTAGGTTTAATTATTATAAAAATAATATTTAGTATATTTATAAAAGGCTTGTACTAGTTAACATGCTTTTTAAGGTTAAAACTTATTAAACTAATTAGTTTACTTTTTTTATAAGATTCCTATAAATTTTAAAATAGTTATGTTATTTTTTTCCAAGGGCTTATTAATAATATCCCATAAAAAAATATTTAAGTTTTACCAAGCTTTTAAAACTAATAAAAACTTATAATTTAACTTTTTATATTACTTAGCCAAAGCTACTATATTAAATATATAAGTAATAAGTAAACACCTGGCTTAAATATTAGTTATTATATAATATAAATTATTTAGCCTGGACCTTGCTTTGCTGGCTGGTAGCTTAAACCTTTTTTTTAATTATTTATACTAGTTTTTAATATTATTAAAGGTAGTTAATTTTTTACGCTAAACCTAATTAAGTTTTAAATTATACTATCACGCAGCTTTACCTTATAAATATATTTTTAAATTTTAGTATATTTTAAAAATGTTCCTAGTCTCTAAAGCACTATAAATTTAAGTTATAAAAATATAAATATTATAAAAATAGGGCTTATTATCGCGCTTAACTTTTATTTTAAAGCCCTAATTTAATAGCATATTTAGGTAAAAAAATCTAATATTAGTTACTTTTTAGTAAAAAAATCTAGTATTTATCCCCTGCTGCTTACCATTTATTTTATTAGGATTAGTATTTATTACCGCCTGGGCTATTAGTATGGCTAATATTATTAGCTATTATTAAAAAAAGCTAGTAAAACTAGCTTTTTTAATACTACTGCTAGTTAATTTAGGTGCTTTATTTCCTGCTATATTATTAATATCCTGCTTATTATTTAGTAAAAAAGCTAAAATTAAAGAACGTGTCTTATTATTTTTAGTAAATATATTTTTATTTTTTTTATAGTTTTAAAAAAATTATGGAAGATTTAAGGAGTTAGTTACTGGTAAGAAACCTAGTAATAATAAAGGTAGTCTTTTTTTTAATAGTTTTTTAAAGCCCGGTATTTAAAAAATATTAAAAAAAAATATATATAGTGTTTAAGCCTACAGCCAGAGCTCTAGTTAGTTTTAAGTTTAGGATTAAAAATATAAATACTATAAATATAAAATAAAAAGGAGTTAAAAGTTTTAATTTATTATATTTAAAAACTAAAGGTACACCGTTCTCCTTTTTAAAAAAAAAGGCAAAATTTAAATAAAAGTTAATAGCCATAGTAAATTGCAATCTTTTACAAGTAGCTATTAATTTTTAAAATTAGTAAATTTAGTTATTTAAAAACTTTTTTATAATAATATAGTCTAACCAGTTTTTGCTAATAGTAGTTGGCTTTTTATTTAAACAAAATAAAAAAATAAACTTTGCACGTGTTAAATACTTTAAAAAGATTTTAATAATATATTTATATTAAAAGTAATAATAAAAATTATATATATTTATAGCAGTTTTATATAAATTATTAAAAAAAGATAATATAAGCAAGAAAGGTTTTAATAGTTTAAGATTATATAAATAGCAAGTTTAATTATATAATAATAATAAAAAGTTAAAAATAAAGTTTAATAATTTAGTCCAGGCAGTTCTTGCCTAAATTTAGCAAGTAAAAAAAACTTTTAAAAGTTTATAATATTATAATATTTAGCTACCAGGCCACCTGGTTACTTGCTTAGTTAGTTAAATAAAAAAAAAAAAAACTTAGGGAAGAAAAGAAAAACTTAGGGAATTATAAAAAATTATTTTTATATAAAAAAATTTAAGAAGTTGCGGAGTTAAAAAAGCAAAAATAATAAAAATTTAATATTATAAAAAAAGCTAATATAGTAGTAAGGCTTAAGCACTTTACTATAATAAAAACTTATAAATACTTTAAAACTTTACTAAAACTTCCTAAAGTTAAAAAATTTAGCCTTTAATTAAAATTAAAAACATGCTACTATTGTTAAGGTAGTGGCCAGGCAATACCTAAAAAAATGTTATATAATTAAAAAAAATATTAATTAATTAACTAAGGATGGCTTAGAGGCCAACTAACTATCTAGATAATGACTAAGGTCTAAGTCAGCGATATCCGCAGGATTGACCACAACATTTTAGGTTATTAATAATTATTTTATTAAGTATTATAAATTAAAAAATACCTTAGTACTATATATTATTTATAATTAAATAATTAAATTAAATAATAAAATTAAATACTTAAAATATATTTATATATTTATTATAACTTTTAATAAAATAACTAGGTTATATTTTTACTAGTTATATTATTTACTTATAATAACTTAAAGTATAATATAACTAGGTATATATTTTAAATAGCCTTATATAATTAAAAACTTATTATTTTTTTACTAAAAAATTATAAAAAAAAATATTATATTTTTTATTAAAAAACAAACTTTATTAATTATAAAAGTTATAAAATAAATTATAAAATTATATAAATAAGGCTTAAAAAAAAGCAAGCCTTTTATTATAATAAAAAGTATATTTTTACTAAATTTAAAATTAAAAATAATATTTTACTATTATTATATAATATTAAAATAATTTAGCTAAATAAAAAACTTAACTAAAAGTTTAATAATTTTTTTAAAATTATTAAATTTATTAAAAAGTAGGTATATTAGCTTTAGCCTACTAGTTATTATACTTAATTAAAAATTTATTTAATATTTTATATATTTTTTAYTAAAGCCTTACACCAAGCAACCTAAATTTAAAAAAAAATAAAAAAATACTTAATATAAAACTTATTAAAAAAAAGTAAAAATAAAAAGTTAAAGCTATTTTTATTAAATAATATACTTATAAATTAAACTAGTTTTTAATTAAATAAAAAGGCTAGTTTAGTTATAAAAACTTATAAAAGCTACTTAAAAATTTTAARTATATATAAAAAGCTTTAAAAAATTATTATAAACTAGTTAAAATAATACTAAAATACCTTTAATTTAAAAAAAGTAGTAATAATTTTTTACTTATTAGATTTTTATATTACTAAAGCTAAAAAACTAATAAAGCAATTACCTTTTTTTATATTTTAAAAGGTTTAAAGGTTTAATAAATTATTATTATAAATAAACCACCTTTTAACAGGATCTAGACTACCTATAATTTAATAATATTAAACTTATATATTAAAAACTTAATTAAAAATAGTTACCTTTTTTTTATTTTATATAATTTTAAAATTTAATAAACTATAACCTAAATAGCTTTAAACTACTAAAATTTATAAATTATATTTATAAAAGTATATTAAAAAGGGGAAAAAGTCTTTTTTTAAAAATAAAAAATAAATAAAATATTAAGTAATATAAAATTACTAACCTAAAAGCTAGCTACGTGCTATAAAGGCATAAATAAAAATATAAAACCTTAAAAAGGGGCATGAATAAAAATATAAAAGCTTTTAAAAAGTAAATTTTAAAATTATTATAATAATAAAATTAATTATATTAAATATATTTTTATTATATATTTTTTTAATACCCTTTTCTAAAAGCGGCTAAAAACTTACTAGTAAATAAGTTAAGCTTATTAATAAGTAAAAAAATAGTATAATATAAGTTATTTATTAACTAAACTTTTACTAGTACCTTATTAAAAGCCTTAATAATATTTTTAATATATTTATTAAAATTTTTTTACATGCTTATATATTTTTTTAAGCTTTTATTAATAAGTAAGTATTATAAAATATTAATATTATTATATATATAAATAAAAATAGGCTTATACTTATTATTATTAATATAATAATAAATACATGCTAACCCTAAATCTTAAAAAATTTAATTATAATAAGGCTTATAAAGGTTTCCCTTGGAAAACACCTTTAGTTTATTACTAGTAATAAAAATTTATTAATTATTTTTATTTTTTATTTTTTTACTATTATAAAAGATTACCTTGGCATATTAAAGGTATATTTAAAAGTTATTAATTATTTATATTAAAAGCTATTTAAAAAAAATAAAAAAGCTTATTTTTATTAAAAGGGCAGGACTAACTATAATAAAAATAAAAAAAGTTAAAAAAAAATAAAAATAAAAAGGGTAATTATAAAGGGCGCGGTATTACTAGTATTATTATTATTATTATTATTATTATTATTATTATTATTATTATTATTATTATTATTTAAGATATTTTTATTTAAAATATTTAATAAGTTAAAAAAAAATTAAAAAATATATTATTAGGCTTAAAAAGCCTAAAATAATTATATATATTAAATAAAAGCTAATTAATAGCGGCCTAGCGGGGAATAAAAAATAATAATAAAATAAGTTATAAATTATTTTAATAAGTTTTAAGTTAATATACTTTAATATTAACATGCTATTATTAAAATACCTTTAAATAGGTTATTATAGCTAAAAAAACACTTATTATTAAAATAAAGTTTTATATATAAACACGGGCTAAAAAGGGGATTATTTTTAAAATTAATAAAATAAAAGGGTGTTATTTATAGTTAGCTATTTATTATTACTTAAAAAAAGTTTTAAAAGCTTAATTTAAAATTATTTAAAGTACTTACTAGTAGGAAAAAAACTAGGCAAGTAACTAAAAAAATAATTTTTAAAAGTAAAGGCTTTTTAAGGTTTTATTTAAATTTTATTTTTTTATTTTTTAATAAAAAAAGCTGCTAGCTATACTTTTTTAATATTTATTAAATATAGCGTAGCCCTAAAAAAATAGTTTTACTTAAATATAATTAAAAAAAAATAAGATAAAGGGGTAAATAAAAGCTAAAATAAAGTTATATAAATTAGTTATATAAAAGTAATTTAAAGTTTAAAGTTTTAAAAAAACTAGATTTAAAATAAATTAATAAAAAAGCTATTTTATAATTAAGCGCTATTTTAAATAAAATATTAAATATTATTTAAGGTCTTAAACCAAGAATAATAAATAATAAAAATAATAATAATAAAAAATATTATTATATTATAATATAATAATAAGTTAGTATTATAAATTATTAATTTATTATTTTTTTAAAATAGCTAGCGCTAGATCGCGAATAATTTATTTTTTTAAAAAAAAAATTATTAAGGCTAATATTAATTTAGGCTATATTATTAAGTAATACCTAAGGCACCTAGGTTATATTATTATAAAATATTAATATTACTTATGTAAAATGCCTTAAGTACTTATTTAACTTAGTAAACATTATTAAGTATTAGCTTTAACTAGGGACCTTAGCTTAAAAACCTTAGGTTTTAAATATTATTTAAATAGTAAATTAAAAGCGTGCCTTGTATTAAATTACCTTAATAATTAAAAAGTAACTATAAGGGGTATAAATATAAAAATATTTAAATATTACCTACTTTTTAAATAAAAATAGCTTAAAAATTACTTAAAGGCCTTAGGCCTTTAAATAAGGCTTATATAAAAAGGCTAAAGGCCATGATATATTTAGTTTTTTAAGTAATTTTTTTAGTTAAATTTATTAAGGTTTTAAATACTTTATTTTTATTAGTTAAAGATACTTTGCCAAGCTTTATTATTATTAGTAAAAAACATCTAGGTGCTAGGGCGCCCTTACAAGGCAACACCTAAAAGAATGTTATATAACTAAAGAAGATGTTGATAATTATTTAAGAATGGTTCTAAGGCTAACTAACTACATGCAGGTAATTAAGCTTTAAGTTAGCCCGTGGCGTGGGATTAATCATAATAGTCCCCCTTAACTTTATAACTTTATTTAAAGTTACTAGAAAATCCTCACGCCATGGTGTAAAACATAAAATATTATATTATAAAGTAAAAAAAATAGTAAAGCCGCCTAGTGCAAAATAAAAAAAAACCTTACATAATAAAAAAAATAGTAAAGCTATTTAGTATAAAATAAAGAAAAGACCTTGCGTGGTAAATAATAATAATAATAATAGTTAAGAAATCTTTATCTGCCTGTAAAAAAATAACGCTATGTTAAGAACTCTTTATTTACTTTTAATTTTTTTTTAAATTAAATGTTTCCCTATAAAAAGTTAAGTTTATTTATAAAATTATTAACTAACTTTTAATTCTTGGCTGGATTATTTTTAAAAAATAGTATATTTATATTATTATTATAATCCTTTATTAGCCATGTAAAAAAAATTTATATAAAGATTTTAATATTAAGTATATAAAATTTAATAATTTTATTTATTAATATATATAAGGGCGCCCTAGCACCTAGATGTTCTTTACTAATAATAATAAAGCTTGGCAAAGTATTTTTAACTAATAAAAATAAAGTATTTAGAACCTTAATAAATTTAACTAAAAAAATTACTTAAAAAACTTAATATACCATGGCCTTTAGCCTTTTTATATAAGTTTTATTTAAAGGCCTAAAGCCTTTAAGTAATTTTTTAAGCTATTTTTATTTAAAAAATAAGTAATATTTAAATATTTTTATATCCGCGCCCCCTATAATTACTTTTTAACTATTAAAATAATTTAATATAAAATATGCCTTTATTTTATTACTTAAATAATATTTAAAACTTAAGGTTCCCAAGCTAAGGTCCCTAGTTAAAGCTAATATTATATTAAACCTAATATTATATTAAATCTAATGCTATATTAAGTCTTATATAATAATTTATAATAATAAGGTTTATTAAGTTAAATAAGTGCTTAAGGTATTTTATATAAGTAATATTAATACTTTGCGGTAATATAACCTAGGTACCTTAGGTATTACTTAATAACATAACCTAAATTAATATTAGCCCTAATAATTTCTCCCTTTTTAAAAAAATAAATTATCCGTGATCCAGCGCTAGCTATTTTAAAAAAAATAATAAATAAGTAATTTATAACACTAACTTATTATTATATTATAATATAATAGTGTTTTTTATTATTACTATTTTTATTATTTATTATTCTTGGTTTAAAATATTAAATAACATTTAATATTTTATTTAAAATACTTTATTATTTATTTGCTTTTAAAAAGGCGCCTAACTATAAAAATAGCTTTTTTATTAGTTTAACCTAAGTCTAGTTTTTTTAAAACTTTAAATTTTAAATTACTTTTATATAACTAAACTATATAATTTTATTTTAGCTTTTATTTTACCTTTTTACCTTATTTCTTATTTTAATTATACTTAAGTAAAATTATTTTTCTTTAATACAATGCTATACTTTATTAATATTAAAAAAGTATAACTAATAGCTTTTTTTATTAAAAACTAAAAAAATAAAGTTTAAATAAAACCTTAAAGGGCCCTTACTTTTAAAAATTATTTTTTTTAGCTATTTATTTAGTTACTTTCCTAGTGGTAAGTCCTTTAAATAATTTTAAATAAAGCTTTTAAGGCTTTTTTTTAAATAATAATAAATAGCTAACTATAAATAGTGCCCTTTTATTTTATTAATTTTAAAAATAATTTTTTTTAGCCTGTATTTATATATAAGGTTTTATTTTAATAATAAGTATTTTTTTATTTATAGTAGCTTATTTAAAAGTATTTTAGTAATAATATATTAGTGTTAAAGTATGTTAACTTAAAATTTATTAAAATTAATAACTTATCTTACTATTATTTTTTATTTCCTGCCAGGCTATTATTAATTAACTTATAAATAATATATATAATTATTATAGGCTTTTTAAGCCTAATAATATATTTTTTAATTTTTTTTACTTATTAAGCGTTTTAAATAAAAATATTTTAAATAATAATAATAATAATAATAATAATAATAATAATAATAATACTAATAATACCATGCCCTTTATAATTACCCCCTTTAGTTTTATTTTTTTTACTTTAACTTTTTTTACTTTTATTATAGCTAGCCCCGCCCTTTTAGTAAAGGTAAGTTTTTTTATTTTTTTTTTAAATAGCTTTTAATATAAATAGCTAATAGCTTTTAAATATACCTTAAATATACTAAGGTAATCTTTTATAATAATAAAAAAATAAAAAATATAAATAATTAATAAATTTTTATTACTAGTAGTAAACTAATAATATTTTTTAAGGAAAACTTTTATAAGCCTTATTATAATTATATTTTTTAGGGTTTAGGGTTAGTATATATTTAATACTATAATAATAATAATAAGTATAAGCCTATTTTTATTTATATATATAATAATATTAATATTTTATAATGCTTGCTTATTAATAAAAGCTTAAAAAAATATATAAGTATATAAAAAATATTTAATAAGCATATAAAAAATATTATTAAGGCTTTTAATAAAGTACTAGTAAAAGTTTAGTTTATAAATAACTTATATTATATTATTTTTATATTTATTAATAAGCTTTACTTATTTACTAGCAAGTTTTTAGCCGCTTTTAATAAAGGGTATTAAAAAATATATAATAAAAATATATTTAATATAACTAATCCTGCTATTATAGTAATTTTAAATTTTACTTTTTAAAAGCTTTATATTTTTATTCACACCCTTTTTTAAGGTTTTATATAGCTAGCTTTTAGGTAGCCTTATACTACTTTAATATTTTATTTATTTTTTATTTTTTAAAAA
>NW_020797890.1:3689264-3824019 GCF_003369625.1 Aspergillus mulundensis | reverse complement strand
TTTAATTTTTTTAAAAGTTTTTTATATATTATTTAATTATAAAAAGGGGCTATTTTTGCGCCCCTTAACTATATTTTTTAAAAGTTATATTATAAGGTAAGTTACTTTAGTATATTTTTTAATAAATTATTTAAAGTAATTTATAAACCTTAAAAAAACTTATAATTTATAATATAATATTAGCACTAATTAATTAATAATTATTTAATTTTATACTAGGTTAATAAATATTTTACCCCGGCTAATAATAAAGCTAAAAAACTTTACCTTTTTTTTAATAAAAATTATATTTTAATAACTTTATATATAAATTATGCTTTTACAGGCATTTTAAAACTTTTTAAACATACTAAATATGCTTTTTTTAATTTTTAAGAAAATTAGGATATTATTTAGGTAAACTACATAAAAATTATTAAAAACCCTGCTTATTACTATATTAATATAGGACTAAAATATTATGGGTATATTAGTAAAACTAAATAATATAATTATATATTTATAATAGCTATACCAGGTTTGGAACGCTATTTTTTACTTATTTTTTTTATTTAATATAAATATAATAATATGCATTATAAAGGTTAAGTTTAATAAAGTATTATATATTTATTAACTAATTTATAAGTTTATTAATATAAGGTAATAAATAATAATTTTTTTAGGTTATTATGTTTAAACCTTAATAATTAATATATAAATATAAAAAGTTATTTATTTTTTAAGTAAAAAAAATAAGTACTTTTACTAAACTTTAAAATAGCTATATTTAACCCCTTGCTAGTATCTTATTAAAATACTTTTTTAAAATTAATAATTTATAATAAAAAAGGCTATAAATAGGCCCCTAAAAAAGTGTTTTACTTTTTTTTAAAAAAATTTTATAATATACTTTTTTACTTAAAAGTTAAAATACTTTTTTTTAAAAAAAACTTAATTTTATTTAGTATATTAAAAAAGCAGGACTATAACTAGTACATTTTTAGTTTTTTTTAATTTATATAAAACTAAGAGTATAAAACCCTTTTTTATTATTTTAATAAATTTTTTTATTAATTTAATTTAAAAGCATGGGGTATAATACCGCTAATACTATTAATTAATAATTAAAAAAATATTTAAATTTACTTTAGTTATTTAAGGCTATTTAAGCACGGCTTAGTATTTATTATAAATAAAATTAATAATATAAAATATTATATTAAATATTTTTATTTTATTAATAAAATTATAAATTTATATTTTAGCTTTAAATTAGCTATAGCACAAAGCAGTTTTTTTATTAATATATTAAACTAGTTATAGTATTTAGTTTATAATTATTTTAATTTTTAACTTTTTTAAAAATTAAATTAAAAAAAATTTATACTAGCCCTAGTATTTAGTAAAGCTTTAAATTATTTATTTAAATTATTTTTTTAAACTTATAGATTTGCTAAAATAGGGAATATAATAGGTTTATTTATACTAGTTAAAATTAATAACTTAAGGCCTAGTAATTATTATTTAGTTTTTAATTTTTTATTTACTTTTATTTTAATTAAGTAATTTTTTATAAAATACCCTTCCGCGCCGCATATATAATAATAATTTTTTTTTATTTTTTTTTAGGTAAGAGCTAACGCTTGGCTTGCACTAGCTTTTATTTATTAGTTTTATTTTTAAAGCTATAATAATTTTTTTAACCTTACTTTTTTAAGGGCTATCCTAATAAATTTTAATTTTTTTTATTTATTAAAATATTTTTATTTTAGCTTTAATTAATATTTTTTACTAAATTTTTATTTTTTATAGCGGGAGGATTTTTATTATTTTTTTTAATTATTATTTTTAGGTGCTTTTTACTTTTCACGTGCTAAAATTAATTTATATTAAGTTATTTTTATATTAATATTTTTAAAGGTAATTAAAAAATTCTGCAGGCGTGTTATATATTACTAATATAACTTATTTAATATATAAATATAAATAATAGCCTTTTTAATAGTGCCCTGGAGGGGGTTAAAAACTATTTTTTAAAATTTTATTAATTATATTTTTTAGTAGTTAGCTATTTTATTAATTATTTATAAAATACTTTATTTTTTAACTAGCTTAATCTTTTTTTAGGTTAATTTATTAATATATAAACTTTTTAAATATTACCCACGTGGGTAGCTTAGTAAGCTTTTTTTATTTTATATATTACTTATATTATATTTTTTTTTAATTTTACTTATTAAGTAAATAATTTTACTTATTTTAATACTATATTATATAGGGGCTTTATTAAATATATTCTTAAAATTATTAAAAAATATTTTTAGTTTTATTAAGTTTTTACTATTAAAAATCTTAATATTTAAAGGCTTTAGTTTTTTTAACTTAGGCTTATTTTATAATAATTACTATATTAATACCTTAATAATTTTATTTTTAGTAAATATTTAAGGTTATTTATATACTTAATTTTAATTAAACAGTATTTTACCTATAATACTATTATTATTATTTAAGCTTAATAAATTAAATAACTTTTTAGGATTTTTAGCAGGCAAAGGTGGCTTATTTAGTTATTAATATTCTTTAATTTATTAAGCTATTTACTTGCCCTTATTAAGCTTTAGTTTTAATAATATATTTTATTATAATATTATAGTAAATAGCCTAGCTATAAGTATTCCTAAAATAGTATTTTTAATTAAAATAGTACTTATTATAATATATTTAGGGTTAATATATTATATAAAATTTTTAAAAAAATAAGGTAGTAAAAAATCTTTTTAAGCCTTACTTATTAAAGGGAATAAGTTATTTAATTTATAATTTAAGTTATTAACCTTAATAATAAGGGTGTTATTATATATTAATAATATAAGTTTAGGTAAAAATAATAATTTTAAGCTTTTTTATATTTAAGTTTATATTTTAAAAATCTTAACTAAAACGGCTCCGGTCCGCCTTTATTTATTTAAGGATTTAGTTTAAAATACTATATTAATAATATTTAAAAATTAATAAAAAAAATAATTTTAACTATAAAAGCGCCCTAGTACCTAAATATTTTTTATTAATAATAATAAAGCTTAGTAAAGTATTTTTAACTAATAAAAATAAAGTATTTAAAACCTTAATAAATTTATCAAAAAAATTACTTAAAAAACTTAATATATTATAATTTTTAGCCTTTTTATATAAGCCTTGCCTAAAGGCCTAAGGCCTTTAAGTAATTTTTTAAATTATTTTTATTTAAAAAGTAAATAATATTTAAATATTTTTACATTCGCGCCCTTTATAATTATTTTTTAGTTATTAAAATAATTTAATATAAAACACGCCTTTTTTTTACTACTTAAACAATATTTAAAACCTAAGGTTCCCGAGCTAAGGTCCCTGGTTAAAACTAATATTATTGTCATCGGGAGATGCTTCGAAAGAGGATTTATTAATTTATTAATAATTTATAAAAGACTAGCTATATTTAATAAAGGAAAGGGTGTTAGGGCGGTGCCTAATAGTAGTATTAGTTTACTATTAGTGGCTAATATTAATAAGTTTCCTGTATAAAAAAAGGCGGACGCCCTTATTTACTAATAAAAAAAGGCGTAAATAAAAGAAAACACTTGGGGGTTTAAGTAAACGCCATGAAAGTAAAAAAAACGCGAGAAATAATATTAAAGCTATAAAAATAAAAATATTAAAAGCTCCAAGAGTAATAAAAGTAAAAATAAAAAAAAACAGGCATAAATAAAGGTGGTTGTAATTTACTAATAAAAAGTAAAGACTTTTAGTTTTATTTTAACCTTTTTAATATTAAATATAGTGTATTTATAAAAACCTCCAGGACTTAATTCTTTATTTAGCAAGTTATATTAATAATAGTATATTTTTAGGCCTTTAGTAAAGCTTATATTTAGGCTTATAAAAAAACTTGCACGGTCTTATAAATAATAGGGTATTTTTTTTAATATATTTAATATTATATTATAGCTAATTAATAATAAATTAAGGTTACTAGCTAAAGCACGGGCTAAGAATAATAGGTTTTTAAGTAATATTTACTAAAGCAAGGATAATAAAGTTAAATAAATAGTAAATAAAGTTTCAAGCAATGTTTGCTGGAGCAAGGATAATAAAGTTAGATAAATAGTAAAGGTTTTATTGCTAACAAGACACTTGTTAGGAGTAAAACTAGTATTTATACTTTTTTTAAAAGTATTTACCTTTGCTAATATTACAGGGCTAGCAGGATTTTTAGTTAGCTTTAATAACTTACTAGCCATGGGGTTTAAATTTAATACTTTTTTTAATTTATTAGCTAGCTTCTAGCTAGCAGCAGGAGTTAGTTTATTAAATTTAGTAAAAATAAAATTTAGTGCTTTTTTAAGCCTTTACCTTCTTTATTTAGTTACCAACGCTATTATTATTAGGATAGTAAAAGGGATTAATATATTTTTTTTATTAATTTATACGCTAACTTTGCATGAATAAAGGCATAATTTTTAGTAATTATAGGCGGAAACTTAGGCTTTATTATAAGCCTAAACTAAATATGCTAGCTAGCTTATATAAAGGGCTAATAGCTTTATTTTAAGGGGTAAAAAAATTTAATATAGGCGCTTAAGGGGCAAAAGAATTTAACATAGGCACTTAAGGGGTAAAAAAATTTAATATAGGCGCTTAAGGGGTAAAAGAATTTAATATAGGTATTTAAGGGGTAAAAAAATTTAATAATTTTTAATTACTAGTAAATAGCATGTTAATAGTCGCGGCGGCAAAGGGCTTAACATTTTTTTAAATATTTTTTTACTTAGTAAATAATATATTAGTGGTCGCGGCAGCAGAGGGCTTAATATTTTTTTATATATTTTTTTACTTAGTAGTAAATAGGTTTTAAGCTATAATATTTTTTTAAAAACTTTATAAATCCGTGGCTTTCCGCAGTTTTCTTTAAGATATTAATAATTTTTTTTTTAAAAGCGGCTAAGGCGGCCTAGTATTTTTACTTTTAAGTTATTTATTTTAAATGCCTAAGAGCAAGAGGCATCTGCCTTAAATATTTAGGAGCTATTAGGTTAATTATTATTACTTTTAGATACCCGAGAGCAAGAGGCATCTACCTTAAATATTTAGGAGTTATTAGGCTAACTATTATTATTATTTATGGTATTTTTATTAAAGATCTTATTTTTAAAGTTATTATTAAAGTTAAAGTTATTTTCTAAGTTCTCCGCGTTAGTATTATTCTTAAACTTTGTTATAGTTAGCTTGGACTTATTAATTAATTTTAATTTTAAATTTTTATTTATATGTAATATTAATACACCTTTAATAATTAATTTTAATTTTTAATACTTTTTTATTTTCCTAGTTTTTATTACTAGAAGGTCCTAGTTTACTATAGCTTAAAGTTAATAGGCCCTTATTCCTACTATATTAAGGCCCTTAAGTACTAGTAAAAAGTTTATTTTTAATAATAAATTTAATAAATCTTGGTTTACTGTTTAATAAAAGCCATAGGTAGTAAAATTATTAAAAAGTAATAAATATAAATAACTTTTTTTTACTACCTAAGTAAACTTATTATAATTTATTTTTTTTATTATTTATATTATTAGGCCTTTTCCTGGGAAAATAATATAAATAAAAATATTTAAAATATAGTAACTTATAATAATAATTAAGAATAATAATTAAGTATTATTTACTTTAATAATCTTAATAGGGTATAATTTTAGCCTGGTAATAAAGCTAAATATAAAATTTAAATTTAATATACCTAGTAAAATTATATTTTTTAATTTTTATACTTTAATAAATACTAGGTTTTTATTATATAAAACTATTTATTTATAATATACAGGGAACTAGTACTCCCTATACATGTAAATTTATATAATTAGGTTAATAAGTATTTTTTTACCTTAAAATCCCTGTTAAAATTAAAATTATATAGGTATTTTTTATGCTTAAATAACCTGGTTATTATGTAAATAATAAAAAATATATTAAGGTTAAAAACTTGTGTTTTTTTTAAAAAAAGCCGTAAATTTTAAAATTTTTAATTTATTTATTTAGTATAATTATAAGCTTTTTTCCTACCTTTAAATTATTTAAATTTATTTTATTATTTATTGCCTGTGTTCACGGGCGGTCGTGGTTATTATTATTATTATTATATATTTAATATATTAAAAAGTAATTATAATAATTATATTACTTTTAGTAGTATTTTACGCAGCTTTTTTTATTTTTTTTTTTATTTTTTATTTTTTTTATTAATAATATTAGTATAATCCTGCCTTTAGACTACCCTTAGTTCCTTTATTATTAAAAAAAAAAATTATAAATAAAAGGGAAGTTATGTTATAACTCTTTCTTACTAAAGTAAGAATAGGGAGGCTTTATTTAGGAGAAATATAAGCTAAGCCTTGCTTACTAAAAAAACTTGCTTAAAAAAAAAGAAAAAAGAGCTTGTTTAATAAACTTACTTAAAAAAAAAGAAAAGGGAGCTTGTTTAATAAAGGTAATAAGTTATTAAAATAAGAGAATAAAAATAAATTAAATAATAAAATAGGAAAACTCTGCTTGCTAGAAAGACAAAGAAAAATAAGATAAAGTAAGAATAAGCAGGCTTTAGCTAAAAAAAAGGTGTGTTACAATCCTTGCTTTTTTATAGTCCTTGCTTATAAAAGTAAGGAAAGTTAAAGTAAGGTTTGCTTAAGAATAAGAAACATAGTTAATAAAAACACTTATAAAAGTAAAAAAAATAAAATAAAAAATATTAACTTATAAAAACCGCTGGAGCGGGCCTTAAGGTTTAAAAAAGGTAAGAATTTATAAAATTAAGAATAAAGGCCGTGGTAAAAAAACGTAGTATTAAAATAAGGCATAAAAAATTAAGTAAATTAATAATAAAAATAAGCACGTGAAATTAAAATAAATATAATAAATATAATAAATATAATAAATATTAAAATAAATATTATAAACTACTTTAAATAAGTTTTATTATATTTTTTTACTAAGTTTTCCGCGCCTTTAAGCTTAAATTTTAATAATTATTAATTATTTTTTATTTTATAGCCTATCCAGCGGACTAGGTACTTTATTACTAGTATTTATTTATATTTTAAGTATATTATTTTTTTAGTAACTATTTTTTTTACTTTATACTAATTTTTATTTAATAAAAAGCCTTTATTAAAAATAATACCAGGCTTTATTAGCCACTAATTAAAAAAGTTTTTTAAAAAAGGTTTAAGCATTTATACCAAGATAATAGGGTAAATTTATTATTTTTTTAAAAAGTTTAATTTATATATTAATTAACTTACTTAATATATAACACGGAAAGAACCCGCAAACTATTAACTTAATTTTTTTAATATTTATTTATTTATAGGAATATTATAACCTTAATAAAGGTGTAATAATACTTTATTATTAATAGTAAAAAATATTACTTAATATTTTTAATTATAATACTTTTTTATTTAAACTATAGTAAATAATAAGGCCTTATAAGTATTTTAGTATATAATAAAAAATTAATTACCTAGGCGTTTTAATAAGTTCCAGGCTTGGTAAATAAGTTAGCTATATATTAATTTATAGGGACTTTACCTAGTTAAGAATTTTTTTAAGTTATTAAGGGCGGCTTATATTAAAGGTAAGAGGTTTTTTTATAAGGTTTATAAGTTAAAATATAAGACTAGCTAGTGGTAAAGCATGATTTTTACTATTTAAATTATTTTTTTAAACTAGCTATTTATTTATAGGTAGTATATTATATTATATAGCTATTAAATACCAAGCACTTTAAATATTATATATTAAAAATTTAAAATAAACTTTAAATTTTAATTTAAAATAATTCTTTATAAAATACCCTAGTTTTTTAATTATATAAACTAAATTAATACCAGGCCCTAATTTTTAACTTTTTATTAAAAATAGCCTAAAATTAAGCTAATTTATTTTAAAAACTTATTAACTAGTACTAGAATTTAATTATACCCCTTATTTATTATTAGTAAACTTATTATAAAGTTTATAGTTAATATCTTATAAAAAGCATTAAATATAATAATAAAATTTAGAAATTTATAAGGCTTATGGTATAAAATAGTTAATAATTTATAAAAGTAAGATATAATATATTTTTATAATTTTATTATACCTTTATATATAGCCAAGCCTTATAACTTTAATATATAAGTTTTTAGGCTAGCATGGCCTTACTAGTTATAAATAATTATAAAAATATTTTTAAGTAATTTTTATAAAATTACTAACTAAAGCTTTTTATTATTTTTCCGCAGGTAAAAAAGCTTTTTAACTATTTAGTAAAAAATTAAATAAAATAATTTCTTTTTTTTTATTTTATATAAGATAATAATAATAGCTATGTAATAAAAGTTATTTTTATACTTATAATAAATTTTATATATAAAATTAAAATTAATATAAACCTTTAAATATCTTAATTAAACTAGAGCAGTATTTAAAAATAAATATTTTATTAAATTATTTAAGTTAAGGTTTTTTATTATTACTTGCGCACCGTTTTTTAGTAGTTTAAAAAAAATATTAATAACTAGGTTTATTTTTTTAGGCTAGTAGTATATAAGTAAATTAAATTATTATAAATATTATAAGGCGCGGACTAGGTAAAGGTTTAAACCTTTAATAACTTATAATTAAAAAAATATTTTTTTAAATAACTTAGTTATTATAAAGTAATTTAAGTAAATAATTACTAGTAAAAAATATAAAGCAACCTTAATTAAGTAATAAGTTTTTTTTACTACTTAAACTAAGTAAAAGGTTTTAATTTTTATTAGCTAGTAATTATACTTTGTAAATATTAAATTTTTATTAAAAAATAGGACTAGCTTAATAATTAATTTAGGCAGGGGCTTAAAAGGGTTTATATATTTAAAAAAAAATTTTATATAATATATTATTACTTTATGTTTGTCCGCTGCGGTGTCTAAATTAATATAAAGTTATTTAAATAAATTATAATATAAAAAAAATTTAGGATGGGTAAATTTAGCCTAAAGTTTTTAATAAGCCTTAATTTTAAAAAATATTAATTTAAAGACTAATATTTTTACCACTTATTATTTTTAAGGGTGCCTTATTAATAAAAATCCTTTTAAAAGGCGCACCTTGCATTCTTGTAAGGGCGTAATTATAAAAATATATTAAAAAATATAATAATATAGGTACCTAGTTATGCTAAAATATATTTTTAGTTAGTAAAAAGTATTAAAAAATTAAAAATATTATATAACTATAATTTTTTTTTTATTTATTATAAGTTTTAAAGTGTTTACATGCTACCCAAGTAACTAAATACTTAAATAAGCAAGGAAACTTTTTTTTAGGTCTAGACTAAGGTTTAGGTTTTATAATTACTAAAATACCTAGTATAGGTAGCTTATATATTTATTTAGTATTTTTAAAGTAATAATAATATTATTAATATAATATTTATAAAATTCTTGGAACTTTGCTAGCAAGAGGTTTATTTATTATTAAATAAAAGTAACTAAGTTTATATAGCCTATAATAGCTATATTAAAATATTTTTAATTTTAGTGGCTTACTACCATTAGGTAATATTAATAATCTTGGCATACTAGCTATTAATAAAAACATGCCTTAGTATTAATAATTAAAATAAATTATTTACCTTTAAGTATATTTAAAATCTTGGTTTATTCCAGGACTAAATATAAATTAAGCTTAAAAATAATATTTAGGTATTTAATATTTACTATAACACGGCCTTTGTGTATTATTTTTTTATTTTTTATTATATTTTTTTAAATAATAAAAATAGGATAAGCACTTGGGGTGTGTTCTCTTACCTACTTTATTTTATTATTAATATAAAGTTTATTAAATATTTTATTTACTAAGTTTTTGTCTTTTTATTTTAGTTAATAAACTTTTAGTTTTAGTATTTAAAACTTTTATTTATTAATTAATAGTATACTTATTTACTAGTCCTTTAAAATGGCTACTACGTTATTATTTAAAAAGTTTTCTTAAATATAATAATTTTTTATAAGGCAGGAAATTTTTTATATAATTTTTAGAATTTTATAAATAAAAATCCTGTTTTATAAAACAGTGGTTTAAAGGTTTTTAAATATTTTTTAAAAAAATAAATATAAAGGTGGCTTAAAAGGCAGCAGCTTAGTAAGTAAGTAATTTTTTAAAAATTTATATAAAAGTAATTACTTACTTTTTTAAAAATTAATAGCTTGTGTAGCTAAAGTCTAGGTAGCAAGATTAAATTTTATTAAATAAGTATTTTTATTATTAATTTATATTATTATAAAAAAGTTTATATTTAAAAGATAACCTAGTCTTATTTAGTGGCTAATAATAATAAGCTAAAAGAAATAGTTTTTAATTTTAATATATAAAAAAAAAATTAATTAGTTAAGTAAATAGCATGTAGCCTAGTTAGTTACTTAATTTAAAAAAAAAATTTTTATTAAGGGAAAGTAGCTTTTTTATTATTATTAGTAAATAACCTTTATAATAAGGTTATAAAGTTACTTAACTAGTAAAGTATATAAACACCGCATGTATTTTATTAGGTTTTACTTAAATTTAAAAAAAATTTTAAATCCTAATAAGCATGTACTTGTTTTTTTTAAGTTTATAAATTAATTTTAAAATTTTTTAAATCTAGCATGTTATTATTAATAAGTAGCTTTATTAATAAGTTTTTAATAATATATATAGTTATAAGAATCTTTTTTAATACTAGTTAATTATTAACCTAGCTAGGTAAATAAATATTAAAAAATACTATTTTATCCGCCTAGTAAAAAAAACTAATTTTAAATACTAATATATATTTAGCTAATTTTAAAGTTAGGCCTAAATCTTGTATTATTTAATAGCTAATTAAGGTTTTAATATACCTAGTGTTTAGGTAAACCTTATTTATTTTTAATTTTAAATTAATACCTAAAAAAATAATTAAATATTTTTATAATTAATATAGTTTATTTTTTGTGCTAGTCTTGGCTAATATTTTTAATTTTATAATAGGTAAAATTTTAATATTTGCTAGCAAAGTAGTTAAATAATTTTATTTTTTATATAATTTTAGGTAGGTAAATAAAGTATTCCTAAAATTAAATTTTTTATTATACCTATAATATATAGCTATAATATTACTTGCTAACATGGCCTAGTTTTTATTTAAAAAGTTTAAGTTTTTTAAGCTTTTAGTTTTAGCATATTTTTTTAGGTACTAATTTTTAAATAGCTTTTTAAAGTAAGCTATTAATAAAGTCTTAGTTAGTTTTTTAAAGTAAGCTGCTAATAAAAAAGGTGCGGATATTAAATTATTATAATAAGTAAATAATAAAAATACTAGTAAAAATTTAGTGTAAAAAGCTAGCGCTAGTTATAAAGGTTTAGTATAAAAAGTTATTTTAATTTATAGCTAAGTAATATAAAAAGCGTAAGTATTTAAGTTTATTATATAAAAAATATTAGTGTTTAAATTAACATAATACACTTATAATTAAAAAGCTAAAATAAACTAAGTTAAAAAGGTCTTATACTAGTTTTAAAGCTGCCTCCTAGGACCGTGTTATTAATATTAATTATTATTTTTTTAATCTTTATTTTTATTATTCCTATTATTTCTTGCGGGATATTTATTTTTTTAGCTTCCTAGGTAGCTTAATTAAAGCTAGGCGGCGTGTTTTATGGTTTTTACTAGTAAATTAGCAGCTAAAATATTATTTACGGTAGTAATAGCAGTAGTTAAACCTATTAAATATAGTTTAATCACGCCTAGTATACTTAAATACATGGTTAGGGCGCGGCTATTTACCTTTAAAAATATTAGTTAGCTTAATAGGAATTATAACAGGGTCTTTTAAATTTTAGTACTTTATTTTTTTACTTACTATCTTAGGCTTTAATAATATCTTTTTAAATATTAAATTTAAAGTTAAAAATATTTAAAAAATTTACTATTATAGTGCGGCGCGTTAGCTTGTTAATTTTTTAATATAATATATTATTTAACTTACTTTAAGCTAGGGTTAATTAGTTAAATATATTATTAATATTTATTAATTTTATATTTTTTAAAAACTTTTATATAAAAAAGCAAGGGGTTTTTCTAACTTAAATATTTATAAAATTATAGCTTATTTTTTAAAAATAAGTTATTACCTTAACTAGTTAAAGTTTAAAATATTTAATAAGCTTGGCAACCTATTCTTGTTCCAGGGGGAAATCTTATAGCTTTTATTTATTTATTTAAAATAGCTTAGTAGTATACCACTTTAAAGTAGCACCTTTTAAATAATTATAAATATTAATTTTAATAATAGCTTTTTTCTTAAGAATTGCTATGTTAAAAATATAGTTTATAAAAATATATATATTTTTATAAAAGGTTTTTAACCCGCGCTTTTTTATTAATAAATTTTTATTATTAATTTTATTAGGCTAGAAGTAGCTAATATTTTTTATTTTTTAATAGTATTTTTTTAGCGCAGCTTTAGCCGGCTAAGACTTTTTTTATAAAAAACTAGTTTTAATTTATTAACTAGTGGAATAAATCCACCTTTACCTTTTTTATATTTATGTCCCCTTTTTATATTTTTTTTAGTTTTAGTAAAAAAAATTTAATAGCTTTAATTCTAGTTTTTATTTTTAAGGCGCTTGTAAATAAGCCTCTAGCCTTTTAAAATAAGGTTCTAGCTATTATTTTAATTATTAAACTAGGCTAGAAATTTTATATATATTTTTTAGGTTTTATTTATATATATTTTTTAATTTTTATATTTTATTAGTTTAATTATTTTTCTGGAAATTTTTAAAATCTTTTTTTAAAAATCTTTTAAAGGCGGCTTGCTTATTATTAATAATTTTTAAATAATTATTTAATTTTTATTATAAAATTAATTTAAAGTCTGTAGCTATTAAATTATTTACCTATTAAAAACTAGGATTAAAAGACAGCTAATTTACTTATTAAAAACCAGGATTAAGAGGTTTAGAATTAAAAAGTTACTAATTTACTTATTATAAGCTAGAGTTAAAAGGTTGCTAATTTACCTATTATAGGCCGGAGTTAAGAGGTTGCTAATTTACCTATTATAGGCCAGAGTTAAAAGGCTATTAAAAAGGCGGTTAAAAATCTAGATTTATTTATAAATTTATATTATAAATTTAAGGACTAGCGTTAGTATTAATATTAATATTAATTATATTATCCCCTTTTTTTATAATTAATAAGACAAGAGAACACCTAGGTTTTATAATTAGTTTTATTATTATATGTTTTAAATAACACTAAAAATATTAATTAATAATTAATTAAGTTTACTGGCTTGCTAAACCATAAGTAGCTAAAGTATTTAGCTATTACCTTATTAGTTTAGTTAAAAATTTAGTAGTTTAGGTAGGCTAAAATAGTGTAAATAAGCTAGGTTAAAAAGTAATAGCTAAAAAAGCAAATAAACTTGTAAATAGCCTAAAAAACAAACAAATATTAATAATAAAGGTAAAAATTAAATATATAAAACACCCGCTAGTACTAAAGTTAGTTAACTAGCTAGTATTACTAGTAAGTAATTATATAATTATTAAATTATAGTTTTTAATTATAAAGGTTTATTCCTGCCTAGTTAGTTCTAGGCTAAAAATTAATTTTAAAATAATAATATTATTAGTACGCGTTAAGTTCACGCGTGTTTAGCCTAAAAGTTACTTTAATTTTAGTAAAAATAAGTTTAGGGGTATAAAATAAGTAATTTTTTAAGCTTTTTATTTATTAATTTATATATTTTTTATTTTATAATTAAAAAATAGTAAGTTTTTTATAACTTAATAAAGTACTAACTTATTAATATCCTATGCTAGGGGGTAGGTATATTAAGTAAAAAATAGTATAACCATGTGGTATATTATAAAATTAATAAAAAATATTATTTTTTAGTTAAACTTTTTTGTAAACTACTATCTAACCTATTAAAAAACCTTTAATTAATATATTAATATTACTAAGGCGTTGTTTTAGTTTATTTATATTTTTTTTATATTAGTAAAGCAGCACGCTCGCCGGTTAACTAATATATATAAATAATAAACAGGAGTTTGGGAGTTTGCTAATTTATTTTAATAAATAAGTAAAGGGTAAAAAAGGTTATAAAAAAAAAATTAAAAAAGCAAGTTTATTAAATTTATTAATTAGTTAAAAAAAAAAGTTTTTTAAAAAAAAAGAAAGGCCGTTGGCTAACCACTAAATATAAATAAGTTTTAAAAGTTTAGGAGTTTAATTAGTTATTTAACTATAGAATAACTAAATAAATAAGTAAATAATAAAGTAAATTAAATAGGAGATAATAGTAAAAAGCAAGAAAAAAAAATTTATAGGCTTTTTAAATACTAAAAATTACTTAATTAATATTTCCTAGCCTGTTTTTAATTAGCATGCCTAATCAAAATATTAAGTTTACTTAACTAGTTATATTAAAAACATGCTACCATTATTATTAGGAGATGCTTTAAAAAAGGATTTATTAATTTATTAATAATTTATAAAAAACTAGCTATATTTAATAAAGAAAAGGGTGTCAGGGCGGTGCCCAACAGCAGTATTGGTCTGCCGTTGGTGGCCAACGTTGACAATTATATTAAACCTAATATTATATTAAATTTAATGCTATATTAAGTCTTATATAATAATTTATAGTAGTAAGGTTTACTAAGCTAAATAGGTGCCTAAAACATCCCGCACGGGTGATGTCAACGCTTCGCGGTGGCGTGACCTGGGTGCCTTAGGCATTGCTTAATGGCGTGACCCGGATTAATATCGGCCCTGACAATATACTATTTTTTACCACTAAATATACTTAAATAGTTTATTAACTTTTAAATATTTTTTTAACTTTAGTAGTAAGTTTTTCTTATAATTTTTAAATAGCTTTATTTATAATAATAAATATATAAACTATGTTAATAATAGGCTCTAAGCTATTAATAATAAGGTTTATAAATTTAAAAATATTAATTATTTATATTATTATTTTAATAGGTTAATAAGTTACTAGGTTTTTAGCAAGTTTTTTAATAAATAAAAATTTTTATTACTTATAATTTACCACCCACTTTTTTTAAACTAGTTTTATTTTATATTTTTAAGTAAAAATATTTTTTAAATATATTTTAAGTGTATTTTTAGCTAAAAATTTTAAATAATTATAAAGTAATTATTTAAATATTACATGCTATTTAACTTTAGAGTACCAAGTAATATTATTTAATAATATAAAAGTTTAATTATTAATTATAATAATAAAAAACTTTTTTTATTATATTTTAACTAGGGTTATAAAGGTTTTAATATATATTATATACCTTTTTTTAAGTTCGTGCTTAAAACCTTATAAGTAAAAAAAGTTTTATTATTTAATATATTAATAAAAACTTTTAATTTTTTTACCTTTTTAAGATTTAGCACTGGTTATTTTAAAAAGGTATTTATTAAAAAATAAGTATTATTATTAATAAACGCCTTATACTATAAATATATATATAAAAATATTTATTTAAACTAAAGTATATTATTTAGTTTATTTTAAAAATAATTATTATTAATAGTAATAAAATATTATTATTTAATTTTTTAGGGTAATTAGTTACTTTTTTAATTTTATTATTATAAACTAGTATTATTATTTAAAAGGCTAGTTTTAAGCTAAGCATGTTTTTATATTTTATTTTTTTAACCTAGTTTATTTATAAAAATTTATTAACCAGTGCTTTACTCCAAGTTACCTTTAACTTTTTATTAAATATATAAAGTTTCACGACTTTAACTTTTAACTATTAAATAATTTTTATTTTTATTACCTTACTTAAAGCGTGTAATATTTTTTTAGCTTAAAAAGTTTTAATTTACTTTTTTAAGTTTTTAATTTTTAACTCCAGGCCTATAATAGCACCTTTAATAAAGTTATATTTTTATTTTAATATTATTATAAAAATTACTTAGGGATTTTAAAATAAAAAAATCATAAAAATAATAAAAGTAATAAAAGTTGGAGAATAAAAAGTAAATAATAAAGTAAATTAAAAATTATAAAAAAGATAAAGTGCGGGGCAAGAAAGTAAAATTAAAGCCCTAACCTATTATAATTATATAATTAAGGGTAGCCTACTAAAATATTATTACTTAATTATAATTAACTTTTTATTAAATTTATTATTATATTTTAAACTTTTTTTTATAATTTTTATTTTATAATATTTTAAATTATTATTTAATAGCTAGTATATACCGCGTCTAAAGCTAATATAATATTTAAGTTTTTTTACTTATTATATAAGTATTACTAAAAAAATCTTACCTATATATATAAATACCTTAATTATAAAATTTTAGTAGCTTATATATACTAGCTAATAAAAGTAATTAATAATATAATAACCCAGGTTTTTAAAAAAGGTTTTATTTTTAACTAAAATAAAATATAATAAGTTATAACTATATTTAAAGTTATATTTTTAAAAATATTCACCCTAGCACCTTTTCTTTTAATAACTTTATTTATAATAACCCTAAATATAAGGCTTTAAAAATAGGTTAAATAAGCCTTTAATATATTAAGTAATATTATTACCATACTTAAAAAGAATCTAGCCCTAGGCTAATTTAAAATAAAAAATAAATTTATATATATTAAAAAAAGCCTTTTATAAAGGTAAATACCCTAAAATAATTTAATTATTTATTTAAAAAGCCCTTAGCAGTATATTATTAAAAATTAAAATAATAATAATTTATACTTTTTTTAGCAAGGATTTTAATATTTACCTAGCTAAGTTTATAAATTAAAAATACCTAGTATATAACTTAAAATAATAATTTTTAAGGTTAAAAAGTAATACTAAGGTATTAATTATTAATACCTAGTATATTATTTTTATTTACCACGTGTTAAGGGCCTGGTTTTTTACTAGAATATTAATTATGCTATAATTTCTAAAGCATAAGTTTTATATATAATATAGCTTATAATTAAAAGCCTAATTAAAAAAAGCTTTTTACTTATTACCTTTTATTACTTAAAAAATATTAATTATATAATTAAAAGCCTTATTATATTTAAAAGTAAGCCCTTTTAAGTTAAACTTTTTTTATAAAAAGCCTAAGTTATATAATGCTATATATACCTATAATATAAATATATTTAATATATTTAATATATTTATATTTTTTTTATTTATTATTAATAATATATTAACCCTTACACTTTTAACTAGTGCTTTATTTAAAAGTAAAAAAATTAATTTAGGTATATTAATTATTAAAAAAAATATAAAGCCTAGTTAAGAAGTGCTTAAATTATATTATATTTTAAATAAAAGCTAATATTACCTATAAAAATAAGCTAAAGTTTTTTTTTATTTTTAAATAAAAGAATAAAATAATAATATTTTTAATAATAATATAATTTATATACATGCTATAAATAACACCTAGTAAAAAAATAATAAGCACTAAGCTTATTAAATATATTAACCTTAAACTAGGTAAACCACGCTTATAGGCTATAATAATATAATATAATTAAAAAATATACTTAAATTTTTTAGCCTTAAGCATTTTAATATAATATAATTTAAAAATATACTTAGCCTTTTTAATTTTAAATATTTTAATAAATATATTTTTTTTTATTTTTAAATATTTTTATTTTTTATACCTTTGCCCTATTATAAACCTTTATTTATTTATTAAGTATTAAGCCCTTTATTAAGACCTTTATTAAGCCTTTTATTAAGCTTATTTAAGTGGTATTTATTTTAATTAAAACTATTATTTAGTAAAAAATAAATTATACTTTACTAGTAGGGTGTTAATTTCTAGTATATTAAAATACTAAATCCTGTTAGGTAATAAACTTTAACTTAATTAAATTAATAAACTAGCCTAAAATTATATTTTTATTTAATTTAAAAAAATCCTTACGTAGTAACGGCTTAAAAACACACTAAGTAGTTATTATTTAAAAATAAATATTATTTATTTTTATAGCTTTACATACGCGTATAACCTTTTAAATAAACTTTTTAAAAATTATTTTAGTATATAAGTTACTAAACCTATAATAAAAAAATTAACTTTAAATCTTGCTTTAAAAATACAGAAATAAAATTTTTATATTAATTAAGTAATATCGGACCCAAAGGGGCGATATGACAAGATAGTAAAAAGTTGATTCTCCTAAGTGCTATTTTAGAAGCAATATAAATATATAATAACTAAGCTATAACTAAGAAAGAACCAAGCAAGAAATAAATAAAAAAACATGGTAGTATAATAAATCCCCCTGTTAAAAAAATTATATTATTTTTAATGTACTTTATTTTTTTTTTAATTTTTATATTTAATTTTATTTAGTATAAAGCCTAAATTACTTATAAAGCTTTTATAAATAAAAATATTATTAATAGTGTTATTAGTAAACTACAGGAGTAGGATATTAAAATTAGGATTATTTTATTATATTTATTACTTTAGGTACTTTATAAACTATTTATATAAGTACTTTAATATAAAATACTTAAAAAATATTGAAATTATTTAGGAATACTACATAAGAATACTTTATTTTATTTTTATTATATTTTTTTTAAAAAACTTAATTACTTTAATGGCCTTTATTTAGGCCTTAATATTATTTATAAGATTTTTAAACTTTTTTATAAAAGTAGTATTAATAATAATAAGGGCATGTATTATATTAAGAATAATTTTATTTATATTAATAATAAGTTTTTTAAAGCCTAGGGTAGTAACTTTATTTATAAATATATTTTTAGGCTAGTAAGTAAGTAAGTTTTTATAAAATTTAATAATTAACTTAAATTTTTAAAGCTTTTTAGCTTATATTTACTTTTAATTAATTAGTTTAAAAATAGCAAGAAGGGAGAGGTATTTTTTATTATATTTTAAATAAATATTATTAGCTAGCTTTTAAAACTTTTTATAACAGGCCTTATTATTAAACTATATAAAGCTAAAATATTACTTAATTTTTTTTTTAAATAAGTATTTAATTATTACTAGTTATAATATATTAAATAGTATTTTTTTTATAGCTAGGGTATAATAAGCTTTAAAATATAACTTTTATTAACTTAAAAATTAATTTTAATTAATTTATATATAGGCAAAGTGTAGTTACTAAGAATACTTACTAAAATCTTTATAATTTTATTAATATTTAGTATACTAAAAATAGGCCTAACTAAAGCTAGATTAATTAATATTTTTATGTTTTTATTAATAAATATATAATAGTATAAATAAATAAATATAAAAAATTATTTAAACTATAAAATATTATTTAAATAGTTATAAAAATACTTATTATTAATTTAAATTAATATTTTAACTAAATATACTTATTTTTTTAAATTAGTTTTAATAATAGGTTCTTCCTGGGAAATCTTAATTTATATAAAGGGTTTATTATTAAAAATATTTTTATAATTATTTTTACTAGCCTAGTTTAGCTATAATAAATTATTAGTTATGCTTTTTAACTAGGTAATAATAATATTATTATTTATTATTTTAAGCTACTTAACATAGGCCTTAAAATAATTTATATTTTTTTTTAATTTATAATAAAAAGTGTTTTATTATTTTTAAAAAACTTAATTTATTACTTAAGTTTATAAATTATCTTTTAAGTTTTTATCTTTTTTTTAAAAGGGTATTATTTAAGTTAAATAAACTAGTAGCAAAGCTTTTATTAGCCATAGTAAAGTTAATTATAAAAATTAACTATAAAAATTAGGCCAGGATAAACATAAAAAAAAAATAAAAAAAGTTTTTAAAAAAAAACATAGCTTAAAGTAAGGTAAAAAAATAATAAATTTAAAAAAAATAAAGTTTTTTAAAAAAAAAAGTAAAGAAAAAAAGCTCCGGGAGCGGGAGAAAGGTAAAGTAAAAAGTTTAAAAAAAAAGTTTAAAAAAAAAAATAAAGTAAGAAAAAAAATTCCGCAAGACTTGTGTTATTAACTACGGGGTAGAAAATATTAAAACGTTAATAAAATAAATATAAAACATAAGGGATACCCCTAAAAATAAAAAATAAAAAAAATAAAAAATAAAAAAATAGTATATAAAAAAAATAAAAAAATTTAAAAATCCTTACTACTAGGATTATTTTAAATATTATTAATAGTGTTATTTTAAGCCTTAAAGTTATTAATAAGGTTTTTAGCACTAGTTAAATTTTAAAATAATTTTTATTAATTATTTTTAGGGCTATAACCCTTTTATTTTACTAAATATTAAAGTACTAGGGTACTATACCTATTATATTAAATTATATATTTTATAAGTATCCTATTAACTTCCTATTAATTAATATTATTAAAGAATTAATTATTTTTAATAACAGGAGGCTTGTGGTAGTATTTATTATAAAAATTAAGATTTACTAGTACTAGTTTAAGTTAGGTAATTAATATAATAAAATAAATTTTTTAGGTAAATAAAAAATTTATTAAATAAAATAATTAACTAATTTACTCCAGGACTTTAAAAAAACCGGTATATTATTATAAAAATTTAATTAAATATTTTTAAAAACATGTAACTAAAATATTATATTTTTTATATAATTATAAGTAGGCAAGATTATCCTTTTAAAATTATATTAAATTATATTTTTTATTATAAGCTAATTTTATAACTATTAAGGCATAGTTTAAGGCTTTTTTTATATTAATTTATATAGTAAAATCTTGTATTTATATATACTTTAAAAGGTTTTATAATTTTTAAAATTTTAATTTAAAAAGTAGCTTTTATAGTGTTTTATTTATTACATTACTTATTAAATTATTAATAATTATAATAATTACGGGGAGTATTTTAAGCTATATAAGGTTTAAATATTATATTATACTATATTATAGCATAACCTTAACTATTTAAATATTTTTTTTTAATTTAGTTATTAATTTAGGGGTAAAAAGCGGTAAAATATAGCTAATATATAATTATAACTTTTAATATACCTTTTTAAAAAGTATTAAAAAAATAAGCATTTCTATTAAAAATAAAGATTTTTAGTATAAACTAGTTATAACTTTAAAAATAGTTAATTAATTTTATACTTTATTTATAGGCTTACTAGGTGAAAGTTTCTAGTATTAAGCTAATTTTTTTAAAGTATTTATTATATATAATAAGAATTTAATTAAAGCCTTCTAGTGTTAGTAATAAATAAATAATAAAATTAATAATTATAATATAAAAAAAAAATAAGTAAAAAAGTAATAGGTTATAGGTTTTTATATAAGTAATAATACTAAACCTTATTTTTTAAGCAAGTAAAATAATATATTATATATTTATATAGTAAAAAATAGCTTTTATAAATAATAAAATTATGCATATTTTTTAAATATTTATTTAATTTTTAATACCTATTATTATTATAAATTAGGTAAAAAAAATTTTAAGTAATAATTTTAGTAAGTAAAGCTAAAATTTATTATTAAAGGAGCTTTTAAAAATATTTATAATAATATTAATATTATTATAGGTAGGTAAAGCAGTATTACCGCGGGTAGGTAAAGTAAAATATATAAAAGTATTTATATATAGGTATATTTACTACTTAAATATATATAATAAGCTATTATATTGTTAATAAAAAAGAACCACTAGTATAAAAAGTTTTTTTTATTTTTATAAAGTTTTAAACTTATATAAGTATTATTTAGGTACATGTTTTTAACATACTACTTAAAATTATTTAATAAAATAATAAAAAAAGTAATAAAAGCATGTTCCTAGTTTATTTATAAATAATTAAAGTTAAATTTATTATATAGCTGTGCAGGGAGTTTTTTAATATAAAAAAATATTTATAATAATATTTATCCTACTTAAATAATAAAATACCCTAAGCTTAAATTACTATATATATTAAAATATATAAATAAGCCTTTTATTTATTTTTTTTAAAAAAAACTATTACTATAAATTTTTAGGTTATAATATTAAAAGTTAAATTATAATTTATATATACTATAACTAGAATTTTTATAAATTTAATTATATAATAAATCTTATATATTACCTAAATAAGGTATAAGATTTTTATTTTTATAAGCTAATAATTAAACTTTATTATTATAAGTACTTTACTTAAAAATAGCACGGGATATATTATTATTTATAAAAGGGGTTTAAATAAATTATTATACTTATAATTATTATAAAGGTGGTATACTATAACGCCATGGCCTTTTTTAAAAAAAAATAAAATTTATATAAAGTTACTAATATTTTTTTAAAATAAGTAAAAAATATAAAAGCTTTAAAAGCTTTTTTAAGTGTATAAAAGGTATTTAGGTTATTAATAAATTATTATATTAATATTTTTACTAAGTAAGCTTTTTTAACTAGGCCTTTAAAAGGCGCTTTTTAAAGTAAGGTAGTTTTTATAGCCTAAAAAAAGTAATAATTTTATAATAATTATTAACATAATTATAAAACTATTTAGTAACTTTTAAAAAGGTCTTAAGCTTAAATAATAAAGTTAAAAAAGTAAAAGCCTTTATTATTATTAATTTTTTTTAAGGTAAATATTTTTAATATATTAACCCTTTAGCTAAGTAGTTATATAAAAAAAATTAATAAATAACTTTATTAGCTTAAGGCGGATGTTTATATTATCCAGCTTTATAAAAATTATTTAAAAATATTAAATATATTTTTTTAGCGTTTTAAAAGCTATTATAAGGTTATTAATATATACCTAGTAAAACTTATAAAGTTTTTTAAAACTTAGGTTTATTATTTTTTAAATATAAAAAATATTATTAATAAAACTTATTATAATAATATAAAATTACTCCTGTTCCTAGTGTGTAATTATAGCCATGTATTTTTAGTTTTTTTTATAAGTATTTATTAGTAAAAAAAATAAAAAGTATTTACCACTATAATATAAAAATAGTTAATAATTATTATAATAAATTTTTTTAAGTAGGTATAAAATAAAAATTAGGTTAAATATAATTATTTAAATTTTTTAAATTAACCACTAGACATTTCTTAAGCTTTTAAACACTATTATTAAAAATTTATTTATATATAATAAATACTAGTCTTGCTAAAAAAGTATGGCCTATATACTATAATATTTTTCCCTAAGTATATAATAAGTTAAATAATTTATTAACTATTTTTTATGCATCTAGCCCTAGAAAATATACCTTAAGTTTTAAAAAATAATTTTTTAGCTATTTTTTATTATTAAATATATTTATTAATTTTTTAATATATTAATAACTCCTGTGGACTCCTGCTATAAGTATATAAATTTATATATAAAAGCTTTAAATATTATTATAGTA
This sequence comes from Aspergillus mulundensis, assembly GCF_003369625.1. Lineage (NCBI taxonomy): Eukaryota > Fungi > Ascomycota > Eurotiomycetes > Eurotiales > Aspergillaceae > Aspergillus > Aspergillus mulundensis. The sequence goes on along the minus strand of NW_020797890.1, from coordinate 3,800,583 downwards.
TAGGAAAATCTAGTATATATACTAATATTATTTAAAAGCTTTTTAATTAGGTGTTATTTATAAGTAATTAAAATTTTTAAAATATTTTTTACCATGGGAGGATAAAAAAATTAAAAATATTTTTAAAAAGTTTCTTGCGTTATTTAGCGGCTAGTTTTTTAAAATTTTAAAGTTTAAGAGTAAGTAAAAAAAAATTAATACTTTTAAAAAAATAATTAATACCCCTAAAAAAATTAGGTATTTACTTTATTAATAATAAAATACTTTATATTAGATATGTGCCCGATATAGTGTTTTTTTTAAAATTATAATAAAATAATTTATTATATTTACTGCGTTAATATATATAAAATTATAATTAATAAAATAAGTATATAGTAGCTTTTTATATGCTTTATAAGATTTAAAAATAAAATTTTAATTAAAAAAAATTTACTTTTACCTTTACTAATATAGCTATAAATAAATACAGGGGTATAATAACATGCTATATAATATATATAAAAATTAAGGTAATATAATATTACTTTACATGTACTTATAATAAAAACTTTAGGTATTTATAAAATTATAGCATATGTATATACTTACTAAGGTTTAGTATAATATATTTTTAAGCTAAAATATTTATATTAATTAATACCTTAATTTTAAAATTTTTAACTAGGTATATTTAAGCCGTAACCTTGCTGTAAGCTTTTTAATTATTACTATAATTAAAAAAGTATAATAAAATATTTAAAAAGTAAGTAGTAATATATTTAAATTTAATATTTAAAATAATAATAGGCTTTACCTTTTATAAAAAAGTATTTAGCAGGAGCTTTTTAATAAAAAACTTGTTTACTATAGTAATAAAATTACTTATATTTAAGTAAATATTTTTAAAGGCTTAAAAAGTCCTACCCACGTAGACTTTTACTATAATATATTTTTATAAATATAATTTAATATTTTTTAATTTTAGTAGCTATTTTAATTTTATAATATTAGCTATTAAGTTAAAGTTTTTAGTATTTAAAACTTTTAAAAAAATTTTAAAATTTTTTTTAAATATTACTACAGCTTGTTAAATAACTTAAATAATATAGGGTAAAATAGGTATGTAAATATAAAAAAGTTTTTTATAATATTTATATTTTTAACTACGGTATTAAAGGCGTACTTATTATTATTATATTTACTATTATAGTATTAATTATATAAATTTTTTATAAATTTAAAAAAGCTATAATAAGCTTTTTTAACCACTTACTACGGCTAGTAGTCTTCCGGAGTTAAAAAGTTAATATAATTAATTATTTTATTAAAAATTCCTGCATTTTCTTTACTTATAATAATATAAAAAGCTTTTTATATATACTACTAATTTTATACCTGTTAATTACTATTATTATTTATTTTAAAAAATTTTATAATTTACTATTATTACTGCGGTGTCAAAAAGTTATATAATTTATTAATTATTTATAACTAACTAGGTTAAAAAAAGTTAAAGTTTTTATTTTATTACTAGTAAAAAATTTAGCCTTATATAAGTTTTTAAAAGTTCCCTTAATTTAGCCCGTGGTTATTTTATTATTATAGCTAAGAATTATTTTATTATAGCTAGGGGTTAATTTATTTTTATAAATAAATAAGCACTAAAATATAAATAGGTTACCTAAAGTTATTAAAAATATTTTAATTATTTAAGTAATATATACTTTTATTAGGGCTACTACTTTAGTAAGAAATAGGTTATACTTTATTAAAGGGGTATTAATTTTTAGTATATTAAAATACTAAATCTTACCTAGTAATAAATTTTAATTTAATTAAGTTAATAAACTAGCTTAAAGTTATATTTTTATTTAATTTAAAAAAATTCTTATATAATAATAGCTTAAAAGCATACTAAATAGTTATTATTTAAAAATAAATATTATTTATTTTTATAGCTTTGCAAGCGCGTACTACTTTTTAAATAAATTTTTAAGGGTTATTTTAAAGTAAAAATTATTAAAGCTATAATAAAAAAATTAACTTTAAATCTTGCTTTAAAAATACGGGAATAAAACCTTTATATTATTTAAATAAATTAGCTATTTTTTAGGTCTAGTCTTTTTAAAGCATCTTTTTTAAAAATTATTAGCTTAAAAGTAAACTAATTTAGTGCTAATTTTTAAAGCATAACCTAAATATTTACTTTTATTATTAATTTTTTTTATAATCAATAATATCCCTAAGCTAATTTACAAAAATATTAATATTTTTATAATAAACCTTTTTACTAAAGTGCTTAATAAAAATGTTTTTTAAAATATTATGGTTAAAATATTTTATTTTATTAATTTATTAACTACTACTATTACTAATAGCAGGGTAATTTTATTTATTTTTTTATTAAATATTCCTGCGTTATTAATATTTGTTTTAAGGTTTAAACCTGTTAAAATTATTATTATTATTATTATTATTATTATTATTATTATTATTATTATTATTATTATTATTATCTAGATTATTATTGGGGTTCCCCCTAACACCGTTTTAATTTTTTTTTTTATATTTAGGATATTTATAAAGCCGGGCCTTAAAACGTTTTTATTATATATTATTAAAGTAATTTACCTTTATATTTTTATTTACTTTAATATTAGCACTAGTATTAGCACTAGTATTAATTATTACTTTTTTTTAATTTATAAGCTCTTAGAAGTTTTCTATAATATTTTTTACTACCCTTATATAATTATTTATTTACTATTAATTAAGTAGGATTTAAGCTATTATATTTGTTATTAATAGCTAGCTTTTTAAATTTAGTTTTTTTTATTTTCTTAAATTATTCCACCCTGGGCTCTTATTATAATAAAAAGATTTTTTAATATTAGTTATTTTAAATATCTTATTATTTTTTAAAAAAAATAAGGTAGCTTATATTTTTATATAATATAGAATATAGTGCAAGTTATTTTTTTTATTAATAAATTAAAAATTAATAATATTTCTAGGCTTGCAGGAAAAAACCCCGGTATTTTTATATTTATTAAAAATAATTATATAAAAACTTTTAGCTGTACTACGGTGTTAAAAGCTTTAACTATATAAAAAATTACTTTTATAACTTATTTTATTAATTATTATAATACTCCTAATATAGCTTTAGCTAGGGAAGATAAGGTATTAAAAAAATAATTAATTAAAAATATTTTTAATAATATTCCTATTTTTATTTAATAAGGTGCTTGTTATATAGTATTAGGGCTAGGTAAACATGTAAAAATATATTTTAATATTTAATTTAAAAAAAAAAGTAAATAGCTTTATATTTTTTTTAAAAATAAAAAAAATAAGTAATACCATGTTGGTAGACTCCTGCGTAGCAAATTTTATAATAAATATAAAAAATATAAAAAATATAAAAAATATAAAAAATATTAACTATAATCTTAAGTATAATTTTAAATAGCCTAGTAATCTTTCTAGCGTGTTAATTAATAATAATATAATTAAAAAATATTTAGAATTTTTTATAATCCTAAAACATGTAGCTAACCGCAGAAATTTTTTAATAATTTTACTAAGTATACTTTAATTAATATTTTAATTAACTAAATATTAAAATAGGCGTGTAAATAGCAAAGGTTTTTTTTAACTTTTAAAAAAATAGCTAGGCGTGCGGTTTTTATATTAAGCTTATATATAAAGTTAAAATTTAAAAATTAATAAAAGCAAGCTATTTAATATACTAGCTTAAATATCTAGGAGTTATATAATATTAGTTTAAAAAAAAACTTTTTTTATTAATAGTAAAGTTAAGATTGCTAAAAGGCGTTTTATAAAGCAGGGTATAAAAAAATAGTAATTATTAATATTTACTATTATTATTTATTTTAACTCCTGGAATTTTCTAGTTATTAAGTAAATATTTTTTAAAAGGCTTTTAAATTATAAAAAACATGCTACTACTTATTAAACCTAAAGGGGTAATATAATAAAATAGTAAAAAGTTAATTTTCTTAAGTGCTATCTTAAAAGCAATGTAGATATATAATAACTAAGCTATAACTAAGGAAGAACCAAGCAAGAGACAAGCAAAAAGACGTGGCAGTATGACAAGTAAACTACCTATTTTTTAAATTTAGTTTTTTTAAAGTATTTTTTTAAAAAAATTATTAGTTTAAAAGTAAATTAATTCAGGGCTAATTTTTAAAGCATAACCTAAATATTTATTTTTATTATTAGTTTCCCTTTATAATTAATAATATTTTTAAGCTAATTTATAAAAATATTAATGTTCTTGTAATAAACCTTTTTATTAAAGTATTTTATTAAAGTATTTTTTAAAATATTAAAATTAAAATATTTAATTTTATTAGTTTACTAAGAACCACCACTATTATTACTATTAGTAAAATAATTTTATTTATTTTTTTTATTAAATATTCCTGCGTTGCTAATATTTATTTTAAGATTTAAATTTATTAAGGTTATTATTATTATTATTATTTAAATTATTATCTATGTTTCCTCTGGCTGTACTATTTTAATTTTTATATAGCCTTTTTTTATTATTTAAAATATTTATAAGGCCGTCCCTTAAAATATTTTTTAGGGTATTTACTAGCTAGCTAATTATTTTATTATATATTATTAAAATAATTTATATTTTTATTTTTATTTACTCCGGTATTAGCACTAGTATTAGTTATTATTTTTTTTAAATTTATAAGCTTTTAAAAGTTTCTAGTAATTTTTTTAATTATTTTTATATAAGTATTTATTTATTATTAATTAATTAGAATTTAAGTAACCATGTCCACTATTAATAGTCAAGGGTTTTTAAAATTTAGTTTTTTTTACCTTTTTAAATTATTATAATATCCTAGGCCCTTGGTATAGTAAAAAAAATTATTAATATTAATTATTTTAAATATGTTATTTTTACTATTTTTAAAGAAGAAACAAGGTAGCTTGTATTTTTATATAATATAAAATAGGGTATAAGTTATTATTGGGGTTATTAAATTTTTAGATATTTTTACCCTATTATTTTTAGGTATAAATATATTTTTTTTACTTAACTAAAAAGTTAAAAATTAATAATATTTTTAAACTTATAGGAAAAAACCCTGGTATTTTTACATTTATTAAAAAAAGCTTTAATACAAAAACTTTTAGATATATTATAATATTAAAAGCTTTAACCACGTAAAAAATAACTTTTATAACTTATTTTATAAATTATTATAGTACTTTTAATATAGCCTTAGCTAGTAAAAATAATATATTAAATATATTAAAAAAAAATAATTAAAAATAATCCTACTTTTATTTAACAAGGTGCTTGTTATATAATATTAAAACTAGGTAGGGTTATAAAAGTGTATTTTAATATATAAATTAAAAAAAAGTAATTAGGTTTAAATTTAAAAAAAATTTAAAGGGGGAAGAAATAAGTAGTATTATATTAATAGGCTTTTAAGTAGTAAATTTTATAGCCTAAAAAATAAAGAATATAAAAAATATTAAATAAGATTTTAATTTTAAGCATAATTTTAAATAACCAAGTAGCCTTTTTAGCGTGTTAATTAGTAATATTATAAATTAAAGGTATTTAATTTTTTTTGTAATTTTATACTAATTATATAGGCGTAAAAAATTTTAATAGCCTAATTTAACACGCTTTAATTTAAAATATTTAATATACCTTTTTATATTTTATAGTTATTAGGTTACTAGCGTTTTATAAGTATTCTAATAATTTTTTATAATAATACTTTTAATAGTTTTAATAATAAAAAAATATTAAGTATTAAAGGGTTTTGTTCTAAAATTATTAAGGTAATTTTATTTAAAAATAAGGTATAAGTATATTAGCAGCATAGTATATATTTTATAGGTAGTTAATAAGTTAAAAAATTAAAATTATAAAAACTTTAAGTAAGCTAACCAGGTATAAAATAAAGTATTAAAGAAGCTATTTAATAAAAAAAATAATATTGAATTTTAAGGCTTAAAATATATAAAAATTAACTTTTAGCTAACTATTCTTTACTAGGGCGTTAGCCTTAAATATAATATTAAACTAGTAATAATATTATTAATACATGGCGGGTTGATATTACCGTGACTCTTATTATATTAGTTTTTTTATTTTATCGGGGGCTTGGCATCCATGGGCGTGACATGGAGTCTTTAGTAATTATTAGGTATATTTTTAAAAAAGAATTAATTTATTAAACATGCTACTACTTATCAAGACCTTAATAAAAAAAATATATTTAGTTCCTCCCCTATACATTTTTTCTTAATTTGCCTATAATACTCCTAAAATAAGTTATTAATAAAATAAGGTATTGCCGCTATATTATAATACTATATTAGGATAACATTATCCTTTATATATATATATATAAGGCCAACTCCCCAATAAATAATAGGTAGCTAAAATTTGGTTTTTTATATTTTATAAGCATTACATTCAATATTAATTCCCTTTTATTTAGCTCTCTATAGTACTTTGTTTTGTACCTGGTTAGCTATTTAAGGTATTATAAATGGTGATATTTATAATTTATTAGTTCATGTGTTACGCGTAGAGGATGTCTGCTATTACAAGCTTAGTCTTAAAAATATTATTATAAAAATTTCTAAATATACCTTTTATATATATAACTTACCAGTTATAATTATGTTTATTGATAGTATATAGCATACTATGTATCTTTACCTCCGCTCCAACAGTACTTGCTAATATATATATATATCACAAACATATGTTTAGTTAACCCCAACCACCATAATCACGGTATATTTACTTATAGCAGCAGCATTAGCATTAAATCCAGAATAGGACATCTTACAATAACACATACAGAACATATAAGAAACCCATATAGGCGGCGAGCACACCATAGAGATGCCTCCTGACCTCGTGACATTAAAATCCATACACCTACCCGGGCTTACCCCAAGTGAGAATACCAGACCACAACAGCCAACCACAATACCCACAGGTCGCCCAGAAATCCACCAGATCACACATTCGAGAGCTCCCGGCAAGATAGACCTAGGATTAACTTTCTACCAAGAACACCGAACAACGCAACGGTAGACTTCAAAGGACAGGTGGGAGCGTCATTACTCAAACATATACACTCAGAGAGTGGTAGTGCAAGACCACAATAATTAACCAAACAACGCCCGCGACCGGCATATCAACAGTCACCCAAAGCATGAATACAACGGACATAGAACGATGCAGGAAACGGATAATCCAGTACATCTGGGACCCCGAGCCCAAGAATGACGAGGAGCCAGGACTGCCGATATGGTGCATGGGAACACGGTACCACCCTCAACTCGGACTGGGATTGACAGACAAATACAGTAAGCTTCAAGAAGCCCAGATGCAGGAAACGAACACGGATATTCTGAACTAACGCAGAAAAGACCACAATGACGACGGACTGCAACCTAGCGCAACAAAACCAAGCACACCCGACTGGCCAGAGTCTTTCCTACTAGACTTCGAATCAAGGATCTGGATGACATACAGGTCAAATTTCGCCCCAATACCCAAAGACGCCGGTCGAGACGGGACCTCATCCTTGACACTAAGCGTGCGGCTGAGAAGTCAGCTCATTGAACCCCAGGGCTTCACAAGTGACACTGGATGGGGCTGTATGATAAGATCAGGCCAAAGCCTCCTGGCCAACGCCATGCTCGTTCTATCACTGGGCCGTGGTACGAGCTCTACAGCAATGTAGCCATAGGAAATTTAGCACCATGACGGCTAATATTGTACAGGATGGCGACGAAGCGACGGGTCAAAGGACGAAGTGCAACTACTCGCACTGTTCGCCGACTCACCAGACGCACCATTTTCGATACACAACTTTGTCAAGTACGGGGCGGAATCATGCGGAAAGCGTCCCGGGGAATGGTTTGGGCCAAGCGCTACAGCTAGATGCATACAGTAAGGACCCGCGTCGAAAAGTAGGCGTGGGACAGTGACTCACGTAAGAGATTAGAGGCCTTGCAGCGAGATACAACCAGTCAAAGCTTCAAGTATACATTGCGGACGACAACTCGGACATCTATCAGGAAAAGTTCATGGGCGTCGCTAGGGATGAACAAGGTACCATCCGACCCACACTCATCTTATTGGGCCTCAGACTGGGTATCGACCGCGTAACTGAAGTATATTGGGATGGATTGAAAGCTGTACTCCAGCTTCCACAATCTGTCGGAATTGCAGGGTATGTCACGCACAATCGGAGCAACCCAAAATGTGTAGAAAAATTGCTAAAACATGTCAAACAGAGGGCGCCCTTCGGCCTCGCACTATTTTGTAGCGGTCCAGGGGTCACACTTTTTCTACCTCGACCCACATCACACGCGCCCTGCTTCCAAGCATAGCGAACCAAGCTCGTACACCGAAGAAGAGGTTGATACATACCACACTCGTCGACTCAGGAGACTCAACATCCAAGACATGGACCCAAGCATGCTGATCGGGTTTCTTATCAAGGACGAAGATGACTGGAAGGATTGGCAGGATCGAGTTACATCCATGGAAGGGAAACCAATCATCACAATCATGAACAACGACACCACATCCTGGCAAGGCCGAATGGAAGCAGTAGACGAAGTCGAGACATTTGACGATGACGATTCAGCATAATGGGGTGCTCCCGCTTGCGTATCACACAGTGAACCATGTACGCAGCACCTCTAGGTACACTGAATCGCAACGGCATCATCAAGTTAATAAACGAAAATAAGATATTCATGAAAGCATTGGATTCAAATTCGAGGAAGGGTAAATATACAACCGGTTCCAGAACTCGAGTTATGTTACACCACATCCATGTTTCCATAAAGTGAAGGCGTTGAAAGACAACATTTGACCCGAGGGGAAATAGAACAAATAGGAAAAAAGACCATCCCATGACACGTTAAAAATCCCGCGAACACCCTTTAACCCGCCGCCTCAAAACCGTTCAAGATGACGAGTAACGAAACAAAAACATATCCGTGCAATTAAAAAAAAAGAAGAAAGATGCCGACAAAAGCTTATTTGGCAGAGGAAGAGTACTTCGTAACGGCCTTAGTGCCCTCAGACACGGCGTGCTTGGCGAGTTCACCGGGCAGGATCAACCTCACACTGATAGAGTTAGAAAAGTAGATACAAACAGACAACAGCCGGGAAACGAGCGAAAACTCACGAGGTCTGGATCTCCCGAGATGAGATGGTGGACTTCTTGTTGTAGGCGGCGAGCTTGGAGGCCTCTGTCGCGACGCGCTCGAAGATGTCTATGCCCAAATTAGTCTGGAATTTGTGCAGAGTGAGCGAACCGCGACACATACCGTTGACGAAGGAGTTCAGAATAGACATGGCACGAGTGGAGATACCAGTGTCCGGGTGCACTTGCTTGAGAACTGCTGCTAGTTAGCCTGGATCACGCCTACCCACGCAGAGAGAAACCCACCCTTGTAGATGTAGGAAGAGTAGGTTTCCTTCCTGGTCTTTCCGCGCTTCTTCTTCTCGCCAGAGGCAGCAGCGGCAGTCTTCTTTCCAGCCTCCTTCTTCTCAGCGGGGGCCTTGCCAGCAGGGGCCTTGCCGCCAGTGCTAGGCTTCTTCTCGGCAGCTTTGGGAGGCATTTTCAAAGATGTTGATAATCGAAAGTTGGTTTCGGTAAAAGATGAGTGACTGAATATGGATGGAGATGCGAGAGCACACTGGTTGACGCGTGAAAGTGGCGGGGTGGAATGAGTAGGAGGATGAAAGTTAAGGATACGCGGTGACGAGGGGAGGCGCGCTACTTATACTCGGTTCCAAACACCGTGTTGATCCAGAAACCACAAAGGAGCCAGCTTTTCGATACGGTACTGAAATCGTATGATCTGTATGATTAAGAAACCAATGATGCGCGGACCGCGCCGGGATTGGCGGTAGCTGCCCGCCAAGGTTACAATACCGTGATGGTCCGCGATTAGCTTATGCGCTTTCCTGAATCCAGTATCGCAGCATGACGACACCAGCCTACGGGTACAATTGACGCTGATCCGCCCATTGATTGGTTGACCCCGCTAAGCGAGAGGGTGATCCGAAACGCGTCTGGACTTCCAGGCGTGACTTTGATGGTGTCGCTATATATGCCCTCTAGTCTTTCGCGATAGTGGTCGTCCCTTTCCCATTTCTATCTATCCTTTCTCGCCGATACCTTGTTACACCCACCTTACGCGTCACCGTCCGCATTTTAAAACTACGTTTTTTTTTTTTGATAACTCGACTTCAAATCTTTCAAAATGACTGGCGGCAAATCTGGTGGCAAGGCTAGCGGCAGCAAGAACGCTCAATCGTACGTGGAAACTGACTTCTGAACGGTCTGCGAATTCTTTACTGACAAGAGATAGTCGTTCTTCCAAGGCCGGTTTGGCTTTCCCCGTCGGTCGTGTCCACCGTCTTCTCCGCAAGGGAAACTACGCTCAGCGTGTTGGTGCTGGTAAGCCCTCTATCTCCAGGCGTCCGTCTTCCAACATCGCTGAATAATATTTGTTAGGTGCCCCTGTCTACCTGGCCGCTGTCCTTGAGTATCTCGCTGCCGAAATCCTCGAGCTTGCTGGAAACGCTGCTCGCGACAACAAGAAGACCCGTATCATCCCCCGCCACCTCCAGCTCGCCATCCGAAACGATGAAGAGTTGAACAAGCTCCTGGGTCACGTCACCATTGCCCAGGGTGGTGTTCTTCCCAACATTCACCAGAGTGCGTATTTCCACTGCCCTGATATATGAGTTGTGTTCTAACGCGCTGTAGACCTCCTCCCCAAGAAGACCCCCAAGGCCGGAAAGGGCAGCCAGGAGCTGTGAGGGTTTTTTGCTTTTTTCTTATTTGCGTGGGGTTTGTCATTCGGCGTGGTTTGGTTCACTTACTGATATGATAACGGGGTTCTGGACTGGGCACGTTTATGGCTCTTTTTTTAATTTCGATGCGTTTTGTTTTTCATTGTTGTAAATTATGTCCACGGACATGGAATGATACCGACAAGTTCAAATGACCTCAAAATGATTCTCGTCTTACCTCCGTAAGGTCATTCCGCTGTCCTCACTTTACCGCGATTTGATACACGTCACAACACGCGGAGTAGCAGAAATCGAGGTTGAATTATACTTATGCCAAGCACTCATCGACTTCCTTTGCATGGACTACAGATTTCATGCTGTCTACAATACATTCAACGATACCTCTCGCTTTTGTACAAAACCCCGCTGCTTTAATGATGTCCACCATCTCCAGCGTCTAGCAGAAAGTCAGACTCCCACCGGTTGAAGTGCTGGGTGTATAATAAGATCAGACTCACAAGGTAGTTGACGAGCAGGTAGGTTCCTCTCGTATTTGCTTCCTGTTTCGGGGCTTAGATAACTGGCAAATCAGGATCCAATCCAGACTTACCACCGGGGGCCGTAGGTGCACGGTAGGGGTCAGGGTGTTTCCATGTTTCGAGTAGCTTCTCGGTCTCTTGGAGGATGACCTGTGTGCTGGTGAGCGGGGAGCTTATGAAGGGTCGCTCAGCGACTGCGAAGGTATCGGATACTTTCTGTTGCCGAGGGTCGCGAATTTCTTTGTTTGCCTCAAAGAGCGATCGTATATAAACCGCCTGTCCTCTCCAAATGTGTCTGTGGACAGCCCAGTCCAGCGCGAGCTTCAGCGACCGGCGGTAGAGTGACCTATCCAGTCAATGGTTAGAGCGCGGTGAACTTATTCAAGAGATGGTGACTTACGTGACAGCATTGGTGGACATGGTAACCGAGCAGATCGGAAATATCTAAGAGTCAAACAGCGTCTAAGTCGCTCCAAGTCGATATGCCCGCCCTGGCTTGATATGGCCTTCTGCGGACTGGAACCCGACGGGGATATTAATATGCCAAGTTGGTGCCTGTGATGCGCTGGAACTCCGTAGTAATTATAATCCGTCACTTGCCGCAGGCAGACTCCCTGAGGGAATTTCCGGTATTTCTCGGCCCGGACAGGACTAGCTTGCCTTGAATTGCTGAGGGTATACCTCACTTCTGCCACTCTCCACTGTATCCCTTCACCCGAATCTCTCTTCGACGCCCGCAATACCGCATTCTAATATTGCACTCGCAGTCAATCATGGCTTCCCGGTTAGCCCTTCGTCAATTTCCCGCCCAGCGTTTGAGGTCTGTTCCTCGCGTTGCGCGGTCGATATGCTGCAGGACTTTTACATCATTTAAGGCCTCCGAAGGCGCCAGAGCCGCTACCGGCTCGATTCACGGCATGCAGTCCACTACAAGTCTGCGGTATGAAAGATAGAGATTGTGCCTGCATCCCGCCCATAGCTTATTACTTCCAGTGGCGCGTTCTCGAGAGTGAATGTCATCCCAATCGCAAGCCATCAGGTTCGGACCTATGGTCAGTGGCTCTTCCCTTGCCGCTTAGCACTAGCTGACTTCCTACTAAGCGGACACTGTCGTCAAGGTTCCCCAGATGGCGGAATCTATCACAGAGGGAACATTGAAGCAATTTTCAAAACGTATGTGGTTCCTTTATCTGGCCGAGACTTCCGCTAACTTGTCGGGCAAGAGGTCGGAGACTACGTCGAACGGGATGAGGAAATTGCGACGATTGAGACCGATAAGGTAGCTATACGGCCCCATTGCACATCGCAATATTTGCAGATCGTTTACACACTTTAGATTGATGTATCGGTCAATGCGCCGGAATCCGGCGTCATTAAGGAGCTGCTCGTGAATGAGGAGGACACCGTCACAGTCGGACAAGATCTCGTGAAGTTGGAAGCCGGTGGTGCCCCGGAAAAGAAGTCAGAGGAAGCGAACGAGAAGCCCAAAGAACCTGCCGCTACCAGCCCCGCGTCCGACAAACCCAAGGCACCGGAACCAGCACCATCTTCTCCCGCCCCTGAAAAGGCATCCTCGCCATCGAAAGCCCCTTCTTCGCAGGCGGAAACTTCTAAGCCGACACAGCAAGCGGCATCAAAGCCTCAAGAATCGGGTGAGGCGAAGCCCGCCCTAGGAAATCGCGAGGAGAGAAGAGTGAGTGGTCTTTCCGCCTCAAGTAGCACTCGGCCAGGTGGCCAATGCTAATGGACACCCACATAAAGGTCAAAATGAACCGCATGAGACTAAGGATTGCGGAGCGTCTGAAGCAGTCTCAAAACACTGCTGCTTCCCTCACTACCTTCAATGAAGTCGACATGTCTTCTCTGATGGAGTTCCGGAAGCTGTACAAGGATGAGGTTTTGAAAAGGACGGGTGTCAAGCTGGGGTTTATGAGCGCCTTTTCCCGCGCTTGCGTTCTGGCCATGAAGGATGTTCCCGCCGTTAATGCCTCTATCGAGGGCCCCAATGGCGGCGATACTATTGTCTATCGTGACTACGTTGATATTAGTGTCGCTGTTGCGACTGAGAAGGGACTCGTGACACCAGTGGTCCGTAACGCGGAGACTATGGATTTAGTCGGTGTCGAGAAATCTATTGCAGATCTCGGAAAGAAGGTCAGGCGTCGCTCAGCTAGCCCTTCTCATGCTCTTATATCTAACAACCACTAGGCGCGTGACAATAAGTTGACAATCGAAGATATGGCCGGAGGCACCTTCACCATCAGCAATGTGAGAACTTTATTCGAGTTTGAGTGGGTTCGCCGCTAATTGAATTTGTAGGGCGGCGTCTTCGGTTCTCTCATGGGCACCCCTATCATTAACCTCCCCCAGACTGGTGAGTGGGCTTCATACGGTTGCCGGTACCTTCAAAACTAAGCGCTTTAGCTGTCCTTGGGCTCCATGCCATTAAGGACAAGCCTGTGGCAGTCAACGGGAAGGTTGAGATCCGCCCAGTAAGTAAAAAGCGTCCCAAAGTTTTCGGACCGTGTTTCTGACCTTCGTGACAGATGATGTATCTTGCTCTCACCTACGATCATCGACTTTTGGATGGCAGGGAGGCTGTCACTTTCCTGGTCAAGGTATCTCGATGCTCTTGTTTTCCCTAATCTTCTGCATGGGAGGCATAACACTAACAATCTCGGTAGGTCAAGGAGTATATCGAGGACCCCCGCCGTATGCTCTTGGGTTAGGCAGTCCGCCACCCCTTTCCTTTCGATCTGTACTGTAAATTATTCAATTCCACATGTCCGATATTTATCAACATTTGTTTTGAAGTGTAGGCCCTTCAAGTCGAGTCGTGCGCTGTGTGGCTTTGCACTTGTTGAGCTGTCCACGCACCATGGGTTCCGAGATATGATAGTGTATTGCTTCTTATCTCCAGGCGTGGATCAGTCATCGATGTAACTGTTCTCATTCCATTCCTATTCTTTGTTTCAGCCGCTGTGTTTCGGCGCGGCTCATGCCCTCGAGATTTCCCCTTTCAAGCTGTAGAAGTACGGGCGGTGCCAATAATTGCATGATCTGGCCTAGGGTATAAATAACAGTTGCGGACTTCTGGTTATTGCGAATTTGACTAGCAGCCTGTGTCGCATGCAGCTCTAGCGCCTTCTCCCCTGCGGATTTGCATGTTGACACGAACGTGCTTGCCATCTCCGCGAGCATGGTTTGCACTGGTTGGGATGTCTTGCTGAACATCCGGGCGATTTCGAACACCTGGGCCTTTATTTGAAGAGCCACAGGTAATTCCTCCGTGGGTGGAAGAACCAATCGTAATGCTATGTTTTCAGGCTTTAGCTACCAGAACCACTTAATTTTCGTGACTTACCCGTTACTGTGTCTTCCAGCCAGCTCATGTCCCATTCGCCCGTGCTGCCTTCAGCCACGCTTATAGCTGTATGGATGGCCAAGCAGATGATATAGTCGAAGATGAGGCAATTGACTTCTTTGCTGGTGTCTTCGTCCACTTTCATTCCGGCCATTCTTGGTTGTGGTTGGCGTGTCTGTATTCTGCTGGTCGCTTGGATGGGAGTGTTTTATTATTATTATTAAGTACAATGGGTGTGTGCGTGTATGATAAATGCTGGCCAGCGGCTACTTGGGCGTGGTAGGAGAGGGACGGTCGAGTCTGTAATTTCAGTGTCCAGTCGCTGGTTTTGATGGGCTTTCTTTAAGAAAATTATTCAAGTTGAAATTTGGCCTAGGGCGGGGAACTGCCCAATGCCTGCGATTGTTTGGTGTGATGCAGGCAACTATCTCTGGTAGTTATTATTGCAGGCCCTGAATGCATATATATTGTTATTTAGTAGTAGACCTTTGGTTATCGTTATCCCTTTGGCTCAGGTGTGGGAATTATGAGTTAAATTTCCAATGTCCAATGCTAGCACGCAACCCCAGAAAAAATATATATTATTACGGTAGCACTAGCGATTTCCCCACATGTATCCTCTGGGGTAGTTTAGCATGCTCTTTATAGAACCAACAGACAAGAGGGCTACGAAACATGGAGTAAGAATGTGATTCAAAGAATCATATGTACTTGAACAGACAGCATTAACCACCACTGCTCCATGAATATATACCAAGTCTATCCCACCAAGCTGTTGTCTTCACACAAGCAACCACAGACCACGTGACTGACCTGACCTGTCAATGGCGTCATGATGTGCCCACTGTCAGCTAGAAGTACACTGTTAAGATTTGGGAATACTGGATTATCACAAGTCTCAAACCAGAGGACAAATAGTTTGCATGGTACAGATATTCAGGTTGACCCTACTGACAGCAAAACAAACTGCTAAAGGCATCAACACAATGGCATGGTACTGCTCCGGATCCACCAACAATGAGTTGATCGAGAACCTATTCAAAGAAGGACTGATCAAAGACGAGAGAGTCAAACAGGCGATGATGGCCGTGAGCATAGCTCCCTCTGCCCATCCCAGCACAGCCCAGTCTACAGTGCCTCGGCCTCCCTGTCATGCGTCTCTAATTGAAAGAATCAGGTTGATCGCGGCCACTATGCGCCCTCCAGACCATACTCAGACTCGCCCCAGCCCATCGGCTACGGAGCGACAATATCCGCCCCCCACATGCATGGTCATGCATGTGAATACTTGATTAACCATCTTAAACCCGGCTCGCGTGTCTTAGATATTGGATCCGGCTCTGGATACCTGACCCATGTGCTTGCCTGTCTTGCCGTCGATACGTCATCGAGCGACCGCCCGAAGGGACAAGTCATCGGAGTCGACCACATACAAGAACTGGTTACGCTGGCCCACGACAACATGATGAAGTCCAAGCAAGGGAAAAAGCTACTAGAAACCGAAAGTGTGAAGTTCATCAAGGCGGATGGCCGCCTCGGATGGCCAGAGGGGGCACCCTACGATGCGATCCACGTTGGCGCAGCCGCACAAGAGCTTCATCCACTGCTCGTCGAGCAGCTGAGGTCGCCCGGACGTATGTTTATACCCGTCAATGCCGAGGATGCTCAAGGCACTCTCGCTCGCACAGTATTTGGCGGTGGGCAGTACATATGGGTAGTGGACAAAAAGGAAGATGGTTCCATCCATAAGGAGAAAGTGTTTCAAGTTAGCTATGTGCCTCTCACAGATCCACCAAAATAGTCAGGCCTGGTTTGTGCTACATGGCCGCGAGAATTAAATGCCCTACTAGCAGCAACGTCGATAAAACGATATACACTAGACTGGAAGCCAACCCTGTTACTGTTACGAGGTAGTTAGTCACCTTAGTCAAACACGTTACTGAAATCATTCTCTAGAACCCCAAAAAGCAACAAAGGTCCGACGAGGTCAAGAGAAATTTGATTAAAACACGTTTTTACCCCGGTAATCAAACCGATGATGCTAAAATGAAAAGCCACCCGGGAAATTGAACTGGCCAGAGGAGAACTTAAAATGCGGGCCGCCCTGCTGGAAGAAGAACTGTTGACCTCCACCAAACGGACTTCCGTGGAAATTCTGCCTCTGTGACTCCGGGTCGTTGGGATCAATGCCGTTGTCATATTGTGCCCTTACTTCAGGATCAGAAAGGACTTCGTAGGCTTCATTGATACCAGCCATTCTCTTCTCAGCCTCATCTTTTGTGACACCTTGAGACATAGCCTTGTCGGGGTGATGTTGTTTCACAAGCTGCCGGTAGGCTCGCTTAATAGCCCTCTCGTCGGCGTCTCTGCTGACGCCGAGAACTTTATAATAGTCCTTCTGCTTCGAACGCCTCTGTAAAACCATAGTCTTCTGCAGGAGAGTCTTGACCTCATTCGATTCAGGATGATGCTCCTTGGCAGTGTTAAGGGCGCCAATAGCGTCCTCAAATCTATCATCGTCTAGGGCAACCTGGGCATTGAACAAGAGAGCCGGCAAGGAATGCGAAACCAGCTCAAGTGCTTCCGAGCAGAAAATAGAGGCGCGTTTGAGCATATGTACCTATGATACCTTTAGCAAGGCCTGGCTGTCTGAAATGCTGCTCCCGTATTCATGGTTCACGTACCTCATTATACGCACCGCAGGTTTTCTCAATCAAGGATGCGTAAAGGACACCCTGAGAATCAGAAAAAATGTGGCGTGCTTCCCTGGCTTGTCCTACATCCACACGAACATCCTCGATGAGACCAGGTTCACCATCAGCACCCACCAGAAGATTCAAAGCATTATTGAACTTCCGTGCCGCTACGGCATCCTGCAATTTCCGAAGACGTTTATCCAGTTGTTTTTCCCGCCGGTAAAGTTTGTTGCACGGTTTCGAATCCGGGTCTGAATGTAAGCATTTGCGAATCTGCGAAAGTCCTCTTTCAATGTCGCCGAGAGTGTAGAAGAGCATAGATGATATCTGTAGGTGAGGGTCAATTAAGCCAGGTGAGATTTGCAAAGTATGTGCAAGATCGCTAATCCCTTCTTCCAGCTCGCCTCTCTCAAAACGGCAATGTGCTCGACTCTGCCGCAGGTTAAGATGCGCACTGGCTTTTGTGATAGCGATGGTGGCTTCATTCACACAGGTATCCCATGCGCCCTGTTTCTCTGCATCAAATGCCCGAGTGGCAGCCTCTCGCGCGGTCTCGAATTCTTTATACTCGTGCGAGTTCTTCTTTCCAGCCCTCTCAAGGTCATTCAATGCGCCTGACCAGTCAGCCGTAATAGATCTGAGACGAGCCCTCTGAAGCAGAGCGCTCTCAAAATCCGGCTTCAACAAAAGAACACGGTCGAAATCATCTTGGGCTTGCGATCGGCGTCCCAATGATAGGTAGGCCGCGCCGCGTTGGAAGACAGTTAGGTAGTTTGTGGGGTCCCGCGAGATGGCTGCATCAAGGAAGAGTAAAGCGTCCCGAGGGGAACCACTGGAAAGATGTGTTTTGGCGGAGGCAATTAAAGATGACACCGGGGTATCGGGAGATATCGTCGACGACTCTAGACCAAAGCCACCTGGCACACACGCGAGGAAAGCTGTTATCGCGCAGAATGGCAAAAGCATCTTTTGAGCGTAAGACGCCGAAGAGTATAGAACGAAGAAAGAATCGCAAGAGGAGGAATGAGTGGGCAAGATGGGGTAATTCAAGAAAGAATAAAGATTGTGTCACGGCGATGTCTGTTAAAGCCCGCGAGAAACCGAGACAACTTACATGTTCGAAGTTGGTAGACTAGATCATTCGTCTTGCCAGGAATAATACTTTAGCTATACTTCGTCTCTTCCAGTCTGGCCTTTACCGGTCGATACATCGCCGTAAAATACCGCACGTGATACGGAGGAAATATGGCATTGTTCCCCGAAGGATGATAATGTCCAACCACTATGTTCTCGAGCCTTTGTTCACGATGCTCTGTGCGGTCCGCTCGACTTGTACGTAACAAGCGGCTATATTATCAGCTGAGAGGCCACCAAACCGGTATACAGCGTGTCCCCGAACCCTCACCATGTCGGATATATGCTGATATCATTTTCTTGACCTCGGATACAGACTTATCGCCTGCTCTTCTGACCCGGGCTCGCAACCTTTTAGCTGAGCATGCAGATCTTTCTGACCAACTGGCGACTTCGTTTGACCCCAAAATCGCGAAGCGCGTTGGTGAGCTAGGCCCAGTCGCGAAGGCCCTCGCAGAATGGAACAATGCCAACGAGGTTGATCTTTAGCCCGACCCGAGTCAATAGAACTCTCGACTGATACATTGTAGTCAATCTCAGAGCTCAAGTCCATGTTAGAGGATCCGGATGCCGAAGCAGAACTAAGGTCTATTGCCGCTGAAGAATTGCAGACCACCGAAAATACACTGACTACATTATCGGATGACCTGAAACGCGCCCTCGTTCCTCGACACCCGTTCGCAGATCTCCCATGCTTACTAGAGATACGGCCAGGCGCAGGCGGGGATGAAGCTAGTATCTTCTCTTTCGAGTTATTGGAGATGTATGTCGCGTTTTGTGCCCACCGAGGGTTACGATCTACAGTAATAAAGCTGGAACGTGCAGACAATCGAGCAGATGCTTTGACCGAGGCTGTGTTGGAGGTTGAAGCAGAAGGGGCGTACGATCTCCTAAGAACGGAGTCGGGTGTACACCGAGTCCAGAGGGTCCCAGCTACAGAGGCCAAGGGCCGCACCCATACCAGTGCTGTTAGTGTGATGGTCCTGCCCAGTTTCCCTGACACAAGTAGCGGAGACGGCGCATTCAACTTTGACGACCCAAACAGCGACTATTACATAGATCCGCAAGAAGTTCGCACTGAGAAGATGCGAGCTAGCGGCGCCGGAGGTCAACATGTAAACAAAACCGAATCAGCCATTCGCCTGACTCACGTGCCAACAGGCACTGTGGTCTCGATGCAAGATTCGCGGTCCCAGCATGCAAACCGCAAAAAAGCGTGGCAGATACTGCGCGCAAAGCTGGCCGAGGCTCGGCAGGACGCACGAGAGCAGGAGTTGGTCGAGCTACGAAGAGGAGCGATGGGCGGTGTAGGACGAATGGGCCGAGGGGACAAAGTCCGAACCTATAATTACGGCCAGAGTCGCTGCACAGATCATCGGAGTGGACTTACTGTCCATAATTTAGACAATGTGCTGGAGGGAGGTGAGATCTTGGTGAAGGTAATGGACAGCGTGCGCTCCTGGCTTACTGATCGTGAGATACTGGCACTCGTTTTGGAGGCAAATGAAAAGCAGAACTAGTAATTTGGCTTCGGAGACTTTCGACTAGGTCAGGTTGAACTTTTCCTTATTGCATGCTGCGTGTCCATAGCTACATATAGCACTAAGTGCGCAAACAATTGTTTATACACACGACCCTAGGGAGGCCTATTGTGCCACTGATGCTGTCTATAGATACTTCCCTTCTGGATCTAGAGAATCAAGGATGTCCATAGATTTTTCGTACCTAGCATTAGCAATTTAGTCAGCCATATGATCAGTACGGGGCCTGCTGGGTATCAACGAACATGGTGAATACTATGCCGCCGCTCATGATCAATCTTGCGAGTCTCGGAACAGCTCCGGACCAGAAGGTCAGAAAACCTTCATCCCTGAAGATTCGCGCGGCACAGGCAAAGCTGTTTTTATAGTTTCTGCTCGCTTCGAGCGATTGCATTCTATCTGTGGTCAGCAAGCTTCGAATATACCCAGAACTGTGTAATCCAACCTAGTTTTCACGGTGTCAAGCGGTTGCGTCACATATCTGCATTTTGTTATTAGTAAAGTTTTCCGCCAAGCAGTACAGATGTGACTCAACGTACACAGTTATCAGGCCTGCTATGCCCCCAATAGCGAACGTGCTCGCCGTCCCTATCTTTTCCCCGGGCGCAACGTAGCCCTCCGCCATCTGCTTCAACATTGTGTAGCTCGAAAACCTCGTGGCTGAATTCGCGGCCTGTCTAGCCGTAGTTGGAACAAATCCCTGAAAAAAGCCGCGAATGCCACGCTCCCGGAATATAACCCCGCTACCGTGGATAAACCCGCGCATACGGGGGTTGGCGGATTTGCGATCATCAATCCTGCGGGACGTGGAAGAATCATGGTATTAGCTACCAATCGGCTGGTAACTATTGAAGGTAGGGTGGACGGCTGGGACATGGGCTATGACCAACAATTGTGTTTTGATGCTTTCAAAGGGCGTTACTGCTAGCAATGACTCAGTGAACCCCGCCCCAAAGCCAGCTATGACAGTTCCTGGCCCTGATATCTTGCCATTTTCATCCTGTAGCATTGACTTGAACGTGTCGAACGCGACGAATCCTGAGTGGCGCAACAATGCGTCAGCGCCAACTCTAGCATATGGATAGACATAGCACTCGGAACTCACGGATTCCAGCCTTCAAAGAGTTTCCAATTATCAATGTTGTGCAGCCAGCGTACCATTGCTTCCCAAACGGTGGCCATGGGAGCTTCTTCGAGTCGGGAAGTCTGCGGTTCAGCTGTGATCGCGTTTTCGCAACTGGTCATCATTTAGGGCTCAGTCGGGCGAAGAAAGAGAGAGGCTGAAGCATACATTCAGCCGGGTAAGTGATTGCTACATCCTGTTAGTACTGCCGTCCAACGTTGCATGGTATCTTGGGCCCTACCAATCTCGATTGCACCGGCAGTAGAGCCTGCGATGATGGATCTCAGGCTACTCGGCTGGAGGATACCAGTAGTTAGTGGAGTTCCAAACCAGGTAGATTCGTTACCCTAGCGACATTGGGCATGCTTCTGAGTTTTGACCCTACCTTGCGCCGCTGGTCGCTCCCCGTGGCAGTCATTGTGACCTAAGATGCTAGTCTGACAATTGATTAAGCGCGGACAGGGCCTTCTAGCAGCCGTTGTGGAATGCGGAGAGCGAAGAACTCTTAACGCTTCGGACAGCAGCTTGGCTCCGATAGGCCAGTCTCGCACCCGCGCGATCGGATGGACAGATCACAGACATAGCGCTCACAAGTGCAGTTAGATCGAGTCTGCTCAGGTTCTTATTTTAACTTTAACACATTGGAGTTGTGGAGGAAAGAATTGGCATATGCTAGATGCTAACTAGAGATACGTCATAGCATCCGAGATCCTCCATCTTATTTTTATAATTTTTTTATCCCCGTCATTCTTTACCCCCTTTCCCGGTGTCGTACAAAGTGTAGTATTCGCTGTCTCATTCCATAGAAATGCCTCGCAGATGCCTGGAACCTCGCCATAGATCATAGGCATCGACCAGGTCGCTTCCGCTGAGCGTTTGCCATGATCAAGAAACAATTGCGAAAACTTCAAATAGGCGGTGCGAAAGAAGAACGATGGACAGGCAACACCAACCCAACCAATATCAACCTGAAAAACCATCGAAGAGCCTTCCCACCTCCTAACTCCAGCTCGAGCATGAGGACCGACGTTAGCAAGAATGAAAGAATGGTAGAAAGAGTAGGGATGATGAGGACAACAGTGAACAGTCCCATCCTCATAGAAAAGCGCCAAACGGAATAACGCCCCATGCGAGGTGCGATAAAGAAAGTGACTCCGAGAAAAAAGCAAACTCCCCGAACGCGGAATACTCCAGAGTGTATGTGCCATGACCTCCCTGTAAACAGATTTGAGAATGGTTCATAACACGTCAAGAAAGGGTAACCAGATGATAATCAACAGCAATGACAACTTACCAGAGACAAGGCGTAAACTCCGAATCATGCTTTGGAGAAGGGGTGAGCCAAATGGCGGGGGATTATTTACAGCTGTGATGGAGAAAAGAACAAGTACAATTTCCTGGCACGCTTAGCATGCCGAAAACCGTGCACTTGAAACTGTTCGGCGACAGGTGGGAAGATGTGGGAAGTGTAACAGGATATTTACAACAATAATCCCAAGACAAACTCAAGGAGGGGACGTTCATCCCTGTGACATGGGTCATTAAGCGAAACAAACACAGGCAAGCGAAAGCAAATAACGAGTCGGTGACTGGAAAAGTCAACGGCAGTTGTTGAGCTCAGTATCTCGAACGAGAAGTAGATATCTGAGCCAAAGGAGACCAGCATAACACCGGGAATATGGGGCATCAGAGCTTAAGTCTAGGACACCTGCGTCGGAGGTTGAGGCTTCCCACTGGTATGCCCTTGAGAAGCGTTAAATCTCGCCCCGTCGTTCTGCATGTTGCGGCGCTGAACTTGTCCACGGCCGCCGCGGTATGACCCTCGCCCTCTCGACTGGTAATGTCCACCATTTGTGTGATGATTATGACGGCGATCATTGAGGTTAGGGTTGGACGCAGGAATGGCGCCCTTTAATTGTTGAGGTGGATTTGAGATAGGCCGGGGAATGGTGTCCGGCGAGTCGTACACATAGAGCTTCTTGTCAATGTTCTGCGGGATTGGTTGAATCTCGGTCCCCAATTCCTGCTCAATCTTATATAAGTTGAAACGATCATCCCAATTGATGAGGTTGATCGCTAAACCCAGATGTCCAAAACGACCTGACCGGCCAATACGGTGAAGATAGGTTTCGGCGTTTTTGGGAAAATCAAAGTTGATGACCACGTTGACAGCCTGAATGTCAATACCTCGGGTTAGCAAATCCGAGCACACTAGGTTGCGGCAAACACCGTTTCGAAAATCGTGGAACACGCGGTTACGATGTTGCTGCAGCATCCGGGCATGCGAATAGAAGCATGAATAGCCTAGCTCCGTTATTTTCTTTGCCAGCAGTTCCACTCGATTTGTTGAATTGCAGAAAATGATGGACTGGTTTATCTGTAATTTTGAGAAAAGCGTGTTTAGGCAGTGGACCTTCTGCTTTTCTTCCACAAATGCATAGTATTGAGTGATGCCGCGAAGGGTAAGCTCGTCCATTAGGTTGATCTCGTAGGGATTGCGCATGTGCCTATCCTGTATTGAATGTTAGAATATGCGGATGAGTTCTTGAGCATGACGAGTCTCTAACCTTGAAAGACTTGACGATCATAGGAAATGTGGCACTGAAGAGCATGACCTGCCGGTCTTTGGGATGGAACGAGAGAAGCTGCTCAATGACAGGGGTAAATTCGGGAGAAAGTAGTTTGTCCGCCTCATCCATAACAAACGTAGGACATTCGGACAAGTCCGCAACACCCTTACTGGCCAGGTCCAGTACTCTACCTGGTGTTCCCACGAGGATGTGAACAGCATCGTTGAGTCTGATGATGTCATCCATCAGCCCAGTACCTCCAGTGGTAACCATGACATTGATCCCGAGGTGTTTGCCAAGGGTTTTGCAGACGTGGGAAGTTTGAAGCGCAAGCTCTCGTGTTGGGACAAGGATAAGCGCCTGAGTTTTTGTGCTTTTGGGATTGATGCGTTCGAGCGTAGGGATAACGAAAGCGGCGGTTTTCCCGGTGCCGTTTTTCGCCCTGGCCAGGATATCCCTCCCGGTAAGGGCGACTGGGATTGTTTCCTCTTGGATCGGAGATGGCTTCTCGAATCCAGCCTCGAAAATGCCCATCATGAGCTCTCGCTTGATATAGAAGTCTTCAAACTCTAGGCCCTTGGTAGCGGTCACATCCTGCAAAGCAAATCAGATTCAGCGAAGCATATCCGTTTCTTTCAAGAAAACAAACCTCAGTCTGTGGTCTACCATCCTTTGCTGGGAGCTTTAGTTGGTCTTTCCATTTAAGGTCTGCATTCGCATCCCTAATTAGACGAGCAGTCTTAGTAACGCTATATCTTTAACAAGGTAATATGAAATCCATACCCCAAACTTGTGTTGTTTAGTTGCGTCGCAAGAGCGTCGGCCATTGTGGCTATAGCAAGGGTGATTAGGCTGGGTTGTGCAGAGCGCAGTTTGAACCCTGCTGGTTAGGAATTGGGTGACAATAGAAATCCTCTCTTGGGCCACCCTGAATGTAAAGAATTGTAGAAGAACCTCAACAAAGAGGAGTTGAGGCAGAAGCAATGGAGTACAAAGAAGTGCGTGCTGTTTTCTAGCACCTTAACAACAGTTTTGTGAGGTGCTGGGATTTGATGTAATTTGGGTTGACTCAAGCGTTCGTGTACACAGTAATATTGTATCCCAGGCGGGTCAAGAACAATGTATTATAGGCCGGGGAGCTGATTCAAGTCGGGCTGTAGTGTGGTGCGATGTGCTGTGGTGATCAGAGTTGAAGGTGAAGTGGTACCTATGGTATCTAGGTAGGTACAGGGCGGGAGGCGGTAAAAATTGGCCATACTCACTCCCCATGTCAAAATTGACAAGGGGACAGTAGATCACTGTGGGCTTAACTACATAACTGCACAGTACATCTTAGAAGCTTCTGAAGTGCCTTTGACATTGTAGCTTGTCACCACAAGGAGTCCTCTCAAAAGGTTGATTATCGGAATTTACAATGTTCCTCTACTAGCCTTCGATAGTCGAAAGGAGCAAAATAACCCGTCAACATCTGGCTACCTGGTTTTTAAGCTGAAAGCCTCACAACGGCAAGCATGGGATCTGAATGACCGGTTGATGGAGGAGAATCCGGTGAATAGTACCTGTACTGGGGTTTCAGTCGAGTCGCGAAGCACACTCTACCAAGCGGCTGCTAAACTATCGAAAAGACAGTCTTGCCTGTCCCCGTTCCGGCTCTGCTAACCTATAGGATAGTCAGTTGAGTTGCGCATAGAGTGCGTCCGATACGTACTCTTTCACCATGACATCAGGCGCAAGACTAATCTCTGCCCTCGAGCCAGGCGTAATGAGGATGAACTGGCGACCGACCGACCGTCTGGCGGCATACATCTATACTGACTTAGCGAAATTAGTTCACTGGACAATTTGCAAGGCCACATACAAGCATGTCGATCGCCATTTTTCTGTTGATGTGGTCCATGTAAACATCGCTGCGGGAGATGTCAGTAAAGTCAATGGTTGGTTTTCAAGAATCTACTACTTACAATTCATCTAAACAGCGGATAGGTGATCCCATGGCCTCCCAGAGCGCTAGTAAAAGGCAAACCTGCGAGAATGACTTTTCCCCGCCAGAGAGTGTTCTCGCACCGCGTCCTTCGCTGCTGTCCTTTGTTATATCAGGTTCAACCTGCAGAGTAAGCGCGTGCTGACAGAAGCTTATTTCTATAGACCAACCTGTAAATCCAAAGTCTTGTTCTCATGGTCAGCTAAAAGCCGCCCGCGGAAGCTCCTCTCACTTAAAAGATAAGTGAATTGAGCTTTGGCGCGGGAGGAGATATGCGATCTGAAAATAAGCCAGCGTTGTTGACGATGCTGAAGAGAGAGTTTGAGGACCTATGCATAATCTAGTTAGTGACGAGCACTAGCGAAGATGGAAGGACCGGAGAATGGCAGTACATGAAGAAGCAAGCCAAATTCGTCCAACTGTTTTTTGGCATGTTGATAATCACGTTCAGTCTTTTCTACCTCGGCGCCAATTTCCTCTCGACTGCCACCTAATCTAAGTTCCTGTTAGCCCTGACTGACTCAAGAGATATTGGACAATGACGAACTGTCGGCTGTGGTTGGCCATTTCTCGGCTGATTTTCTCGAGTTTGCGGTCCAAGCTGGTAGGGGTTTCGCCTTGGTTAATCTCAACACGCTCGCAAATCAAACTGGCCTTTGTGACACAATCATGCACTTCAGCATCGGCGGCATCTCTTTTCTGTCTCATACGATCTCGGCGTCGATTGATATCCTCGATCAGCTCAATTGCTGCATTTTTGTCAAGAATTCGTTTGCGTTTTTTGTCAGCTATCATGTGCTGCTCGCTCTCAGCAACACTGAGCTCTTCTTTGAGCCTATTAATTTCAACAATCTTTGCATCTTGCTCCTTCTTGATTTTTTTCATCTCTTGCATGATTTCTGCCAGGGCGTTCTTCGCATCGTTGAGAGAGCCTTCATGTGTGCCCTTTTCCTCTTGGGCTTCTCGGAGAGACGCCTGGAGTATTTCAAGATCTCCATCCTGATTACCCTCTTTCTGAAGCGCTTCCTCGATCTCTTCGACATGATCATCCCTCCGTTGAATATCAACAGAAAGATCTTTTTTCCTCCTTTCGTTTCGTTCATGAGTCTGCTTACAGCGTGTGAGATGAGATTGAGCAGAGCGCAGCTCTTCTTGACGACTGTTCAAGACTCTTCTAAGGTTGGCCACTGCTTCGCGTTGCACTCTACACAGGCGCACTTTTGTGAGTGGTATACAGCAGGAGGATGCACGTGTGGTGCTTACCTGATTTGCGAGTCGCGATCCGACTTCATCCGCGGATTACCACCATAAACTGAAACAGGGGACTGGTTTGGCTCACCAGCCCGATTGTAGGACAAATGGATTCCTCGGCGTCTGTCTGAATGGTTGATACAATAACATCGTTTGACGTTGTTCGGTTTTTCACCCTCGAATAGCACAGACGACGCTTTTTCTAAATTTTCAATGAGGAGGTTCTGCTCTATACCATGATTGATGACCAACTGTCGGCGCACCAACTCGTTATCGAACTGATTTCCTGACGTTAATCGCAAGCCATGCTAATAATGGGCGATATCGTACCTGCAGAACTCGTAAAACGGTATCATATTGCTGATCTGGCTCATGCTGTGACGTATCTAGACAGCCACCGCCGCCAATGAAAATTGGCACCGAACTGGATGCATCGTTAGTAGCAAAGCGCAGCGAGAGATAACCGGACAAGCTTCGACCTACCAGTTAACTCGTTGCATGATTCCGGATAAGATGCTTTGATCCCGTTTCGAGGTAACGATGAAACCGTTCAACGTTGCCCCAAAGGAGCTTTCCAAGATGGATGACCATTCTGGCTTGAGCAAAGTCACTAAGCTTCCAATAGGCCCAACAGGCTTCTCAGCGAAGGATTGTTCTTGCTGGATTGCCCTAACAAGGACTGGCATCTTCTCCGGAAACCCTGAGTTTCTGCCGCCACCTTCTTTGCTAAGGTTATGTAGTAGGGCCTCAGCTTCCTCAAATTCACGCCTGGCTTGTGTGATAGGTTGATGTGCCGCCTTTTCCTGGGTTTCGGCCTCTTTGACGTCGCTGTACATCTGCCGTAAGCCCTGCTCGTGTTCGTCGATTTTTCTACGAGCCTCTGAAGCATCTGTTTTCGCTCGTTCAAGTTCCTCCAGCATTCGCGAATAGCCACCACCATGAGCATCGGCCAGCCGCTGTGTTTCTTGATTGATTTTTTGGTGCAGTTCCTTGATCCGCGCTTCTGTTTCATCCACATGCTGCTTTATTCGGCGCTGTTCAGCCTTCATGTGATGTTAGCAGATGACCATCGATTGCGCGGAATGTTGATAGTACCTGAAGCTCAAGCTGACCACTCATGGTCTCCTTCCATTTTGCTTGAATATCGTCCTTTTCACTTTGAGCATTGTCAACTTTAGCAGATGCCCCTCTGGAATATTCGGCGGCTGCTTCAACTTCTGCCTCCGCCTCCTGAATAGCTGCATCGCATCTTTGAACTTCGCCCTCAGTTTCGGCTATTTTGCGGTCCATGCTGGAGACTTCGGCCACCAAAGAGTCTCTAATCTATTTGAATTAGCGTTGCAACTAGAACATTGTAAGAACGTGTCATACTTTCTCCCGTTCTTCTACCTGGGCCCATGCTGCCTGGTGTCGAAGGTGTCTCTGTTGTTCTCTCAGAGATTCTTGCTGATCTGACAACTCCATTTTCCTCTTGGCTGAGTCCCTGCGTTTTTTCAAAACAGATATATCCTGCTGTTTGCTCAAAATCCTCGCCTCAATCAGGTCACCGTTTTCTTCAATCAGTCGATAATCCTGGTCGAGTTGTTCTAGTTGAACGCCTTTCACAAAGAACTTGTACTTTTCGGCCGGACTGGAGGAGCTGAGGAATTGGCGAGCCATATCCTGCGATAAAACATTCATAGGATTCTCAAATTGCAATGTGAAGTAATCAATGATAGCATCAAGTTCAACCCTTTTAGTGGAGACGATGCGCCCGTTCTCCGACTTAATTTTGAAACTGCTCGTGCCATTTTTGGAGAAATGACGCTCCACGATAATTGACTTACCATAATCGTCAGGCAGATAAGCCCCGTCGCCTTGGTTCTTGATTCGAACAATGATAGTAGCGGAGCTTAGCGAGTCAGCATTGAGAAGCTCATGGGGAGAAGTAGCACTTACTCTTTACCTTCTTTGATGAAGCTTTTGAGACTCTGGCCCCGATTAGTGGCTGACGCTTTCCCACCCAAGCATAGTGTTATAGCAGTCAGAACGGCACTCTTGCCACTGCCATTTTTGCCCACGATGAAGTTGATTAAAGGCCCGAGTTCCACTTGGAAGTGATCATGACACATGAAGTTATAGCATTCAACTCGCTCAAGAATACCATGTTCTGAAGGCACATTGGGCTCGTCACTGGCAAAAGAATATTTCGCTTGAATGAGTTGTGTTGCGAGTAACTCGAGCTCCTCTTCGTCCTGGTCAATGTCCACGGTATATGATCTGATCCCCCGCTCTGTTTCTTCATCGTTATCGCTAGCTTCACGGCTTTGTCCATGTGCTTCAGACTCGGGCGAACTGGATACACGGGACCGTTTTCTCTGCCTTACAATGTTAGCCCCAGAAGTTGTAGTGGAGTGACACTGACACGCACCGATTGGGGGGAAGTAGAAGAACTTTCTAAGGAGTCGTCTTCACTTTCCGAGTCGGTAGGGCCTTGAGAGCCTTGTGAGCGTTTCCGATTTGACATTTTAATCAAATAAAGATGATAAGGTCATTAAACTGCGAAGTCAAGAGCCTTCATAATATGCTTGCAGGGCAGTCATATATCTCAACAGATTGGTGGTGGCCGTCTTGCCGAAATGACCAGCATATCATGGGTTTTATGAGTCCCAGTGAAAGAAATAAGGCATAAGAACGGGGTATAGTGCTGGGCTTTGATGTTGGCTTTGCTTTGTTCCGACTCCCCACGAACCACCAATAATGATAGCCAGTCGCGTTGGCGCGTCGCGGAGGCACCTACTCACGTGAGGTCCGTAGAAGACTACTTTTACTCCCGCCGCAGGTCAATAACAATTACGCCAACCATAGCTGAGTAATGAGTATTCAACTTCGATTACTTTGAATGCTTGATGGAAGATCAAACTTTAGTAGTTTGATGGTTTGCGGACTATTTCCAGAGCCAATTGTCCCTTACCGAAATATACGGTAGTGTCTAAGCTGCTGTATCTGTGGGCTCCTCTGCAACATAATGCAGATAAGCACCAAGCAACTTAATTCCTTCAATATAATTCCTCTTGTCAAGTTTCTCATTAATAGAATGCGCGGCATCGGTTGAGCTTCCCATCGGTAGGAGCAAAACATTCTTACCCGTTGCCTCTTCGAAAGTCAAAGTGATCGGAATACTAGTATATGTTAGTAAATGCATAACATGCAGCATTTGATGATAGACCGCCGGTTGAGCACATACCTTCCTCCCTCTCGAGTCATATCCGGCTCTACACTAAACACTTGCTTCACAGCTTTGCTGGCAGCCGCAAAGTTCCAGTGCTTAGGGCTGGCCACCCACCATTTTCCGTCATGCTGTAGCCAAACATCCAACGTGTTCTTGCTGTTCAGCTTAGAGAACTCAGACTTGATATAATCAAAGACAAGCTTGTTCACATCCGCGCTCTCCATGTTGGGTACAGTTCGAATGGAGAACTTGCCAATGACCTTTGCTGGGATGACGGTCTTGGCTCCGGGAGCGGAGTATGCGCCCTCAACGCCGTGAATAGATAAGGATGGGAACCTCCAGCGAGCCATGAGAGTACGTTCCTTGGTTGGATGAATTCCGGTTTGGCTTCCCAGTGACTCGTGAAGGTTCTCCATTGTGTAACTTATGTTGGTGTATAGAGACTTCTCTTCCTCCGTGACCGGCTCGACGAGGTCCATGATACCAGGGATCAGAATGTTGCCTTGAGAATCCACAAGTTTGGACAGAACGTTAACAAGATCTGTCATCGGCTCATGCGCGGAACCGCCAAAGACACCGCTATGGAGATCCTGGGCAGGACCTGAGACGCTGACGGAGTAATAATTGCATCCTCGTAGGCCGTAGGTCAGGCAGGGCTTCTCGGTCCCCAGCCAGTAGTTGTCTGATATGCAC
This sequence comes from Aspergillus mulundensis, assembly GCF_003369625.1. Lineage (NCBI taxonomy): Eukaryota > Fungi > Ascomycota > Eurotiomycetes > Eurotiales > Aspergillaceae > Aspergillus > Aspergillus mulundensis. The sequence continues at coordinate 3,769,643 of NW_020797890.1, read as the reverse complement.
ACAGCATCTGCGTCTTTGAAGAAACCCTTGCTCTCTGAATGAATGAACTCTTCCAGACCCTCAGAGCCATACTCCTCCATGCCTTCAAAGCAGCAGAGGAGGTTGACAGGTAGGTCAACGCCGGCCTTCTTGTGAGCCTCAATCACATTCAGCCAGCCCAGAACTGGACCTTTGTCATCGGTGCTTCCGCGACCAAACATCCTCCCTTTGTCGTCAACGGTGAGCTCAAAGGGTTCCGTAGCCCAGCCGTCTTCCTTCAAAGCGGGCTGCACATCGTAATGACCGTAAACTAGAATGGTTCTCTTATTTTTGTCATTCCCGTACCTGGCTATGACTACTGGAGGAAGGTCAAGATGCTCTTTTCCGGGCTGTTTTCCCAGAGGCCTTTGTTGTACCTCAGCTCCCAGGGCTTTGAGCTCCGAGGCAAGGAACTCCGCCATCTTAAGAAGGACAACAAAGGTTAGCGTAATGAAAATATTAGCGAAGCATTTAGGTTATACCCTGAAGACATCCTTCCTGTTTTCATCTTGCGCAGAAACAGAGGGAATTGCCACAGCTTTGCGCAAACCTTCAGGCCATGTCAGCACACACGTAGAATGATACCAGAGATGGAGACTTACGGTCGATGAATGAGCCAGACAGGTCATCAACCCTTCAAACGCGATGTATGGTTAGACTGCACACGCAAATTTCAGTTGACCGACCACGCACTGCTTGAAAAAGGGCTCGAGTTGTGGCGCCATTCTGTGATCACTAATGTGTCCGTAGAATGAGCGAGGGGATGATTGGTGTGTAATTCGGCGAGTACCCGTATATCGCAACACCTGATAACGCTTGGGGAAGGCCAAAGGCAATGGAAGATATGACCGATGATCTCTGAGTGAAGAAGTGATGCGGCGGAGGATGAGGGGCATTCTCCCTGTTGGATGGATTCATGGCATTTCCTGTGGTGGGTTTACCTAACGGCAATCCCCGACGCCCGCCAACCGCGAATTTTCCGTATCTAAGCGCCCTGAATCTCGGTCGCGGGAGCAGGGATCCGAACTGCTTTATATTGGCTAGGAATTATTCGGTATCTGAAATTGAACATGTTATAATTTGATTGAGTACACGGGTTGATTTAGAATACAAGGCTACTACATTACAAAGGCACCATTATTATGGGCTGCTCTGAAAACGCTGGGCAAACTATAAAACAAAGATGAGCAGTGCGGATAACGAAAAATCCACCATATGTCTAGTCTCATTCATCTCGTCCCCAAGACTCTTTCCGCAGCTTGCGGTCTTCCCTCGCCATCCGGCGCTTCGCACCCCATCTTGACTGTACTGCCTCTAAAACTTGCTTCTGAATTTCCTTTTTCTGTGGACTTGTCTGGCATACTTGGGCGATAAATAAAGGAGAGCAATCGAAGCGTTTCGCCAGTTTGCCTCGGCTCCAAGTCATCGGGTCGTTCAATCGGAGCTTGCGGATCTCAGTTACGTCTGACGGAGTTAAATGATATTTCTTCTCCGCTTCTGACTTGAACACAGAAGGGAGTTCTTCAACCGCTGGGGCATTGGCATAGTTATCAGCGCGAAGACTTCGTCGAGCGTCGTTGGCGGGAAGGAATTTCGTAGGGGTGTGATACACAGATGGTGAACTCGACGGAGGGTTGTAGACAATATGGCTGTGGCTTTTATCCGAGGACAAGCCAAAGGAAGCATCTGGCTTGATGCGTAGACGTTGTTTGGTGCGCCTGTAGGAAGATTGATTCCGACGCGACTCCAGAGAGACAGGCTCGTATGAAGGCAGAAGAAAAGGTATACCAAAAGGCATACCCATAATGGGACGTCTGGAAACGGTAATGAAGGTCGCCATTTCAACGGTTCGCCTCGAATTATTGTAACAAAAACGCCGCAAGAAGCAGAGAATGTAGGCTGACCGAACCCAAGGAAAGCAGACCACCTCAAAGAACACGCAGTTAGTACAACAGATTGAGGGGATGCGAGGGCAACAACGTGGGACAAAAAGCACCTGGAGTCGTAGCGATACACGTATTCAAGGCGTTGCTTGCTTGAAGCGCGTGAGTCCTCGAGACGCTCGCGCCGGCACAAGATGCTGGCAAGATTAGTTGACTTTTCCGTGCCAAAAATCGACGGTAGGTCTGTCGATAATTTGTCAGCTTGACATAAATGCAATTATGCACCTTGGCGGGTTTCCAAAACCTAGGGTACATACTCTTGGCAGGTGTCATGTGTTCACACCAGCTTCTCACTACTAAGGAGTACTACTAGATACAATGCAACTCATCCCGTTCTTCGGCCGATTCGAGATGAGTCTTATTCATCTCAGTACACATTCGCCGACTCCTTATGCTCGACTTATATTTTCCGAGTCCATACCTGCCATACTGATAACATACACGCATATAGCTAGTTCCCTTCTGTTCTGATTCTCCGTTCACGCTTTTGAATTCAACAAGTGCTCTTATTTCGAACCTCCGCATTTGATATATTCTCATCAACTTTCAATCTATCTAACCGATTGATGAGCGTTAGAAGCTTTTTTATGGTCATTGCGTGAGCCTCGTGCATTCGTCACTCACGAGTTATCAGCATAATGCCGACGTAGGTCGTGGATTGTTCATGACCTGATATCTCAAGAGTCAAGACTCCATTTAGCCTTGCGCTCACGGCTTAAGCGAACGGCCAAGAACTTGAATCCTAATCTCGATAAGCGGATGCTATACGACCGATATCTGACAAACGGATTCTTTGCTTACAGTTGTATGCCTTGACTGTCAAGCGCATCTACACATCGCATACCCAAACCCCTGAACTGAGAATCTAGGCGCTTGACCTTGGAAGAGACCATGGAGACCAGAAGCCTCAGCGACAGCGCGGGGGCTCAGAAAGCTCAAAATGCGACCACAGTCATGGACACAATTTCCGGTACTGCGACACATATTGAAGCCAATATCGAGCACATAAAACCATCACGAATGGTCCGCCGTCGGCGCTGCAGTTATGTGGCAGGGGAAATTGAAAATGAAGGTCAGGAGTCTGCTATGGGGATGACCTACGATTCGCATTCAACAATGACTCCTGGTGTTACCCGCCCGAAGCTATTGACACTCTCTCCGAGCAATAGCTCAATCTCGTCACCACGAGGAAGGACCCCGCACCGAACTCCACCATCGCCAGGGCGAACAGCCCAACGATCTCCTTTACAGGCAAATTCACCCGCGTCCTTGATATTTGAACGCAGTGTGCAGGAAGATATTCTGTTACCCCAGACGTCGCCGTCGATTCCGTCCCATATTAGAACAGAGAACCACATTCCTCCGGTCCTGGAAGCATCCTCGGCGGCAATCACGGACAACGGGCTCGACCCTGAATCAGTTGAGATTATTACTCGTAACATACATCATCCTGCCACGGCTGCGTTCCATGCAGAACATCCCTTGCAATCACATTCATCCAACAGTGCAATGAACATTGATGATTCTGAAGAGATCCCAACGGCTAATCAAGGTCTCGAAGCAAATGATATACGTCGCTTAAGCTTTATCTCTTTTGCCGATGTCATAAATGCTGAGAATGCCGAAACATCTGAGTACCCGCTGAGCAACGAGTCTTGCCACAGGGCCTCGGGCAGTCCCAATCCGTCTGCCAGAGCGTATCGCAACATGTCCCCGTCGTCGTTGCACTCACCAACATCTTCTCATGGGTTTGGGACTTCACCGCCGACGAGCATCTCAGCGTCTTTTAATGGGCTGGAGCTTTCTCCAAATCGAGGTGTACGAGGTGCTGAGAGTCCGCTTTTTGCTGCTCAAAGACCAGCTTCTCCCAGCTTTGGTGGTGACTTAAACATTGAAACCATGGGCCAGGCCTTACGGCGAACGGGGAGCGGAGACCTAGGCGCATTCCGGAACCAACTGCCGAATACAATGGGTGCCTATGATTGAATCTTATACCCGACCATTTCTGAAGTTTTTCTGCTTTTGTCCTATCCCAAACAACGTATAATTGTTTGCATGATTATCTCTTGCAATAACCCCGTGGGCTCTGTCATTCCATATCCTTGACCTTATTACTCTATATAGTAAGTTTGTTTTGCTCATAATTTTTTCTTTTGACATCCCTGTATCCCTGATCATTGTTTGAACCCCACGACTAACTTGAAGGGGACGTGTAGTCGACTGATAACCATAGCTATTCTAATTAAGTGATGGTGCACCCTGTAATGCGGAATGGATTGTAGGCATTTGTTATCTACTCGGATATCGCAGCAACTGCATCAAGTGCTTGTTGCACCTTAGTTCGAAGCACTGATACATCTTCCAAGCCAACGCTTACCCTCACCAAGTCAAACTCTACACCAAACGAACTTGCCTGAGCAATAAGGGTTAGACATAATCGGGACAAAGTTGCCGTAAAGAACAAATTGGATACGTACCCATTCGAGCTCGCCGTAGTGAGCAAGCAGTGTATATGGAGAACTAAAACAAGGATAAGCAATTCGTACGAGGACAACAACATTACTTCAAACGTGAGTCCTACCTTAGTGTAAAGTTAGTTCCAAGACTAGGGCCTTTCAGAACTTCCAGATTGTCGAAGAAGGCGATCGCCTCTGTCGTGGAATGGAAAGTGACAGAAAACAGACCACCATAACCTCCGTTCGGAGTGCGGAACGCCTCGTACAAGGACAATGTAGGACTGAATTTAGGATAATACACATTTTTGACTGCATTAGGGTTAGAACAAATTCTGATTCAGTAGAAAGAAGGTGGCCTACCAAGTGGAGATTTTTTGAGCAATGCTGTTATCACCTCTGTTGTGTGATTGATCTTTTCGATGCGAAAAACAAAGTCACGACTATTTCTTTCAAGGAAGACGGCATCTTCTACCCATAGGTTGTCTTCGTACCCCCGGCTGAACGTATCTTTCAATATTTGATAGTACCTGCCGTGTGGATTAAGCACCGCACTTCCTCCCATGACATTACTGTCTCCGCTGAATATTTTCGTCAGACTGCTAACCACGACATCCGCGTGAGAGAGCACGTTGATATTGAGGAAGTTGCCGACCGTTTCGTCAACAACCACGGCAAAATCATACTTGTCTGCTAGGGCTCGAATTCGCTTAAGGTCGGGAGCTTTGAGTAGGGGATTGCCTGGGAATTCTGTGAAGAGACCCAGGAACCTCTCTCCAGCAGCCAACCGCGACTCCAAATCATCCAGATCCTCACATGACCCTCGGCCGTAAAACACACAGCCTGGACCCCATTTTTCAAGAATTTTCAGGGTATCAATGTATGGAAATCCGAAACAGACGCTTTTCATGGAACCTTTCGCTTCGAGGAGTAGCCGATGGGAGTTGAAAATTGAGCTCATGCCACTGGGAAAGAGGAAGACATCGGACTCAGAGAGCCCTGCCACTCTCCCCTCCTGTGATGTTTTCTCTAGAGCCTCACTCAAGTCCACATCTGCGGTCAAGACACCTGCTATTCGCCTGCGTACAGCGATCTTTGCCTGACTAGCCAGTGATGTACTCAAGTTTCGTCCGAAACGTTCTTCAATAAACTGGACTGATTCTAGGCCTTCTTGAGGCTGGTTGGCTGACGTTGCCCCGTGCAATGCACCTTGCCCTACCCCGTTCATTGAGCCTCGTCCCTGATATCGTCGTGGACCTTTATGGATTACCTGAGCTGTCGCGTCCGCTGCAGCATTTTTCTTTTCCACAAGGAGACCGTCCTTCAAGGCACCAAGACAGAATTCGCCTCGTCGACTCGAGACGCCGTCGCCAGTGTGCTGCCACGCTTGTTTGGCAACTTTCGCATACTCCTTAGGATATACGACACAAGACAAAAGCGACTTGATAGTGCTCAGCTCACTTTCCAGTTGCTTGGTAGGGACAAAGTCGAGGACCCGGATCTTATATGCTTCTTCAGGCGAAATCTTCGACAAAATGAATGAGTGACACACTCGTGCAGTGTTCGAAGATGGGAAAACAGTCGCTGTTTCTTGGTCCGGACTTCCAAGCCTAGACACAATCTCCTTGGCGAGTTCCTGGATGATGGGGTGGACGAAGAATCGAGGATAACCACATTGCATCTTATTTAAAACCCACAGCTCCCCTTCTTCATACGCTACATTCGCTTCCCAGGTCGGAAGTGACACACTCACGGCCTAGGTAGCATCAATTAGCAAGTATGAATCTTGCGCACGAAGTACACAGGGAATTGCGAGGGTAATGGCTGTACGCGGGGTACGCGGGGCATATACATACATGATCTGTGTTGGGTGGAACCGAGCCACCGGTCTCCTGAAACATGCTGTCAAAAAATAACACTAGTATTAAAGAACAACTGGGTGCAATTGCATCTAGAAAAAGGAGTACGGTAAGAATTGAGTTTCAAGGAGAGTTGCGAGTGAACGGAAATTATAAAGCAGCCAGCGATCTCGGAAAGAGCGTGGAGGCAGCCGGCCAATTATCTCTAGGCCTAGGTACCTAATGCTTCGGAGTCATAGTTCGGAGTCATAGTTCGCTCAAGCGATGTTCATAGTGTTTCTGGGGTTCAGATCCAGCTAGTTTTGAGGGTGAGCAAGTTGGTAATAATCGCACTGGTTTGGATGAACAGGCGCCCTAGAATAGCCGACGGTGGTCTACTAGGTTTATTTCGAAGCTTTAATTTGAAAGCGGTACTCAGCGATCTCGGAATCGGATGCTGTCAAAGCGTAATCAGTCACGTGGCGCTATGGTATCGCGGTTCCACGTGACGTTATCGCCGGAGCCTTCGACTACCGCAGAAAAAAGTTTAGAGACTTCGGAGCGCAGGGCTTCACGGCTTACCTCTTCTAGGCTCGTAGACCACCCCCGAGATGTCTAGTCACGCCGTCAAGCGAAGGAAACTGAGTTCTCCTCCTGGTGGAGTCACTCGTGTTGAACACTCAACATTCCCAGCACCGGAATGCAGCGCAAACCAGCCGACCAAAATCGATGCTATGAAGCAGCCCGGCACCTTGAAGCCAACCAGACCCATTGGAAATGCTGGTGCCACCGAAATGGCGCTTGTCAGCGGATCTTCTAAGTCAAGCTTTTTCAAAATGCAGCTGGACGACTTGGTCTCCGAGTCAAGGCCTTTCTACGACAAACAGCTCGCGACGGTCAAAGACACTCTCCATGATCTGAAGGATTTGATTGAGAACCTGCCAAAAATACCAGCCAAACCGGCGTTGGAAGCTGAGAAAGAGATGCGTCAGTTGCATGGCGTTACTGTTCCTTACCCTGAACCGCGTCCTGGGAAGGATACCAAGTATAGAGTTGTGTTTGCCCCACCCGCGAACGTCAACGTGGTTGGAAGCTTCGCACTCAGGACTGCCTCGAAAACGGTGGCGCCGTACATTGTTGACTTGTCCGTGACTATGCCAAGTTCGATCTTTCAGGAAAAAGACTACACCAACTATCGGTACTTCCACAAACGAGCGTATTATGTGGCATGCATTGCTGCTGGAATCAGAGGCCAAAAGAATGCAGGCCTTGATATGATGTTCGATTGCCAGGATGGGGATGCACTTCGCCCCATCATATTACTACATCCCTCAACCGCGAAATCTGGACAGGGACGTCCGAAATTCCAGATCCGCATCATCACAGCAGTTGAAGACACCCTTTTCCCAATCTCCCGCACCCTTCCCATGAGGAATAACATAAGACACGGCTCAGAAGGAGAAAGCAAGAACGAGCCGACTCCATTTTACAATTCGTGCCTCCGTTCAGAAGCCACTGTGTCTCTCTATCACAAAGCTTTATTTTCAGCTGCTCAAAGCTGTGAATCCTTCAAGGATGCCTGTCTTCTTGGCCGCATATGGCTCAAGCAACGTGGATTTGGCTCTTCTTCGCGCAAGGGCGGGTTTGGGGGGTTTGAATGGTCGGTGCTCCTGTCCTTTTTATTGGAATCGGGAGGCCCCAATGGGAAGCCAGTTCTCCTGAAATCGTATAGCAGTTATCAGCTATTCAAAGCGACTGTGCAATTCCTCAATGGCAGGGACCTGACAGAGCCTCTGTTGCTTTCTGCGTCCGACGTCTCATTTCCAAGCAAAGGCCCTGTGATCTATGACGGCAAAACTGGATTGAATGTTCTTTACAAGATGACCCCATGGTCATACAACTTTCTTCGCCGCGAAGCAGGAACCACGCTCAGAATGTTAAACGAGTCCCGAGACGATAATTTTGAGAAGGTCTTTATTCTGAAGATTGATGAACCTTTACTCAAATTCGATCGGCTTCTCACACTCCCAATCGCAGAAAATGATGCTGTCGCAGCATTCCGCAAAGAACATGAAATTTACGAAGTGCTTGTGAAAGCTTTGGGAGATAGGGTCGATCTCGTATACATTTCCACGCCTCCTGCTAACTCCTGGTCTGTGGAATCTAAAGGCCATCGAAAAGCAACGGCACGACGCCTGTCTGTGGGTCTGCTCCTGAATCCCGAGAATGCCACGCGCGTGGTTGATCATGGCCCGTCTGCGGAGGAGAGGGAAGCAGCTTCGTCGTTTCGTGCATTTTGGGGCGAGAAAGCTGAGCTCAGGCGCTTCAAAGACGGTAGCGTCCGCGAGAGTCTAGTGTGGTCCGAAGATTCATCCTCGTCGATCGTGCATCAGATCCTTCTCCATATCCTGAAACGTCACTTTCATTGTTGCGAGAATGACATAGGCTACGTTGGGGACGGGTTCGATGAACAGCTTCAGAACAACGGCGATGGAGTAGTGTCATATTCTGACTCTGCTTTCCAGCTCATCAGTGATGCGTTTAATACTTTGGAGAAAACCGTCCAGACAATGGAAGGAGTTCCCTTAACTGTGAGGCATCTAGCACCAGCCAGTTCGTTACTTAGATACACGTCGTTGCGTGTAGATCGAAACGATGGCACTGGTCCTGTCGACGTTGTGCTGCAATTTGAGAGCTCCGCGCGTTGGCCAGACGACCTTGTAGCTATTCAGATGACGAAAGTTGCTTTCCTTGTGAAAATAGGCGACGCATTGACCGAATCTAGTGACTTCTCCTCGGCGCAAGTTGGATTGGAGAATCAACAGAGCAAAATACTCAACAACGCCTTTTTAGACATCACTCATGTGTCTGGAACCGTGTTTCGCCTTCGAATCCATCACGATCGAGAGCAAATACTGCTTGAACGTGGAGTTAAAGAGCAAGGTGGGAGTCCGCAAGTGAAACAGGAGATTGCGTATGCGCTTTCTGCGTACAAGCGACTTTTCATTCATTGTCCTCGCCTGTCGCAGGCGATCAGGACGCTATGCACTCGTCTTCCACTTCTATCTCCTACTATACGGCTTCTCAAATACTGGTTTAGTTCTCACCTCTTCGACGCGCACGTTAACGAAGAGCTAATCGAGCTCATGGCTGTACGGGCATTTACTCGACCACACCCTTGGGAGACCCCGTCAAGTGCAATGACTGGCTTCTTGAGAACATTGCACTCAATCTCACAATGGAATTGGCAGCAGGAGCCGCTGGTCGTTGATCTAGGCGGCGAACTCGACCAGGGCACAATCGAAACCATTCAGACACGTTTCGCCGCATGGCGAAGCATCGACCCAGCAATGAATAGCGTTTCCATGTTTGTCGGCTCAGACCTTGACCCTGACGGTGTAACATGGACACAGTACGGAATGCCTCCAAAAGTAGTGGCCGCGCGAATCTGCACACTCGCCAAAGCTGTGATGAAGGTTGTACGAGAACAAGGGCCTGAACTCGATGCGACACAGCTGTTCCTTCCAGCGCTCGAACCTTATGATTTCGTTATCCACTTGCGCCCGAAGCTACTGCTTGAACGATCAGCCTCGGTAGCGAAATTCAAGAACCTCAGCACACCGAGAGATCCTGCTCGACCAAAGAAACACACCGTGATTAACGATTTTTTTCGTGATCTGCAGGCTTGCTTCAGTCCAAATATCCTCTTTTTCTGGGGACGCGAGCAATCGGATATCATTGCCGGGCTCTGGAATCCGCAGACATTGAAACCGAAGAACTGGAGTTTGGGTCTTGCATATTCCACGTTACCCGAAGGGTCAAGTGGCTCTGCTTCGGACATCAGCGTTTCTATCAACCGTACGGCCATTTTGAATGAGATCTCTAGGCTGGGCGCGGACATGATTTCTCGTGTCGACGTCCATAAGAAGTGAAGATAAATATATTTGATTATAAAAATTAGTCGTTGTGCATTCATTGTCATGTAAAACGAGTACCTTGAAGCGCCGTTGCAATGCTATATACATTCCGAACAAGACAATACCCGAAGAGAAAAGGGAAACGTCGAAGAGAAAAGAGCCAGGCGAAGAAACTGAATACACGCTAACCTTTTAGAGCATTCAAGAATTCGTTAGTAGCTTCTCGTTCCTCTCCATTGACGGTTGAGCGGAAAATGAGCAGTATTTGTCTTTGATGGCCACAACTTCGTAAGTACCCTCGTCAGATGTTTTGATGATTTTTTGATGTTCGTAAGAGATGTCATGTTTTATATCGAGTATTTCGGCCTTCTTCCCTTTGCGGGCATTCGTGCTTCGAATGTAACTAAAGGATTGAATTAGATCGACCAATTTGCGTTGAGTTAAGAGGGACATATGAAGGGCTACATACGTAAACTCGAATGGTGGCGTTCCCCAAAACTCGAATTCGAGTTCTGCCTCACCACCCTCATGGATGTCTACAATGGAAATTTGACCATTGCTGATTCTGACGCTTGGCATTTGGTGAATGGTTTTCATAATGTCTTTGTGAGCCTTGCATTTCCCACTTGCGCCATCACTGACGGCAGTAATCATAAAGACGCCGGGTTTCTCCGCGATACGGCGGAACTGATTGGTTTGGGAAGAAGCCTTTCTGGAGACGCCATTAAATGTGTAAAACACCTCAAAAGGAGAATGGCCTGATAATGAAAAGGAAAGACGTTCGCCGACACAGTAGTCGGACTTTGACTCGAGCGGAATGATCGTAGGCACGTCTGATACAGCAACCCTGACTGACGATAGGTCTGTGTGGTAGGTTTTCTCGCACCCTCGCGCGTCTCTCACTTTGTGAATACTAACAACATGTTGGCCTAAGTCGAGATGGCGCCTGGGAATTGGAAGGCTGTGCCGATTCGATTTGATGTTCGGAATGGACACGATCTCTGGCTTTGCCTTGGCGTAATGTTTGATTGAGATTTCGAGCGAGAAGGGTGGCACACCTTCCATGGTGAGAGGAATAAGCTCCTCGCCACTGTCGTCTTCCTTGCAAAAGCCGTAAATGCGACCCGGGGCATCAAAGCGCGCAGAAGGAAGAGGGTTAACCCGTTGAGTGACCACGACTTGGTTGCTTCTCGGATCATTATTGTAAAGGTAATCACCAACCTCCTTGAATCGATATGTGTAATCACCGGGCTCGGATGTTTCCAATTCCATGGAAAGAGCATGCAACGCTGTTTTGAGACTTCGTACTCGCACGGAAGTAGAGCCCCGAATCACTTTCCTTTGTTGCTCGCATTGGATCGTGTAAGGCGGATTGCCCGTCAGCCGAAGCTCAAGACTGTCTCCTTGTCCCTGGCAGATGTCGCTCTTGGCAACTAGACCATCGGGTCCCACAGGCGTATCATCCACAGCAGTGATCTGGGGTCTGGGAATCCAAGATACTTCAAAAACTTTCGCTGCCTGGTCAACGGATCCGGGACAAGAGCTATCCGTCACCCCCAAGAGCTCGTAACGTCCTTCTTGACTGACAGTCAAGAAACTATTCTCATGCCAGAAAGTCTTTGTCGCTATCGAAGCATCTGCGTCCAGATTCTTGTACTGTAAAGTCCAGGGCCGTTCACCGCTGAGCCTAATTGGTAAGTCGACTTTGGAGTCTTGCAGCGCCGAGTACTTTCTGCTCTTCTCGATATGACCGAAGGAAACTTGGGGTGGCTTGGACCTGGCGTCAATCTTCAGGATCTCATTGAGATTACGCTTGCATTTAGAGCGGTCTTTCACGCTTGTCAATACGAGGTTATACCCGCCGCCGCTCACGAGTTTGTCCGTAACAATCGTACACCTCGCACTCTCGGATTCGAGAACATGTTTTGTCTTTTTGCCATTGTGGACAAGCTCGTATTGCAAAGTCCACGGTGCCTCTCCAAGGAAAGCGACATCCACGGAAATAGGTTCACCAAAACAAGCCTTGCGTACCTCCGGTGTACCTACAAAATGTGCAGAGGCGGGGGGTTTAACGTCTTGTTCTAGAACAGTCACCTTGTTCTCCAAAGGTCGAGGTGCGTATACACTGTCAGAAATATCCAGGAAGCGGTATCGATAATGCCCGGCTTCCGATGGGGTGAAGTCCAACTGTGCGCGTAACCCATCGATGACTTGGTGTTTGGTCTCAACGCCTTTAGAGGTCTCAATAGCGTACCTGATTCGGAACGGCGGCGAGCCCGTAAGGTCCAGGTCGACAAGCAATCCCACGGGACTATTCGCGCATTTATCAAAGATTTTCTCGGAGCGAATTGAAAGCTCTGGTTCTGGTGGGTTATGCAAATAGCAAGACGAGGGCTCAAAGATTTCGCCCGAGCAGAACTGGCTAGAGACATATTGCAGACTATACCATCCTGGTTCCTTAATCATAGACTTTTGATCAACCGTTTTCAGCGATAGCTGGCGGATAGTACGAGCAGGATCGTCCACGCTCCCTTGGCCGTCGAGACTAAAGGAGTAAATCAAAGAGAAAGGCCCATCATTCTCATACCCATGGTCTGAGCTGTGGAACTTGACGGGGAGCGGGAGGCTCTCCCCACGTGCGACTTCAAGAAAGTGCTGATCGTTGCACCCAGAAAGAGATAGCCTGGGGATTTCATGAACAGAAAATTGATGCCACTGAGCTAGAGGCTTTGTGGACTGGCGATCAAAATCCTCCAGAAACATGGAATAATTCGCAACATTGCCGGAGCCATCGTGAACCTCCTCGATCATGTAGAGCCAATCACCACCGATGTTTAAAGATTCATTGAGAGGAATTTCAATCACTTGGCTCTGAGCCCAGCTGATCTCCGGCTCCCGTGCATCAAACAACCGGCCAAGGGACCTGTGGCCTAGAAGTGGGGTGCGTAAATGGTCTGGTTGGATGTTCTGAAATGAGAAGCCCCGGTCGTGATCGTTCACCTGCCTGCTGTACTTGATTTTCAAAGGCGGTGTACCTTCCACGGCCAGCACCAAATTTGAGAGCTCGCCCCGGCACTTATGTGTATACGAGTTTTTGATCAATGCGCGAGGGCATATAGTGACGATGGAATCCGAAGCTCGCACGCGGACCTCAAGTTTAGACTCATCCACGACACGCTGTAGACGATATAATCCTGGTTTTCGCACTGGCAAGAGGAGATCACGGTGTAGACCACTAGTTGATTGGGAATGCCTCTTGTCTGCCTGCCGTTTCAATTGCTTCAATTGCTTCGCTGGTATTGAAATGATTTCAGTGTCACCATTGTTGAAGTCGAGGCGCAGCAGCTCAATCAAGATAGGATCCGTTTGATTCACGCGGATAGGCAACTCAATAGTTGGTCTCTGAGAATCTAGGCAAAGCGGTACCAATTCTGGGTTCAAGACGGCTGACCTGCATTCTATATTAACAGGAGGATAAGCGGAAACCAAGGGGGGGCCTACCCTTCAGGGAGAATATTGACTATTTGTTTTCCAAGGATGAGGGATGCGTTGTTTATTATGTCGCCAGGTTTGATGCTTTGTCCTGAAATCGAGAGTTCTCGATCATAGGCCAGTCTCACCGCGCCAGATAGCCAAATGCCGATAGGAATCTAGGAGGCGTCAGTCAATGTTGGCCGGGCTCATCTTGAAATAGCACATACCGGGATGCGAAACATCAGAAAAACATTGAAGACGACGTGAACCAGAAAGACCGCAAGCGTCGTCGGGAAAGCCCATTCCAACCAGGGAATGCGCAAGGCCTGGAGACCGAAGAGAAAGACACCATCTATGGAGGCCCATTTCAAAAACAGCCAGGTGGAATCTAAGTCGTCAGAGGCCGTCCAAGCCTCATAGACCCGCCACGCATTGAGCGCCACGTAGGCAGCCGCCACGTATAGTCGTTGCGTTGGGGGATCAACTATACTAGACGGAACGAGCGATGAACTCGCATCCTGGTCGGCGGACGGCGTCTTCGGAAATGGCTTGGGAGGCGGAGCATTTTGCGAGGTAGATCTTGAACTTGAAATATTGTACTCTCTCGTTCTTTGTGTTGTCCGAGGCGTTGAAGGGAACGCGGAGCGAAGCCGGGGAGTGTCGCTCATAGCATGCTGTGGTCGCGGACTTCCGCGGGCGACGATGTAGTGCTGTGAAAGGCCAAAATCGAGAATCGTCGAGGGTAGGCTGGTCGGTTTCTGGGGCGAGTTAAACAAAGACCGATGTATAGCTTGCCTGCAACAGATTCAGCGTGTTGGGTTCAATCCCGGTGTTGATGTAGGTGTACTCTGGGATAGTTGTTAAGTGATCGATATTTTCAGGGATGCTTTGACACGAGCATTCCAAATCGGGACTAGCCTCTGGGGAGCTCACCACCACAGCTCTGACATGCACACCTTAGCTGTAGTTTCCGGCGTCCTGTATTTCTGCTTCTTTGAATTCCCCTTAACTGTGGAAACTCAAATGAAGAACCGGCGTCTATATCCCTTACCACACAAGAGTGTGCGGAAACCAGCTGACGCGCTCAGAGTGAGCTCGTGCTACTTAGTGCATCCTTGTGTCTGAGCAACCGCGCTTAGCAAGACCAACTTCACCCGACAGGATATTTCATCTAACTTCGCGCGGGCCACCTTCTTTCAACTTGGTCAGGTTATCTGCTTACTCTTTTCAAGGCGCGACTATGAGCGAACGCGTGAAACGAAGAAAGGTGAACAATCCGACGAATAGCATAAATGGGAGGATTAACTCTCAACGCGCTACTTTTGAAGGCGAGAAAGAGTCCTGGAATGGCTTCTGTGAGCTAGAATCGGAGCCGGTATGCGTATCCCCTTGAACTGTGTCGGTCCCTACCATACTCATGTTCAAAGGCTATTTTCAATGTGATGCTCCGCGAATTTGGAGTAACAGGCGTTCAAGTTCAAGAAGTTCTGTCATTAGAGGAGAAGTATCTGGATACTTTGAAGTCAGGGAACTTTAACCACAGCTTAGAGATTGTGTACTAACACGTGCGATGCTGTACAGTAAACCCGTCTACGGCATTATATTCTTGTTTCGCTGGAGAGAAGACGATCCGGAGAAGCAGGAGGCAAGCTGCCCTGAAGGTCTATGGTTTGCAAATCAGGTTCGTTTCCTCGGCTCTATCTTCGCGAATCTGTTGACGTACGGCGCTTATCCTACTTAGACGGCGAGCAATGCATGTGCCACCGTTGCTCTTCTAAACATCGTCAACAATATCGAAGGCGCTGATCTTGGGGAGAATCTTCGGAGTTTTAAAGACTTCACTATGCCGTTTACACCTGCACTCAGAGGAGACGCGATAAATAACTTTGAATTCGTCAAAAGAATCCATAACTCTTTCGCTAGGTATGCTGGCAGGTGCGAGCTTTACATCTCAATGTCTCTAACGGCACGTACAGGAGAATGGATATCCTGAATTCTGACCTTCAACTCAAACACGAGGTGGCCTCAAAGCGGAAGCGGTCAAAGAAAAGTGGGCGTGAGGAGCATGAGGCTGACGCAGGATTCCATTTTATTGCTTTTGTCCCTGCCTTGGGAAAAGTATGGAGGTTTGATGGACTAGAGCGCCAACCTCAAGCTCTCGGTTCGTGACCTTTACAGGTAAAAGCTGGCGATGTTGTTAACATAGATCATAGGTGTGTTTGAGCCGGAAAGCAATTGGTTAAGCTTGGTAAAGCCGAGTATCAAGGCAAGAATGGCCGAGTACGACGAAGGCCAGATCGCATTCTCAGTTCTGAGCTTTGGTCGAGACCCTTTACCCAACCTTGTCGAACAACTGGCTATGAATATCAAACAGCTGCAGTTGGCTGAGAGGACCATAACTTCACGTGAACCGAAAGAAAGTGGTAGCGGACCGCAAATCATGCCATTTCTTGCCGAAAACACGCTCTTGGGCTTGGATGGGTCCTACGGAGTGACAGAAAGGGTTCTCAACGGAGCAGTTATTGCACCGGGAAAAGCAGAAGAGTATTTGAGTTATTCAACGGACGAGCTTGCGAAACACTGCGCAGACATGAGCAGCGCGCAGGAAAAACTTCGGATAGAAATTCGAGATAAACAGCAGCTGCATCGGGCGGATGACGAGTATGCTGAAGGAAGAAGGTATGACTACGGGCCAGCAATAAGGACATGGCTACGTCTCTTGGCACGCAAGCGGATTGTTGAAGACCTGATTCCCATATCGCAATGGTCTACTTAAAGTGATTACCTTAGTCGCAGCAGTATGTGCGTTGAAGACTGAAGTGAACGTATCTGCAAATCAGGGAGAGAGACCGCTGTATCTGGCCAGGGATGAAGGGTGGGAAGCCGTCGTGATGTACGGATTGGATGAGCTTCCTTTCGAGGTAATGGAAAAGTAGCAGCCTACAAGGCCGCCCGAAACAAAGACCTTTAGAGCGCCTTGGCCTTGATCTTAAACCCCCGCTTTGAACCACCCGTGTCCTAAATGGCCATTTCGCATATGTAGATATTCCGTTTCCTGTCATTGTCGGTGACGTTAAGGAGTAAGGTAGACCTGGAGAACCGGAACGTTGACCGACCAAGACGTCACCGCCTGCTCCCCAAACCGGCCGCTTCGTCTCAGCGATTCGCGTTAACGTTGGCTTTCTCCTAATACTTGCCTCGGTGCTGCTGGAGACGATTGTTCACCTGTTCTCGCTTGTTGCCACTCTCGAACCGGCGGGAGATCGTTACGCCCGCTGCTGTGTTGGTCTCTGGTTCTACACCCTATACAGTAACCTTCAGACTTTGGCGTCTGGACGCCAAAGTTCACGCCAAAGTTAGCCTGGGGAATATTCCCACTTATCCGCCCGCTTGAGCTTGTAGGAGCCGGTGTACCGCTAGATCTTTCAGGTTTCCTTTGTTGAACACCCCCGGAACTACTAGAGCCACCATGTCTTCTTCAACGCCCGACCTGCCTGAAAAGGCCCCCGACGAATCCTCGAAGCTGAAGACGTTTTTATCAATACTTCGAAAGTACGTGCCCTCACGCTTATCTCATGAGAAGTCCATGACCGGTTCTTAGCTCTAACGTTTATCTGTGCAGGTTCGTTGGCGTGAGCGATATTGCATCCGTGAGGTTCTCCCTGCCCGCGCAGCTTTTGGAGCCAACTCCCAATCTGGGTAGGTTGTTTAACCTTCGGTATTGGCGGGTAGTGCTCCGGACAGACTGTTGACTGGGCTTTGATTCACCAGAATATTGGAATTACTTGGACAGACCAGAGACCTTCGCAAGGTCAGCAATATAGCCTATTCACCAATCTTGCGGGCTCGCTTTCTAACTAGGGATCTACAGCATCGGTACATCAGATGAACCATTGGGGCGGATGCTGGAGGTTCTGCGATTCTGGTTCACGAAAGACTTGGTTTGCCGTCCTCACTTGCTTTTCACAAAGTGTGCCTTCCTGCTGACTATCACTCAGAAATACATCAAGGGCAAACCATGCAAGCCTTATAACTCAACCCTGGGTGAATTTTTCAGGGTGAGCTTGCTTTCTTAAATGTCCTGACCTTCTACCGCTGACCGCAATTCAAACATCCAGTGTAGTTGGGAAGTAGGCTCCACCCTTCCCGAATTGCCCGTGCCGTCCCAAGGGGTAGTCAATGGCGCCTCAACTGTGAAAGATGACAACGGGAAACCAGCTAGGGTGTGCTTTTTGACTGAACAAACTTCACATCATCCGCCAGTGTCCGCCTTCTACATCGACTGTCCAGAGACAGGTGTGTCCGCTCGTGGATTCGATCAAATCAGTGCCAAGTTTACGGGCACAAGCATCCGTGTTACTCCCGGTCAACACAATCTTGGAATTTTTATCAATATAAGCAAAAGGGACAACGAGGAATACCAGCTGACACACCCAGCTGCTCATCTCGGTGGCCTTTTGAGAGGAGCGCTATCCATAAGTGTCGCGGACACATGTTACATCGTTTGTCCCAAAAAAGGAATCAAAGTGATCCTGCAATACCTAGAAGAAGGGTGGATAAGCCGAGCTCAAAACAAGGTTGAAGGGCTTATTTTCCGATACGACCCAGATAAGGACACAATTACCAGGACGAAAGATGTCCCGGAAGGCGACGTCCTTGCCAAAATTTCAGGATCTTGGCATGGACAAATGTACTATACTCTAGCGGGGACAAATGAGCCTCGACTTTTGATTGACATCACACCCCTTTTTCCTATCTCGAAGACTTTACCCCCGGAGGAAACACAGCTGTCCAACGAATCTCGAAAGTTTTGGTCCGGTGTAACCGAGGCAATCTTGAACAAGAGATATAGTCAAGCCACCAAGCTCAAGGTGGAGATTGAGGATCGACAACGGCAGAAGGCCGCTGAACGACAAGAGAATAATGAGGAATGGAAGCCACGCTTCTTCACAGGCGCCGTCACGCCTTTGGGAAAACCATCTCTAAGCGAGGAAGGCCTGAAGGCACTCGAGGGTATTCGCGCCCAACAGTACCAGCTTGAAGAGAGCAAGATAAAAGGCGCTTAAACTGGATGGCATTCATTCGAAGGGTACCTAGGACTTTTCTACAGTGCCTGATTTCGACACACTAGAGTTTCTAATACTTGGACCTGCGCTTTTCAAATTCACCTTTCTATTGTCCGCCTCTTATCTTCCCGGCCCGTGCACAGCAGGATTTCGTTCGTTTTCTACGTGTTGGCTCGAGGCCTTTCTGGAAGTATCTTAGACTTCGCGTTGTTGACGCAAGTGGCAGGGCCTCTCTTGATCTCCAAATGCACTTGAACTATGTTTCCCGCCAATACTGTTGAATCTCATTATCAACTGTAATGTACAATAATAGAAATGCAAAGATTGGGGACTTGCCAGGATAAGAGCTGCTAAGTTTCCAAACCTGCTACAGTATATTAAATTTTAAACATCGAGAAGTTAGCTAACGCAAAAAGATCACCGCAATGCTACTCATCAAGCCCCATTATCCGGTCGTAAGCCCGCCCAAACTGCGCCATCCATGTCACCTATGTCACCCATGTAATGAACATACCCAACCTTCCAAAAGAGAAAACGAAGACGGTCATTCAAAGTTCATCGTGCGCTCTCGAGAAACTGCCCTATGCAGCCGCCGTGTTGACAACTTTGTTGAAACCGCCGGCCACCGTTTTTGCGATTTCCTCATTCTTATGAGGTAGAAGAGACAGTGTGTATGCGACATCATTCCACTGCCGTTCGGTTTCGCATCTTGGAAGTCGAGCGGCTAGTTTCTCTGCTAGCTGACGAGCATGTTTCTCCTGTAAATCAAGCCTTGTTAGTGACGAGTTACTGAGTGGAGTGAGTTGTCTTCTTGTAATAGACATGAACCCACCTTTTCAATAAAACCTATCAGGAACTTTATAATGCGCCTGAGTGCTCCTTCTTCCAGATTGCGCTCAGCGCTTAGGAGACTGAACATGTCAACGAAGTGGTTGTAAACAGCATTGTCCTTGCCTGCCAACTCTGTAAAGAACATGCGGGACAAATCAGCAATTCTTTTGTCATCGTCTTCCAAGCATTTTGCCATCTCGCCCAGTTGTCCCTTAACCTTGACTTGTCCCGCTAGGATAAGGAACGTGAGCGTCATCAGGCAAGTGCGCTTGACAGAAGCGTCATCATCGTTAAGCCGCCGATAGAGAAAGTCCGTGTTCTCGTCAATCAAATGATTGAAGCACACCGCCATATCACCAAGAGCAATGACTGCATTACTCCGGACGATGGGGTCTTCGGAGCGTTCCATTATGGTGATCAGGAGGGGAAGGTTCTTCTCACAATACTCGGCAGAGACACACATCAACTTGGCCATGCATATAGTTGCCGCTGCTTGAAGATTGCGCTCAGAGTAGGTGTTGTTGTTTGCGCAGATCTCTGCAACCAATGGCCCGAAATTTGACAGCAATGAGTTCTCGCCATACAGCAATTCCCGTTCACGAATATGTGCCATTGCTTCCGTGAAGTCATCTTCTGTTGTTCCACCGATGAGGTCCAACTCGTCATTCTCAGCCGGATTATCGTGGCTCTGAGCTGCTGCGTTGAGAGGTTTGTTCTTCTCCTGTTCTGCCTTGCGACGCTTGAAGTCAAGCTCACACAGTTCTAGGTGAACGATCTGTTTGATCGCAATATGACCCACAACAAATAAAAGTTGAGACAACGCCGCTGACGAAGTCTTCTGGCCTGAAGCAGATTTATCACTGGAGGCTGTACCAGGCCGTTGTTCTTCTTCAATATTGGAGTTGCTCGAAGACGGCCGCCGGATCTGCGGCTGAAAAACAGATCTTGTTTTCCGCTTGACGAGATCAGAGCAAAGAACATCCGGGTGTTTCGACAAAGCGTAGATAGCGCTAATGGCTTGTTCTGCTACCCCATACCACTCCTTGCTATCCGAGACTGTTTCAACCATCGCGGCAAGCTTCATCAGCACAGGGTGATCGTTTGTCAGCTTGGAGATGCTAGACTCTTTCGATTTGGCCTGGCGCCCTGGGACCATGCGCCTTAGTGCAATACACGTATACTTTGCGAGGGCCAGGTCGGACCTTCCAAGGCTTCCAAGGCCGATCCTGAGCATTATCTCAATCTCCTTGATGACAACCTCAGGATCAGCTAAAGCAATCATACCTAAAACGATAATGGCACCACGACGTTGGGTTCTGGAGATTTCTTTCTTTTGCACGCCGTAAACCTGCCAAAGCTTAGCAATAACAGCTTCGGAAATATGGCCTGCTTTCATCATAGTGCTCAGTAGCTGTTCAAGGCATGTAAGTTCGGCAGACGTCGCGCCAAATGTAAGACTGATCATATTCCGAGCAATATAGTTCGCTGCGTCATTCGGACTAAACGAGTCTGGCGCTTCGAAAAAGAGTCCTTTATAGCAATCGATCAAGTGAGTCTGAACTCCTTTCCCTTCATCACTGTTTCCTTTGGTCCAGATGAGTCTTAACATCCGTCGAATACCCATGCGAGCGGTTTCGACTTTGTACGCATCCAACATGACAAAAAAGTCCATGGCCTCAATAGCCTCGCTTTTATTCTTAGAAGAAAGAAGCTGGGTAACAATGTTGGATGATGTGTGGAGAACTTCAATAAAGCGGATCGCTTCGTTGTAATATTTCCTGGTCAGTTGCAATCGAGCGAGCAACTCCGACGTAGCCGCTTGTTCGGCGGCCTTCTTCATCGCTATTGTCTGCTCCTCTTCTGAAATATGCGGTGCTTTTGAGGGCGATTCGTCTGGTAATTGCGTTGCATCATCCAAGAGCTCACTGTCTACTTGCGAAACATCTCCGGCGTCGAAGCCTGGCGTCTCTGGGGGTCTCAGCGCATTGAGTTCGGCGTCTACGGCGTCGATCCGCTCTGTCCATTCATTCAAGGAGAGCTGTCCGCCATGCATGACGCCAAAAGGATGCGTGGACACTAATTTTGCAATCAATTTAATCGCATTTCGCCGAACATTGCTGCTCTTGTCCTCGAGGCTCCTTGCCGCTAGCTCGGCAGTTGCTTGTCGGCGTTTCGGAAATTTCTGTTCCAGATCGCAAATTCTCATGTAAACTTGGATAGCTCGGCAACGGCAATAAGGGTTGATGTCTAGGAACCGTTCTTCAAGAACATCAAAGAATGCGTTGATCTGTGTTTTGTAGTTGTCTGTTCGCTCTTCCTGCTTGCTAAGATCGGCTATGAGGTTTCCGCATACTTCGACGACGGCGCACCGCAGGGTATATGACTAGAAAGAATTAGGTCGCTCTCCAATTCCATACGTGACAATGTGGATTGATTACCTCACTGTCCAATTGTTTGGCGAGCAGCGTCATTTGCTTAATAATGAGCCTGGGAGCAAGCTCGGAAAGCTTGATTATGAATGCAGAAACTGATTTTGGGCCTCGAGTGTCATTCGAGTTGAATTCTTTGTTTCCGAGTTCCCTGACGGTCAATTAGCGCAAGGAATATAGCAGGCATTGCGGGCAGTTGAAGTACTTTAGAATCTCATCTGATAATTGCGGGTAGTCGTATTGCTCTGCGAGGATATGTAAAAACTCTGCCATCGGTTCAGACAGGTGCTCGAAGTATGTCAAGCTTTGCACGATAGATGTCTGGGCACCTATATGGGAAGTCAGATTCCACGTTCACGGCCATTTCTGCAAAAAAAAAAAAAAAAAAAAAAAAAACTTACCAAATCCATGGCCGTGGTGCTTCACTGCGATACATAAGACTTTGAAGGCATGCATCCGGATCGCCATGCTTTTCACTCGCTGCTCGCTCTCCAAAATGAGATAACTTGAGCGGGTGAACAGGTTGATAAACGTATCTCGGTCCGATGTGGTAAGAAATATTTTGCTGAGTTTTAACTTCATGACTTTGCACATGGTCTCCATTGCTACCTGAATTTGGGCTGTTCCATCCCAGTTGCTGTCCTTGGTGGCTTTAGACCTCGCAGACTTACCAGTTCCCCGCCGGGCGGGCGCGGTTTCTGCTGGCTTTTCGGCAGCCTTCAACTCGACAGCGGAGAGTGCCCATTGCAGAACGAAGCCATACATCTCCAGGAGCTCCTTATGGTGTTGGATGCTGTCCTGTTCATCGGATTCGAGATCTCCATGGATAATATCAGCCTCAACCGATAAACCAGAAACTATCAAGTCGAGGAGCTTGCTCAAGGACTTCGTCGGAAGAAAGGTGGAATATCTGTAAGAATTCAAAAGTTCAGAATTGGGACCAAATGGGCCAACGAAGGCCTCGGGATTAGGGGCGAAGGCGCACTTCAGAAGAAACTGCAATGAATCAAATGAGGATGCTCTGGATAGCCCCTCTGGATTCTCAGCCACCGCATCTACGATCGAGTTTAGTACATTGTCGATGATTGCGCTGGACAGCTGCTCCGGCTCGGCTTCGAACTCCAATAACTCGGAGTCAGCTTCAGGAGTCGGCACAGAGGTCGGGTCGCTCAAATAGAATTTGAGAGAGTCGTTGATATCAAAGTGAATCCTATCCTCCATTATGGAGACGGTGAGGGAGGCCTCGAAAGAATCCGCGAGGAGGAAAGCTGGTTTGCGGATAGAGTTGCGGGGTTCAGAGAGGAGGGCAGGAATATCCTGCGATGGCGCGCGCGGGCTTTTGTTTGTATTTTCCCGCTTTTAGCTATCAATTTCCAGGCAACCATGGAAGCAGCAATTAATCTGATTGGCCGAACTCGTTACACTGTTATTGTATTTCGCCAGGAACTGCAATAATGCTTATATGCTATACTGTATCCGGACATTTTACATGCTGCTTTGAAGAATCATCAAAATAATGTCCCGAGATTTCACGTCACCCTTGAACAAGTTTGGCGAAACTATTCTGATTTCTATACACGCTCATGATACCCTTCCTTAATGCAAGTCACTACCTATTAACCGAATTCCTCTCATCTTTTTTTATTACTGCGCGAAATTCCATTGAGCGCAACCGCGCCGGTCTTGCCGTCCGCCCCTCATCACCCGTTGCCTCCACGGGGCCATGTCCATGCTCCACGCGCCCTCCTCAGATATCACAGGCTTCCAACACCCTCGAGCCATGTTAGAGCCGCCAAAATATTCTCGGGAACATGGCACAGTATCCGACCACGACTTACAGCTGCAGCGACCTTTTCCGGAGCGTGACCAAGGAGATGACCGATTAGAGGAGGAGGAGGTCGACGAGGTTGTCTTGGAAGACATGAAGAAGCTTGAGGACACATTTCCAGGTATCTCGGATCGCTTTCGATTAGTGAACAGAATTGGTGAAGGTATGGCCCTTGAATGCATTCTCGAACCCCATATAGAACGCCCCTAACTTACTTGACTAAACTTGCTGTTGATTCTAGGCACTTTCTCGACCGTATACAAAGCCGAGGATCTCCTATATGACCAATATAGAAATGATTGGGACGTGCTCCAAGGCAATTCAGGCGATGGATGGGGAAATCCGCTGTTTAAACGACGTCGAGTTGAAGGCGAGAATGGGAATGCAATGCTCATCAGACGAAGGAAACCGCGGTATGTTGCGCTGAAAAAAATCTACGTCACTAGCAGCCCCTTGCGCATTCAGAACGAACTCGAATTACTACACGATCTCCGGGGGTGCCGATCGGTTTGTCCTCTGATAACTGCATTCCGTCATCATGATCAAGTCGTTGCCGTTTTGCCCTTCTTCCCCCATACCGACTTTCGACTCCAATATAGGACGTTCATGGTGGCTGATATGCGTCATTACTTCCGATCGTTGTTTACTGCATTGCACTCGGTCCATAAGCACGATATACTACACCGTGATATCAAGCCAACCAACTTCTTGTACAACCCGGACTTACGAGAAGGCGTTTTGGTCGATTTTGGCTTAGCAGAACGCGAAGGTTCAGAATACACTGGTACATGCCTGTGCACAAGCACAAGCTCTATGCGTCGCACGCGATACACGCAAAGTTACCACTACATTCAATGTGCCTCATCCGGCCTCGCCGTAGGCTATCCGAAAAGCGACTCTCGGCCGTCAAGGCGTGCCAATCGTGCAGGGACTCGAGGATTTCGCGCCCCCGAAGTTCTGTTCAAATGCACATCTCAAACAACCAAAATCGACATGTGGTCCGCTGGCGTAATATTGCTAACATTGCTTGGCCGTCGATTTCCATTCTTCAACTCAGCCGACGACGTTGATGCATTAATTGAAATGGCAAGCATATTCGGCACTCGGCGCATGAAAAATGCCGCCGCCATGCACGGGCAGATCTTTGATACCAATATCCCGACAATTGGTGAGAAGGGATATAGCTGGGAAAAGCTTGTGAAATGGTCTAGCTGTGTCGAGGAGCTAACAGAGAGCGAAAAACAAGCTACCCGGCTGTTGGCAGGACTGATGGAATTAGATCCATCCAAGCGTCTTAGTGCAAAAGAGGCCATGCAACACGAATTCTTTACGAATCCTATCGACCACGATGTTGAATGGGGAGGGCCAGAGGACAGCGCCGATAGCGGGAGAGAAGATGAACGCGATAAAGGTCGGGACGAAGATGATGATGACGACGAAGTGGACATGGTATAAATCCTTGACAATGATGTAAAATAATGATATCTCGCACATACATGTCTTCTAAGCCGTCAATACCCGAAAGTATCGCGGATGACTGGTATATCCTTATAAGCGGTCGTGGGTGTGATAGCAGGTATTCACAATTAATGGAAAGCGAGGTCCTGTGGTATAACTAGGTATCTTGTACACGCCAATTTCATAGCCGGCAGCTTGCAATTCGGACCTTATGCAACCTGGCTGAAGTCTCTATGCCCAGTTTGCGCTGTATGCTCCTTGGCACCTTGCTGCCCAACGAGTATATCACCACAGTCGTTACAACGGAGGCGGAACGCCGCCACATCAGTATAATAATTCTTCTCCTGCAGCTGCCTACACAAGTCTAATGCTTTGTCAAGCGCCAGGGAATCCGATGCATCGAAGACGGTAGTGTCAAAATCGGGTGAGGCATTCTCAGAAGGCGATAAAGCAATGGTATCGTAGTGAATGCCAGAGTAGACCAGGAAGCACCGCCTGCTTTGGCCCTCGTTGAAACGGTCTACACGAAGGTTTCCAAGGTCAACCGAGCAAATCTCGATATCGAAATGTTTGCTCAAGATGCTCAATTCAATCGCTCCGCCCCAGGAAGTCTCATTCTTGATCCAGCGACAATAGTCATCCGGGGGTTGTTCTAGGATAGCGGATGAGTACTCGTCGGGTTTATTCTGAATTGTTTCGGCCACAGCCGATCTGAGTTCGACCATGGTGTCTGCACCTGGGAGGAGTGCTGTACTTATTGCGCGGAATAGACACGAGTTGTCATCCGGCATAACCCGCAGAACGAATATGCCCCCATGCTCCGCCGAGGAGACTTTCGGTGTATCTTCGGCAACGGGTTTTTGTTTGCGTGATAAGGAGAGTTTCGGAGATGATGGCTGTGCATTGACTAAAGCGGCTTCTTTCGTCGTGGCTAGTTCGGTCCATGGCCCGTCTTTGGCGGAAATGATCAGTTGTTCCCGGTCCAGTTGGATGGCGAGCTCGGTAAGCTTCTGATGCGTTCCTGTCTGGTCCAACGATAGCGGCTTCGGCGGGTAGCCGTACTTCACGTCATATGCGGTCAATCCCGTATTCTCAGCAATATCTTTCTGTAGATCTCCGATAGTTGCATCTTCGGCCAGGATGGCAGTATATTGCCCAGAGGGTCCTCGTATCCGTACTCTCATCTTCGAAAAGAGTAAGCAGATGTGTAGTAAACAGGATGATAAGAGAAGAGAGGATGAAACTCCTGGAGTCCTGGGTACTAGTACTATCGCCCCTGCCGGTGATTAGTGACGTAGATCGAATGAGTGGGGCACAGGTTGCCAATGGCTGCAATCATGAATCCAGGGCAGCGGACTCTGATTGTTGAAGATCTGATTGCCACTGGTATTCACAGGCCCTTCAAGTTGCGGGTAGTGTCCTGATGAGCAACAAATTTGCGCTTTGCTTTACGGAGGATTAACAACCGCCAATGCTGCATGCGGGGAAATGTCCAGCCAGCATCCGCTTCCGCAAAGATCTCACCTTGCGGCCTGCCCTGTTATCCATGTATCTATTTTGGGGGNGGTCCTTTCAGGCGAAGGATGACCCGCTGCGTAAATCACTGCAGTCTGCATTATCTGTAATATTAGGGCTGGAGCATCTGTGCGCAATAGTCTTGTGCACAATACGGGTAATCATTAAGTATTAATTAAGGCCCGACTCCAGAGTAGGACGACATCGCACGGACAGTCAGCAGTAGTTAATGCAACATCTATCTACCCAGAATTCATCAACCGTGTATGATCTGGGGACAGAGATCTCATCGGTTCTTTGTATTCACTTTTCCTGCCTGGGAACCCGTTCAGAAACTTTGTGATGAGGGTGCCAGCGCAGTAGGCAAGCATAGCGGCTGATTTTCAAGGGATCCACTGCTATACTAAAGTGCTGACTATCTCGGTCCTAGGTCCACGCAGAGATCTTTTGGGTTTGAAGAGTTGCAACCCTGACTTCACAGCGGCAAGACGCAAATCTCCACTCGTTGCTCAGTTAAGCACCTGGCAGCCCTGTCGCAGAGCGTCTACCTTAATTACTCTATCATATCAGGAGAGGCGTAATGATACCGTATAAATACATGACTTGTGTATTGCGGTAAGTTATCAATCAGGGTCCTTAGTCAGCATACTGGCAGCAGAACCTCTGCTCGTTGCTGTTGCGTGCTTCTTGACGTTGAGATACTCTCTCGGTGAAAAGAAATCAGTTGACGAGTCACTCCCGGCAATCTCAACCGTTCTGTTCTGTATTGCGGTGCAGTCCACGTGCTCGTGGTGGTTAACACGATGGAGAGGGACTCCGAACCGTCGCAAGCGCAACCAACTCCTGAAGAGCCCGTCCAGTCGATTGAGAGCGATTGCAAGGAAAACGGCGTCGCCAGCGCCATCGCGGATGAACAATGGAAACACATGATGGATGTTGTCTTGGCCATCTATGAGGTTCGAGAAGCAGAGTAAGTTTTTGCCGGACCGATGGTGCGACATGTCAAGGGAGGATGATGTCGCAAATAAGGCTATGCTCACGCCCATATTCATCCACACAGTGGTCATGACCCTTCGAGACTCTTCCACCGCAGCGTCAACAAACGCAATGTTCCCGATTATTACGATATTATCAAAGAGCCTATGGCTCTTAGCATCCTGAAGGCAAAGATAAACAAGCGGGAGTACAAGAGCGTCTCTGAGTTCGTGCGAGATTGCGCCCTGGTAAGCTTAGCCGGCGAAGACCTTGTATTCGTAACTGATATTGGTTATTGCGCAGATCCCCCATAATGCACAAACCTACAACCGGCCTGACTCCCAGGCATACGAGGATTCGCTCGTGATCAAAGATGCCTTCGTTGATGAATTGCAGAAGCTAGTCAAAGCAGGTGTCATCACTGCGGAAGAGGCTGAACTGCCGGACTTGGGTGAAATTCCGGAGCCGGATCCTTTGCCAGAGGACGACGACGACGACGACGACGACGAAGATGAAGATGATGACGATGATGACTCGGATGACGAAGGCCGCAAAAGAAAGAAGAGGGGTCCTCGCCCCGGGTCCAAACGAGACGGCATTAAAGATGACGGGAGTAAATCTGCGGATCCCGAGCAAAGGAAAAGGCGAGGCCGTCCTCCACGTGTCGATACACCGATGGAAGCCAGAATCAAGGCGGTCTTGAAGGGGATCCGGAAATCAAAAGGGCCTGGGAACCAACTAAAAGTTCGACATTTTGAGCGCCTTCCCGACAAGGGCGTATACCCGGACTACTACATCGAAATAAAAGAACCTGTTGCGATCGATATCATCAAGCGGAAGTCGAAGCGGAAGAAGTATAACTCAGTGGACCATTTCATGAAGGATATGGACCTAATGTTCAACAACGCGAAAGCCTACAATCAATCCGAGAGTCAGATCTACAAGGATGCGGTAGACCTTCAAGTGGAAGCAAGAAGGCTTGCAGATCTTGAGAAGAAGAAACCCGACAGCGAATATCTAATGGAAGACGGTCGCCTACCACTTCCCGACGGCATTCTTTACAAGGGGGAACTGTGGAAGGTTGGCGATTGGGTGCATATTCAGAACCCTAATGATGTAACCAAGCCAATTGTGGCGCAAATCTACCGGACCTGGCAGGACTCTGAGGGCGAGAAATGGATTAATGCCTGCTGGTACTATCGCCCGGAGCAAACGGTTCACCATTATGAAAAGCACTTCTACCCCAATGAGGTTGTCAAGACGGGCCAATACCGAGATCATCGAATCGATGAGATTGTTGACCGTTGCTTCGTGATGTTTTTCACACGGTACAATCGCGGAAGGCCCAGAGACTTTCCTCTCGATAAAGAAATCTATGTGTGTGAGGCTCGGTACAATGAGGAAAAACACAAACTTAACAAAATAAAAACATGGGCCAGTTGCCTCCCCGATGAAGTCCGTGAGAAGGACTACGAGATGGATTTGTATGACGTTCCTCGCAGGATCAAGAAAATCCCCAGTCCGATCAAACACCTCCTCAAAAGTGATGCGAAAGAGACAGATGACCTACCAAAGCCAACATGGGGGGCAGAAAATGCACCCCCAGTAGTAGGTGCAGTTCACTGTCGTCCTCGAGATGAAAACGTAAGTGGTATTCTACTCATGCAATACAGCGTTCATCCCAGATTGACATATTCTGCAGGAATCTCCACCTCCAGAGCCAACTCCTTCACCACCTCCCGCAAATATTCCTTCATCGGCTCTACCGCCAGTTCCTAGACAAGCATCGATGAGCCAGGCGCCCACACAGCCCGTTATGAACAGTCCTGCCGCACTTATAGCCGCGGCGAGTCCCGTTGCGGTGCGTTCGCCCGCTGCACATATCGGAACTGTTCAACGTTCTCCAGTCCCAGTTCCTCCCATTTCTTATCATCAATCTCAGGTCCCCTACCAGCCAGCCCTACAGCAAAGACGCTCAAGCGGACTTGTGGCTCAGAGTCCAATGCCAGGGGCTTATCAAGGACCGACTACTCCTCTACCATATGCTGTCTCTCAGGGTCCACAATACACGCCATATCAAATGAGCCGTGCGCCAGGAGCTCCTACTGTGTACAATCCTAACGCTCCCCGGCCAATTGAAGTGTTCCATCTAAGCGACACCGCCAATGCGGCCATCCCAGCGGATATCCGTGACCAATTCCACTGCGATGACCACGGGCATGTGCTTTTCTTCTCTTGCGCGCCTTTGGATATGGGGTCAATGGCTCAGCAAAAACTAGGCCACTCGCTAAAGTACCTTGCCGCGAAGGAGGAGCGCCGGAAACTTGTTGAGGCCAAGAAACGCAAGGAAAGATCTGAGAAAGAGGAACGAGAGCGAGGTATCAAACGGCGGCGCGCCGATGAGCAAACAGCTCTCGTGGCGCAAACAGAAGTCGCGGCCGTAAAAGCTGTTGACTTCATGACAAAGGATATCATCAACGGCACGAACCAGATCTACAAGGCTTTGTATCAGGGCCGGGCCGAGGCGGCTCGACAAGCGGACATCAAGGCTCGTGAGCAACGAATCCTAGCAGATCGTGCCATTCGAGCAAAGGTAGCGCATATCCAAGGGGGCTCAACCAGGGCAACATTCGTTAGTCTCAAAGGCAGTGGGATATACCTAGATGAGACTGACCCCGCCGCCTAAATCCAGCTCTTTGACTTCCCAGACCTCAGATTATTTGCGGGGAGCTTGCTGGCGTCTCGATCTCAGGCATCTAGATCAGCAGGGCTACTGGTTTGCTCTTTATATGATTCGGTGCAAGGCGGAAAGGGGTGTTCAATGGTTGAATCAGCCAGACACTAAGAATCATTCACTAGGCTACCTATATCCCTTTCTTGTATATTAGCTTCAATCCAGCGATACAACGTGTCTGTAGCTTTACGGCGATATTGTTCTTGTTCGCCTGAAACTGTTGAGTTTCACATTGTTATATTAGGCCCCTCACCTGATCCATTGAGGAATAATCTTAGGGTTGTGAGGAATGTAGGCTTTTGAGCTTTATGTGTAACAATATACCCATTTGTGCACTAGTTGATTTGTTATTATTGAGACCCGCCTTTTTATTTTGTAGTGATTGTTTGTTCATGGTCCTGACACTTGGGTACCGCCATATATATTTGCTCATTGGCAGGTCGATCCAGTTTAGGGCTATGTGGCACCAGTACTGCAGCAACCTATAGGAAACATGACTGAGTCTCCAGCCCAGAATAACAGTTATTATGCATCCAGTGAAACATCGAGAGCTTTGTGGGTGCAAATCATTATCTACTCAAAATGTTCTTCGGTTTTAGTCCAGTGTGCGATATCTTCAACCCAGCCCTTCCCCCTAAGATTTGCACTACAAGCTGTAGAAACTATCGAAAAGGGCACTCGCTACACACTTGGACAGATTCTACCAGGAATCCGGAACGTATCCCTTGGAAGATGTCGGGTATGATGCGACATGATGATGGCCATTTTACTCAACTCAGCGGTTAATGCAATATGATTTTACGAAGAGAAAACTCGGAACGGGAGGAGATATATCAATCGTTGACTCGTGAGTTGCATACATATCAGGAAATACCCGAAGAGAGAGAGAGCATAGAATGTACAAAAACGGTTGGAGAACGGATGATAGGATAGGTGAAAGGAGTAGGGTCCGGCAGTAAGACAACGAGAAAAATAAGGCAGGGTCAATAAATGACAGCTCACATAGAAACAAGATGAAAAATTGAGAGCTCCAAACTTGGTCAACCACGAGAGACGCCTTGACGAGAAGTATAAGAAAATGAAGGGGAAAAGATGCCTGGTCAAATACAGATACAAAACCGTTTCTTTAACACCTGCATCAAGCATCTTATCACCCAGTCTGAAACGCCCCTTATGATAGAAAAAAAAAAGAACACCAAGATTTGTCTAGTCGGTGATGATATGCAAGGTTGTGAAGACCATGATAGAGTTGCGGGTGAGGCGTGCTTGAAGAGTGGCAAAAGACTGAACTGAACTCCCAGAAATCGCTTAAACCGATCTATGCAAAAATTTCCCCTGAGACTGCAAGTAATGCGGGTGGTGATCCTTTGTGAACGATGATTATGACCAGCGCCGAGGCATGATAGCCGCTCATCTTTTATTCGTGTATTCGTGCTGAATCTTGTTTCCTGTTCGGAGAAAATGGCCCGCCGTCATCAGACCTGTAAACTAGACGTCTTTCCTGCTGACGCGGTTTCTTCGTTGCTGCTTCTTTTATTGCTGTCTTCTTCCTCCATAGAGAAGACGAGATCTCCCTCGCCCTGTTCCTGTTCCTCCTCGATTTTGCTGGTGCTGACGGGTGACGACACCGTGAGGTCTGGGCGGCTGCTAGCAGCCACTGATGGAGTATGGCGCGCCGAAGATGGGTGCAGAGACAGACCGCTGAGTTGCTGGGAGATCACAGAAGCTGAGGATGTCCGTGGCGGACTACCAATAGGGCCGAGGCTGGGGCTTCCACCAAAGTGCAAAGATGACTCCCGCAAAGGAGACCCAATGTGTGTAAGTGATCCATGATGCGCCTCTTCCTCCTTCTTCTGCTGGCGTTGCTTGGCGAACAGCGCCCCAAATCGAGACGGACTCGAGGCAAGAGGAGAGTTGACTTTTGAAAAGCTGGTGCTCATGCCCAACCCGCTGAGGTCGCGATGGCTAGAGCTCAGCTCATTGTCCGTGCGAGATAAACGGCGAAGTCTTTCCTGGGGAGTGAGAACATCGTCATGTAGGTTCATGGGCAGATAATCTTCTTCCATGGGGAAATTGCTATCCTCCCAGTCGCCCAGAGCGTTTGGACGGGGAACACTCGCGGAGAGCATCCGCGATTTCACAGGTCGTTGCGAATGCAAGAATCGCGACCCAATTCCATCCTCAAGCGTACCAGGGGGCGACGAACCGATAAACGAAGACGCAGGCTTCTTCATATCAGCGCCCCAAGAAGGTTCGCGGAAGGTTCGCGGCGGGTTTGTTCTCTGTGCAGGTGGGGAGGCCAGATCTAAGCCAAACCTGGAAGGCACGGAAGCGGCAACTGGACCATAACGAGCGGCATGGGATATTCCCTGGCTATCAAAAGAGGCGGGAAGCGGCGCATCGAGGGCAGTTAAATACTGGCTGTGATTTGGGGACATGGGAAACCGTAGCTCTTCAACCGGTGAGCCGTACTTGGAGCCGCCGTCGGAGGCTAGCCCGGTGTCAATCGAGGGAATGGTATCATAGGGCTGCGGCTGCGGCTGCGGGTGTAGGGCGGCGAATTCCTCTTGCGAAGGGAGCTGAGAGACATATCTGGGGTCATGGCCGTTCATGCGTTGTTGCGAGAGAACAGAGTTGGTCAGTGCGGAATCTTGGTTGACATACGCCTGAGGATTGACCCGGCCGCCCAGATTGAGATGACTGCCACCCATCCCCATTCCCCCACCACTAGGCCTGTTGACTCGTCGTCCATCGGGCAGAATATGAGCAAGTGCACATTTTGCCCCGAACTTGCAGTTACCCTATTACCGCGGAGGCCAAACACAGTCAGCGAGATAGAGCGTATCACCAAAGCGGGACACCGTGGTGATGAAAGCACGTACCTTTGTGAAGTATTTACAGGGAGCATACTCGATCGCGGCATCTGTGGAGTGAAGGAAGGGGCAAGCAGGTCCAGCCTGGCAGGCTCCTTGACGGAAGAACTTGCAGGGCACATGCTTCGTGTCTGTCACACACAGTGATCGAATTAGCTCCCATCATGGAAGATGGACGGTAGGAATGAGTCATCGATGCAGACTCTGTAAAACCATCAAATGGACAAACGACGGACTGGAAGGCTCACTGCTTTGATTTGGAGGACTGCGGGCAGCCATGTCGTAGCCGGAGGGATTGCGAGAATGGCCGTTTTGGAGCTGCTGCGATCCGGGGGGAACCGGGAGGGGTGCTCGACCTTTCATGTCACTTGAGAGCCGGCTATGCGAGCTAGGAGGATTACCAGCGGAGGGTTGAGTCGGAGAACTGCGAGAAGCCGACATCTGCAATCTCCAGGGCGCTTCGGGGAGGCAGTTAACGCAAAAATTGGAGGGGTTGATCCGACGGAGGCGACCTGCGAGTGGGGGACCGTTGGCGGTGTGAGTGTTAAGGTATCTACCTTAAAGGCGCGATCGAGTCTCTGATGATATTATTATTGTCAAATGTCAACCCACGAGACTGACATGAAAAGGTCCAGAAGGGCAGCGATGGGTCCATTCACAGCTGATGGATGAGGCTCACCTTCACTCTGTAGGTATTGACTGACGTTTACTTCGGACTCGTGCTCTCCACGACCTCCACGTTTTCATTTTAACACGGATCAAGCAAGACCGGGGTTTGAAGCCGACGCAATCAAGAGTCCGGCGAGTTGAATACTATATACACACAACACGCCTGGTGGGTTGGTCAGACTGAAGCGTTCCCCGAACGGGAACATCAGATATCAGATGAACGATGGGGATGGCAGCCACCAGAAAATGGAGTGATACTCCGTTCTTGCCTGACATGACGCCACCTACATGGTTCATCTGGCGACATCATGCGCCATGCTTAAACCTAATCTACCTGAGACCTCCAAGCGCCGCGCAGGTACCTGTTTTGTTCAATTGTTGTTGTCTCAGTCGGTTTCATTTTGTTCTGACTCGTCAGGTATACGGAGTACAAGCAGCCTCAAAGTCCCGCAGCCATCTAATCAGGATGAGGCAATGATCTACCTAGCCCGGCAAGAGTCAGTCAGTCAGGGCCCGCCGATCGCAGGTTATCTGTACTCAGTAAGTGCAACCGGCCCCCCACACTCTTCTCGTGCTCATTGCCGACTCCGCCGACTCGCCGAGAGGTGCAGACGAATACAACTTGGGCAACGGTTTTGCGTAAGGAGCAATAATAGTTTTGGTATTATTATCACCTTGAACACTGCCGACTCGTTTTTCTCTCTTGACACCTTTGGGATTGATAAGTATGCGGGCATCAAAGCTACTCCGCTAGGTATCTGCTGTTGTTACATCAAAGTCCCTTCAAGCCCCAAGCTCTCCTGCGAGAAGGCGTCAGCAGTCAGCACAGTAGACACATAAAAGCAATGTCGTACCCAAAGCTCCTCTCCAGTCACGCCCTCGGGTAGTGTTTCAGAACACTTGCGCCAGAAATCGCGACAGATCTTAGCCCGAGCCCTACGCTGATTCTGCCACATCTTCCAGTCCTTCCTCACGCTTTCCTTCTCCTGGAGAGACACCTCGGTCGAGTTATCACCATGCACCTTGGCCAAACGAGCAGCAAGCGACTTCTTTTCATCATCGAGCTTTCCGATCTCGAGGCGAAGTTCCGAGAGCAAGGGTATTGCTTTGAGAGAGTTTAGTTCCCCTTGTATCTTCTTCTCGTTCTCCTTCAGACAGGGGAGTTGCTCCTGTAGGCTTTCGATCTCCTCATCCATGGTAGCCACAACGTTAGAGCCATTATTATCGGGCTCTTCTTGCAACGCATGGTAGACTGTTTGCTTTCCTTCGTGTTAAGAGGTGTTATTATCTGGTTGTACTAGTTGAGGCACGTGGGGAAAGCTCACCGGCTACTCGACACTCAATCTCCTTTTTTTGGTGTAGTTCACGTAAAGTTCTCACAGCATATGCTGCGTGTATTTTCATCTTAGCACAATAACTGCAGATTAAGAAGATGAACTTGCTCTTGGTGACCTTATTATGTAGGTTTGTCGAGATATCAAGTGCCGAGTAAGGACGACTACCCGTCAGTCATTCCCATGCCACACAAACTCATGATCAGGATGGGCCATACTTCTGCTTCCCTGTAGACTCAAGGTGGCATCAGCGGTCAAAGCAACTCAAGAATGGATTGAGGAGGCAAGGCTAGCACCCACGCAGGTAATCTAGGATCAGCGCAGAGCCCTCTAAGGAAGCTCAATAGATGTTAGCTTCCTCACAAACCATTGAAGCTGTGGTTTCGGAGCTCACCATCTTTAGCTGATTTGTCAGTCTTTCCTTTCTTTTGAGCCATGACAAATGCTGTGTGAAATATCGTGGCTAGGGTTGAGATGTGTGAGTGAGGCGGAGAAAGGTATAATGAAGAACGGAGGGAAGATAGGAGGATAGGCAGGGTTTTGCGTGGTGCTGACACAGAAACCTCAGTATTAACTATGTGGAGGAGCCAGATAAAATTTACTAGATCTATGCAAACAAAAACCATGCAATTGAAAACAAGGACAAGGATGCCAGGCTGAAGCGTTGGACAAAGAATAATGCTTTACCTACTTAACTGCTGCTATAAATTTCATCCATAACAGATGCCCACACCGGAACATAACCTAGCTATAAAGCAGAATGAGTCTTGTTAACTCCCAATTTTTACACGAAATGGATAATATAAATGCAAACGCAAAAGAAATATTGGGTATCACATGACAATCTAGAAAAGCGTTAGAGGTCTCGACGGAGAAATCGCCTAGCATGCATGAGAAACCACTTACGCAATCGCTCTCTTTCGGGGCTTGTGGGACACCCATTTCCTCGAAAGTCTTTGGGCCTTTGCCGGGTAGGCGACCGGGTGGGGCGGGCTTTTGGCTGGTAGGAGCCACTGGCGCAGTCTGCGGCGGCGCCACCGCCGCCGAGGGAGGAGCGGACCCAGGCTTGGGTGTAGCGGAGGGAGATTGCATGGACTCGGCGCGCGGGGGGAAGTTTGCGGAAGAAGGAGAAGGACGCGGTGAGGACACACCCGAAACAGGCGTCCGCGCGGGCTTCCTGTCTGGCACATTATCCAGACGTTGGGGCCGTCTTCGCATATCCTGTCTCGGAGGCTCCATAGGCGCAGAGTAGCCGATGTCTAACTTGGGGGCCGCCGACATTGGTTGTGCTGGGCCGTTGGGTGGAGTTGAAGAGCCTGGTGAGCGGTAACCCATTGGGCCGGGTCCATACGAAGCTGCACGGTTGTACTGGCCAACGTTGGGGCGGATACTCGGATTGATGCCAAAGGCAGAGCTGGGCCGATTCTCAGGGGGATAGCCCGGGCGCCCATGAGGCGCGGGTCGGTCGGGGTAAGGAGCAGCAGAAGGTGGGCCGGAATCCGAAATGCTCATCTTGGACGGGTCCGGCATCTCAAGACTCTCGGTAACAGGCTGCATTGCACTTGCGTTTGAGGCTCCTCGTTGGTGATTTCCATAGCGAGTGGACTTGATTCGAGCGATAGCGACATTTTCGTGGTCTCGGCGAGACAAGGTCTTTGACCGTGAGATGCTGTCGATCCGGCCCGTGGCGTCTTTATTTCCGCTCGCTGCAGCCTTAGCATACCAGCCTTTAGCTTCTTTAATGTCGACTGGGACATATATTCCGACTTCATAGAAGTAACCTAGTGCGAATTCAGCAGTAGGGAGACCACTTTGAGCCGCACGTTGGGCGTATGAGAACGCCAACTCGTCATTTTTCTCGAAAACGCCTTCATGCCCGCAAAGGAACCACTTGCTGATAGCCATTTCTGCCTCAGGTTCGCCCTGACGCGCAGCAAGCGCATTGTAATGTAGGGACAATGCCGGGTTAAAATCGCAGCCAAGCTGACCAAGTTCATATGCGGCTCCCATCTTCACCTGAGCCTTGGCGAATCCATGATAGGCGGCCTTTTCGATGTTGATGCGTGCCGCGTTAAGGTCGAGAGGAAGATAGGTCTCTGGGACGTTCACCTGCGGTAGTTCCCGGGCGAGAAGCATGCCGTAAACCTGCATTGAAAGTTGTCAGTTTCCAGATGTTTGGGTTCAGATGCGGACTACACACGTAGGCGCCTTGAGGCGCATTCTCGTCGCAGGACTGCGCAGCGAGACTGATGTACTCGAGACCTAATCGGTAATCCTGACGTTGTCCATGCTGTCCAAGCAGTATCATCATACCCAGACGCTTTACCAAGTCGGTTAGAGTGCGCTATGTTCTCTGGGGCTCCAGTAGACGTACGTAGTAAGAGGCAGAATCCTTGAATGCGACACCCTTCTCGTAGTGCCTGATTGCCTTTTCTGGCTCTCCAGAGCTTTCAAATTGCATCCCGATACGATATTCTGCCCGCGCGTAGCCCTTTTCCGCAGCCCTTGAATAGCAGCGGAAGGCCTCCTTCTTATCCACGCGGAATCCGAACTTGCCGAATTCTAACCACATTCCCTTGATGAATTCCGCTTTCGGATGGTATTGTTCAGCCAGAAAATTGA
Organism: Aspergillus mulundensis; assembly: GCF_003369625.1. NCBI lineage: Eukaryota > Fungi > Ascomycota > Eurotiomycetes > Eurotiales > Aspergillaceae > Aspergillus > Aspergillus mulundensis. The sequence continues at coordinate 3,731,666 of NW_020797890.1, read as the reverse complement.
CGATGTTCAATGCGTCGTTCCGCAGTTGCCGCTCAACTGAAGGAGTCTGGGGGCGCGGCGGCTGGATCACAGACAAACGGGCCTCATTCTGCACAGCGACCTCCACGTGCGCGAGCACATCCTGGGCCCAAGCCAGTTGCATTTCTGGGTCGTTCGAGGATAGCACGGGAACGCGTGCCTTCTCCAAGTTCGCCTCGCGCTGTTCATCGGTAGGGGGAACGTTTGGTGGCGGGTTCCGCAACACGGGAAAGGGGGAGAAGTTTGGTGAGTCCATCACGTCGTATACAGCCGCAGACTGCTCGTAGTGAGTGGCCTCATAGCCAGATTGCATAGGTTGTCCCTGGACGACGGCAGCGGAGGAGGACCGCTCAGGGAAGCGCGAACGCTCATACTGGGCCTGGCCATACTGCATGCGGTTGGGGCTGCGAGCCTGATGTTCGAGCTGCGCAATGTTGTCCTGCATGTTCTCCGGGACTTCTGGCATGACTCTGCTAGTTGACAAAATTATTGTTCTGCAATCAGCAATTCACCCCAAAAAAGGAGGAGTAGTGGGAATTAATATATACGTGGTTGTGCGGTGTGTCTGTTCTGCTGAGGGGCTGAACTCTTGAACTAGGAAGAAAACGCGGTCGGACGCACCTTTGAGGAGAAGGAGAAATCAGCTCGGGAATGAAGTACTGGTCATCGCCTCCTGGCATCCAGGTCGCACCCAGACCTCCCTGGCCACGGCGTTGTGGTGGTTGATTCATTGTTCACAGAATAAGCCGCGTTCGGAAGCCTGGACTAAGAAACGTTTCTTTCTTTGCTTTTCTCCTTTTTGGCGTCCCCGGAGTCCACCCTGCCAATAATTTGCTGGGTCTCGGAGTCAGACGTCAGGCGAGAGCTATACTGTTCAGGGTCTTGGAACCGGATGGTTTATCGCATTTCAACAAGAGAGGAAGAGAGCGGGACAAAAATAATAATATGACGAGATGGAGAAACGCTCGTAAGGCGCAAGACTTAGCAAGAGGATGGATGATAGACTCAGGAAGGGAAAGGATTTGCAGTGTCTAGTAGTACGGAGTACTACCTAGCAAGGAGGGGGGAACTCGGTCTGACGCTTGACCCCGCTAGAACAAACAGTAGTGCCTGACCGCGATGGGGTTGTGGAAAGGGTTAGATTTGATAGTCGGAGAATTATTGAGCTGACAGTAATTACTCTGTAGTAAGCGAGGAAGAGTTTGGAGACAGCGATCTGATGGACAATATCAGTATCAAGAACGGGTTTGTTTCTAGGTACGGAGGCGGCGGGGATCGCGGGTTTTTTATTGTATTCGGTGTTAGGACTCAGCAGCACTGAGCCCGTTAGGCTTGAGTGTATTATTAGATATCATTCTTGTTTCTCAAATCTCTGTCGCTGCGGCCTCTGTCTGAGTTCGCACTGAAAAAAAAGGGGTGAATATTATAGAACTCGCTGCGAACCAGTCGTGTCTGCTTCAGTGCTCACTTTTAGTTTTCAGCCGTTCGGAGGAGCTATTTTTATCTGGCTTAGCTTACCTACAGTAGCCGCAGCGTCTGTTTTTTCCCAGAAAACTTGTCCATTGCCTCCAAAGCGGCTGAGGCCTATCACCCTGACATCCATGCAGGGGCATGCACCAGCTTAGTGTCACGGACTCCTGATTTCATATTTGGATGGAGAACCATGAGCCTGGTTTTGATATTCATATCGGGAATGACGTCTTATCCTCCCTCCACACTCAAGGTATGCTCCGTGTACGTGCCCACACATTCCGTACACTCCGACCAAAGTACATGTACTCCGTATATAGATTGTTGTGTTTGCTTCACCGCTAAGACAATGCCATACATAATCTCGTTTCCTTGCTGGAAAGCATTTCAACTGGCCCTGGACTGAGACATAATGATAGACCTGAACAAGAACACATACGCAGAAATGGAGACGCCGAAAGCCCAAGAATTCAACCATCCCTACTCGCCTTATGACATCCAAGTCCAGTTCATGCAGTCATTGTATAATTGTCTTGACGAGAGCAAAATTGCTATATTTGAGTCTCCGACTGGTAAGCAACCCGTTCGAATGTTCAAATGTCCACAGGTTGACTGAGGCAGGGACTGTGAGCCTCCACCATGTAATCCAATTATGGATGTTATGATACTGACTATACAGGGGAAATCCCTGAGCTTGATATGCGGCTCTTTGACCTGGCTCCGGCACCACAAACGGAAATTTTTCCTCGACGCGGTGCAGGACACAACCTGTAGGCTGCCACAACGTCCCTTGAACACTGTGTCGTGGATTCTAATTTCTTAGGTGATGATGACGAGCCCGAGTGGATGGTGGAATTCGCAAAGCGCGAGGCAAGTCGTGCGATTACCCAGAAGCGAGAGGAGCTCGAACTGCGACTAGCAGGGATTAAACAAGAGGAAGAAAGGCAGAGAGCCGCAATCGAAAACCCAGAGGGACAGAGAAAGCGGCAGGTATGGCCACTGTTGCCTTGACGGAGGACTACCAAAAGCTAATACCTTTCGCGATCCAGAAGCTGTCGCTGGCAAACGAAGATGCCGAAGACGATGATCAATTTGTATTGGACGATTACGAAAGTGAGAGTGACGAGCCTAGATCCTCCCTGAAAGGATCTACTACCTCCAGCGGGCTCTCTTCCAGCACACTTGAACTATTGGCACGCTTGAAAGGACCTGGGCCAAACATCAGACTTGAAGAAGACGAAGACTGCGGTGTCAAAATATTATATTCCTCGAGGACGCATTCACAACTTATGCAATTCGCGAACGAGTTGAGGCGCGTTACGATGCCATCTAGCATCCCCGAGAGCTTGAGGAAGGGTCTTCGCGAGGAAAAGGAGCTAGGGGAACGCATCAAGCATCTCTCACTCGGTTCTCGGAAAAATCTGTGCATCAATCCCGGGGTGTCCGCTTTGGGAAATCCCACGGTGATTAATGAACGTTGCTTGGAACTACAGCAACCTAACACAGCGGCACATCTTCGATGTCCATTTCTGCCGTCGAAGGAGGATGAACTGAAATCCACGTCATTCCGGGACCATGCCCTTGCAAGCGTGAAAGATATTGAGGACTTGGGAAAATTGGGCAAAAAGATGGGCATATGCCCCTACTATGCTTCCCGCCCGGTTGTCAATCATAGTGAAGTAAGTATTTTTGCACTTTTCTCTCATCTCTGGAGCTGACTCAAGGCAGATTATAACTCTTCCGTACCCTTTGCTCCTACAAAGGTCTGCTCGAGAGGCCCTTGGTCTCTCGATCAAAGACCATGTAATTATAATCGACGAGGCCCACAACTTGATGGACGCGATATCCAACATCCATTCTGTCACAGTTACGCTCTCTCAATTACGGACTTCAATTTTCCAGTTGACGACATATGCTCGCAAATTCAAAACTCGCCTAAAAGGTAAGAACCGCAGCTACGTTGCTCAGGTCATCCGCTTGGTCAGCTCTATAGCAGATCATCTCCAGTCCATCTTGAGCAGCGAACAGCCTACAGAAGGTTCTGTACTCCCATCCGACTTGATGATAGGAAAGGGGATCGATCAGATCAACCCTTACAAACTATGCCGATACCTGCAGCAGAGCAAGCTCGCGAGAAAAGTTGACGGCTACGTTGATTACTCACAAAGAACAGCGGACGCGCAACCGAAGCCCAAAACTACGGTTCCCGTTCTTTTCCATGTACAAAGCTTTTTGCTGCCGTTAATGAATCTCTCTTCTGAAGGCAGGTTATTCTATACGAAGATCTCTGGGGATATTCAGTTGAGTTATATGCTTCTTGACCCAACAAATCACTTTCGGGAAATTGTCGAAGACGCTAGGGCTGTTATACTGGCCGGAGGAACCATGTCTCCTGTACAACTCCCCTCTGCCCTCCTTGCTCTTCTCCTTTTTCTTCTTTCCTCTCGTTTATCTATTTTAAGAAGGCTCGTTTACTGACAATCCTATAGATGTCTGACTATATGGACCATTTATTCTCATATGTCCCGAAGGATCGTTTGAATACATTCAGCTATGGTCATGTCATTCCTTCGGAGAACCTGACTGCGCATAACTTAGCTCGAGGTGTTTTCAACTCTGAATTTGACTTTACCTATGGCGGCCGTGACTGCGAGAAGATGGTATGGTTTCCAGCGCCTGCAGCAAGACTATATCTAACTCCCAGGTTTGGGACTAGATACTTGACCTCGGACAGACGATCAGTCAGTTGTGTCGTGCCATACCCGATGGCGTTGTTGCTTTCTTTCCGAGCTACGACTATCTAAGCCGGGTGCTGAGCCTATGGAAGAGAACAATTGCATGCGAAAATAAGCAAACACTGTATGAACTGATCGAGAAAGAGAAGCCGATACTATACGAATCCAAAGAAATGGAAATCACAACAGATGATTTCCTAAGCCATTATGCCCACATCATTGAAAAGGGTCGGGGGGCGTTGCTCTTGTCCGTGGTTGGTGGCAAGTTGTCTGAGGGAATCAATTTCTCAGACAAACTAGGCAGAGGTGTACTAATTGTCGGTCTCCCATTCCCTAATGTACGAAGCCCGGTTTGGCAAGCCAAAATCGATTTCATTGAACAGAAGGCTTATCAGAACGAGCTATCTGGCTCTGAAGACACTCGGCGATCGTCTGCCAAGGCCGCTGGGAGGGATTTCTATGAGAACGCTTGTATGCGGGCCGTGAACCAATGCATCGGCAGGGCTATTAGACACCGCCATGATTATGCCGCCATCGTGCTTATTGACAAGCGATACGGACGATCAAACATTCAGGAAAAGCTACCTGGCTGGATCAAACAGAGCCTAGAGAAGGAGTCCGCTCTTTTGCCGGCAGCGGCAACCTTGGATGGGTTATCGCGGTTCTTTCGCAACAAAAAGTGAATTTTAAAGAGCCGTCATGACAGTACTGGCATGGTTTTCTCTCCTTGATGCTAATGTAACAACTTAACAAGCCGTGCCTCGTTTACTTTTCGTAAGCCGAAATGACGAGTAGATCAATGCTATCAGACCTGCCGTCACGTGGCTTGAGCGCCAAGAGAATTTAGGGCTCACCCATTCTTAGGGCAGAGCAAGCGGGCTAGCGCACACTCTAGCCGGGGCAGCGCCTTGAATTCAACCTCCGAGAGAATAACACTCCGACCGCATCCCATCGCCAACACTTGTCGAACACAGTCCCCGTCGACAAGATGCCTACCCGTCTCTCTAAGACAAGGAAGCAGTGAGTCGAAAACTCCCTATCTTCCTTCTGCCCTTCTCGAATTGGTCGGACGAATATGGTGAACGAAGAAGTCGATGAAAATGTGCTGCGACGAGCCACCGCCGGGATCACGAAGTCCTCCATCGCCGGAATGAATACAGGGACTGACATATACATTTTTTTCTAGCCGCGGTCATGTGTCCGCCGGTTACGGTCGTATCGGAAAGCACCGCAAGCACCCCGGTGGTCGTGGTATGGCCGGTGGTCAGCACCACCACCGCACAAACCTCGACAAGTACCACCCCGGTTATTTCGGTAAGGTTGGTATGAGGTACTTCCACAAGACCCAGCAACAGTTCTGGAAGCCCACAATCAACCTCGACAAGGTACGTTCCGGAACCAGATTCAGTTTCAGGCATTCGATGGACGCGCACTGCAATCGCGGAAGATCTGGGCGGTGAATTTATACTTGGGTCTCTTGTGATAAGAGCAGGAGGCGTAGCCGACAGCAGGCCGCGGGCCGTCTTGATTGTGGTACAGGACTGATAAATTTTTTTTATAGCTGTGGTCCCTCGTTCCCGCCGAGCAGCGTGAAGCTTACGTTAGCGGCAAGAAGACCGACACTGCCCCCGTCATCGACCTCCTCTCTCTCGGCTACTCCAAGGTTCTCGGCAAGGGCCGTCTTCCCGAGGTCCCCATCGTTGTCCGCGCCCGGTACGTCAGTCGTGATGCTGAGCAGAAGATCAAGGAGGCTGGTGGTGTTATCGAGCTGGTTGCTTAGATGAAGGTTAAGGGAAAACGTCTTTCTTGTTTTTGAGGCGCAACGCAACACCTGAAGCCGGTGGTGCGCTGGTAATGGGCCGGCGTCAATAGTCGAGTGTCGAACGACATTATGACTATGGGAGCTGCGGATCGGACTCATGGATCCGTGTAACTACAAAACAAGGGTTCATTTTTTTCTTCTTTTGTGTTTGTGACGATCTCAGCCTCCAGACGCCCTTAACGATCACAATTACAAATAAAATACCTTGAGGAGGAATCTATCGTTTCCACCTGCAGCTTCTCGTGCAAATCGCTTCGTCACCCTTGAGCATTTGCCATCTGAGAAGGTTGCAGTAGACTCTAGCAAAGTGCTTTCGTAGATCAAACGATTATCAAAGGACCAGGAACCGCGTTCTGAGACGATAATAGGCCTGCGAAGTCCTTCCGTATCATATAGATGGTTTACGCACCGTCGGGCTATATATTCTGTACACTTTATTAACGGGAAACTTGGTCCTCGGCAGATGCTTCGTAGGTTCTCGGACTCGGTCCAGCCTCCAACACTACTGCCTGAACTTCGTAAAAGTACCCTTTACATCCAAGCATATAATGACCGGTAAGCCAAGCCGTGCTCCCTTCTGGTCCCATTCATCCTATTTGTTCTTTCATTTTTGAATGTCCTTGCTTCGAAGAGAGAGAAGGACAATGACGGATCCTCTGAAAACGCTAGAAACCGAACCCCGCTATTGCGAGACCAGCATTTCCCGGAAGGCCTTTCCAATTGCGGGAATCCAGACAACAGTATTCGGCCTTGATGAACTCCCTCCTCAAGCATCAGAGATTGCTTGTCTCTGGTTACTGCACCCTCGGCTTGCAGCATTTGAGCGCATGGTCCCAATTGCTACCGCAGTGATCAATGACTGGAACAAGCGGACTAAGACTGGCCATGCGGGCTCCAGAGTGTCAATCAAGGGCCTGATAGCCGTAGCCTTTGACCAGAGAAATCATGGAACGAGATTGGTTGACCCTTTGTGCAATGAGTCGTGGAAGAAGGGTAACCCACGACATGCTCAGGATATGTTTTCCGTCTTCCGTGAGTTGCCTCGTCGATGAAAATGAAGATACTCTTGTACGTTCAAAATGCCGAGTGGGCTCTGGACTAACAACGCTATTTTATCATGGTTTAGAGGGCACCGCGCGAGACACTTCTCTCTTGATGGACTATCTTCCAGCCTTTGTCTTCCCCAAGACTGACCGACGAATTACCGAAAATCTTGTCCTTGGGGTATCACTCGGGGGCCACGCAGCCTGGAGCTGCATTCTGCATGAACCTCGCATCTCCACTGGCATCGTTATTATCGGCTGCCCCGATTATGCGAACGTGATGGCCGATCGCGCTCGTCTCTCCAAACTCCCTTCATGGAAGGATACAACCCCGGAGGGCGCTCAGTTCCTGGGGTCGGAGGACTTTCCTTCCACCCTTCTGGATGCGGTCCGCAAATGGGACCCTGCGGGCCTGTTCCTAAACCATTTAGACCTCAGTCGAGAGGCGGAGCCTATTCGCAGTGCGCCAATCCCAGAACCCACGGAGACCCAGAAAACCGCCTTGCGGCCATTGTTTACGCAGTGCTTAGCTGGAAAGAAGATCCTCAACTTATCCGGAGGCAAAGACAAGTTGGTGCCGTACAGCAAAGGGGAGACGTTTTTGACTTGGCTAAAACAGGCGGTTGGGCCTGATGGTTGGTTCGCAGATGGTGCTGTCACCCTTGAGGATATTATTGACCAGAACGCGGCACATGAGGTGACGCCAAAGATGGTTGATCAAGCGGTTCGGTTCATTGGGGACGCCCTTGCTTGTGGCAAAGACGAGGTCAAGAAAGCTTCTGTGAGAGACTCCAAGATTTAGATAGAATACTGGTCTGACTAAGGGCTCTGCACGATGTACATCTATCCGATGTTTTCTGTTCGGGCCCCGTTGAATGCGAAACCCAACTTATAGGTGATCCGGACTCCGTACACGCAGTATATAGGACAGGTGTTGGGATATGTGGAAAATACTCCGTACTACATGTAGTCTACAATCCATAAATTGTCTCGTAGTTATTGAGCCACAATCACATATTTCAAGTTCTTGGCCCAGTCCAGCAGGGAGACCAATCAGACCAATCGATTTCACCAATAATGGCGCGTCAAAGTTAGAAAATTCGATGCCCCTTTCCAAGGGAGAGGACCATGGGCCAACGGCGCTGTCCTGAGCTGATGGGGCCGGCTCCACTGCGGCTCGGCGTAGTCGTTCCAATTTCCCTCCACGGTTTGTTTCACTTGTTTGGCCGCCGCCCAGTCCTGACTGCCATCCTCGCACCTGGCTGACTTTATCAACTGAGTTTCTGACCAGCGTGGCATTAAACCTGTGTTATCGGAGGCCCATCGGCAACGAAGACCATGAATGCATCGAAGGCCGCGATTTGATCACCATCGACGGGAATTGCTCTGACCCGCACCCACCCTGCAACCACCGCGACCGGACCTCTTCTCCCTGCACAAGCTATCATGGCTGATACCTCGGTCAATGCCTCAGAGGTGAAGGATATTGAGCATACGTCGGATCGATTCTATACAAAACGACCTCAGCCTTTACCGACATCCCACGCCCCGAAACTGCCCTCCCCCTTTCCGTCACCCACAGGGAGCAAGCACGCTACCGAGGATCACGCGAGCAATGGCGGATTTGTACGCGATGAAGAAAATTCGTACAACAATAATCGAAAATCTCGCGGTGGAATTATCAGCGGGACGTCCGAATCATGGGATACAGAAAACCACGCTACGCTAAGCCTACGACGACCGAATGAATCGGTCGAGAGCGCCAACAGACAGGGACTTAACCAGCAGAAAACGCCGAGTTCAATCCCGGCCTCTATTGCATCACCTCCTCGCGCAAGCGTGCAATTTTCCCGACAGAATTCTGAAATAGAACCCGCTATCGAGATTTCGCAGTCTCGACCCCCTTCCGTCGCAGGCGACGATACTGACCCAGTTAGGGGAAGGCAGTCGCTATTTACGAAGCTGAAGGCATTTGCGGCTGCCCCGCCGTTTACTTCCCACGCGCGCTCGGTCAGCAATGCAACAATATCAGATACCCGGTTTGCTAGCAATGACTTGTCCACCCCAGCCTCCGAGAGGGGAGAGTTCCGGTTTCCGAACACACTCGAGGAAGAAGGAAGTGATATAGATGCCGACGCGGAGGAGAGTGCAGGAGAACAGCAATCTCGTGAGCCGCGGAAGAAACGACGATTCCGTCGAGGCCAAGATACTGACTCGGCCCCGCAAACCGAGCCTAACACGCCAAAAAATAGCCGCCCGTCGTTCCATCTGTATGGTTCCTTTGCACCGTTTGATAACTACAGACCTAGTTTCTTTCAGCGGAGGGAAAGCGCGAATGACATACACCAACAGCGGGAGGGCGTCTCGGAAGACGAGGGCCGTGATCGCTTAAGCAGGGATGCTGCATGGAGGCGGCGAAGCGCCTGGCTCACAAACTCGCGTGGCCTGACTTACGGTGGCCGACAGACAGACAACCAAACTAATCAAGATGACAAACGACCAAGTAATCTTCGACGCATAACTGGTATAGGAGGACCTTCCGAAAATGGGGAAGGGCTGGCCCCGCCCTGGAGGCGTCACCGGGCTGACCGTGGCTCTAGCCTAAGTGCCCAAAAATGGAGACAAATCAAGGCTGGATTGAAGCTGATCGGGCGACGCAAGGCTGATAACACTGTTGATCATGCCAAATCCGCAGAATTGCTGGCTGAGCTGGCGTCCGGTATTCCAGCTGCCTTACTTTTAGCCAGCATGTTTCAACGGGATGAACATGGAAGTAAGCGGATTCCGATACTTCTCGAGCAACTTAAGGTTCGAGTCACGGACAGCAAAATCGACTCTCACTCCGGAGATCGTCACCTCGTCTTTCGAATTGAACTAGAGTACGGGAGCGGCATGACACGCATGAAATGGATTATCCACCGAACGCTGCGCGACTTTGCAAATCTCCACCTGAAGTACAAGCTTCATTTTGGGACCCAGAAGTACATCCAGCTGCGCACCCCTGAAAGCGGCCAGAGTCTTCCACGCTTCCCCCGGAGTGCCTTTCCATATCTGCGGGGCGTTCGTGGATTGGAGAGTGAGGGGGAAGACGAAGATGACGAGGCTGGGTATGAAACCGCCCCCGATGCGACTAGCGGCAACGAGAGGGCTGGAAGAAGGCAGCCGCCAGCTTATGGGCGACGACGGTCTTCTGTTGGTATCACCCGAAGATTGTCGAGTTTAACCGGCGGCGAGGGCGAGACTGGCGCAGGAACTGCTGGGGAGGGCGGTCCAACAACTAAGAGGGATACTTATCCGGAAAGACAGCGGAAGAAGTTGGAAGCCTACCTCCAGAAACTAATCCATTTTTTGATCTTCAAGCCTGATAGTAATCGTTTGTGCAAGTTCCTTGAGCTGTCTGCGCTGGGGGTTCGTCTTGCAGCTGAAGGCAGCTACCACGGCAAAGAAGGATACTTGATGATTCAATCCTCAAAGGGCCTTGACTTTCGAAGAGCTTTCAACCCTGGGATGATGAAGAGACGGCATTCGCCCAAATGGTTCCTCGTCAGGCACAGCTACGTTGTCTGTGTCGATTCGCCCGAAGAGATGAATATCTACGATGTGTTCTTGGTCGACCCATTCTTCAAACTTCAGACCCAGAAGGTTAGCTTGCGCCATCAGAAAGCAAAGGAACTCGCGAAATCGGCAACAGAATCAGCAAGGCATCCGCAGCACCACACGCTAAGACTCGAGAATTCCGAGCGGAAACTCAGGCTCTTGGCTAGAAACGAGCGCCAACTTCACCAATTCGAGGACTCGATCCGGTTCATGGTTAGCAATACCCCTTGGGGTAAACCGAATCGCTTTGAGAGTTTTGCCCCAGTCCGTCAGCATTGTTTCGCTCAGTGGTTGGTGGACGGACGTGACCACATGTGGGTGGTATCCAGAGCCATCAACCAGGCCAAGGATGTAATCTACATACACGATTGGTGGTTGAGTCCTGAATTGTACATGCGGAGACCAGCGGCAATCAGCCAAAAATGGCGACTTGATCGTCTTCTTCAGCGGAAGGCCCGTGAGGGTGTGAAGGTCTTTGTCATTATGTACCGCAATATCAACTCGGCCATTCCAATCGACTCGGAGTATTCCAAGTTCTCACTACTGGACTTGCATCCCAACATTTTTGTTCAGCGATCACCTAACCAATTCCGGCAGAATACTTTCTTCTGGGCACATCACGAGAAACTGTGTATCATTGATCACACACTGGCTTTCGTTGGTGGAATCGATTTATGCTTCGGACGATGGGACACACCGCAGCATCTCCTCACGGATGACAAACCAACCGGATTTGAGACCCCTGGTGGCCAGAAAGACACAGATAACTGTCAGTTGTGGCCAGGCAAGGACTACTCGAATCCACGCATACAAGACTTTTATGACTTGGATAAGCCGTACGAGGAAATGTATGATCGCAACGTTGTTCCCAGGATGCCTTGGCATGATATTTCCATGCATGTAGTTGGCCAACCGGCAAGAGACCTTACTCGCCATTTTGTTCAACGGTGGAACTACATTTTGCGACAAAGGAAACCCACACGCCCGACGCCATTCCTATTACCACCCCCAGATTTTGAGCCAGCAGACTTGGAGGCTCTTGGCCTTGATGGAACCTGTGAGGTTCAGATATTGCGCTCTAGTAGTGTATGGTCTACGGGTACACCAGAGGTCACCGAGCACAGTATCATGAACGCATATGTGAAGCTGATCGAAGAGTCTGAGCACTTTGTGTACATCGAGAACCAGTTTTTCATCAGTACTTGCGAGATTGATGGCCGAAAAATTGAAAATTTGATTGGCGACGCCTTAGTGGAGCGGATCACCAGAGCGGCAAAGAACAAAGAGGCATGGCGTGCGGTCATTGTCATTCCGCTAATACCAGGCTTTCAAAACACCGTCGACAGCGAAGGTGGAACGAGTGTTCGTTTGATCATGATGTGCCAGTACCGCAGTATTTGCCGTGGTGAAACGTCCATCTTCGGGCGGTTGCGGGCCCTTGGGATCGAACCCGAGGACTATATACATTTTTTCAGTCTCAGGTCCTGGGGCAAGATCGGTCCCCAGAAACAGCTCGTCACCGAACAACTCTATATCCATGCGAAATGTATGATCGTGGACGACCGGGCAGCAATCATTGGATCTGCTAATATCAATGAAAGGTCTATGCTAGGATCGCGAGACTCAGAGGTCGCGTCAGTAGTTCGTGATACGGATATGATCTGGTCCACCATGAACGGCCGGCCTTACCTTGTCGGAAGATTTCCACACACACTTCGCATGCGTCTTATGAGGGAGCATCTTGGGCTCGATGTCGACGAATTAATGGAGCACTCCTTAGCAACAGAGGAAGAACTCCGAAAGATCCAGATTGATGAAGAGGAGCCCAAGCCGCCTCGAATGGCTAACCTCGACTCCGAGTCATTGATGTTGGAGAAGCAAGATGAAAGGGAGATGATTGAGCGTCGTCATCGTATACAGGACGAGTTTCTATCACGTTCCGAAGATTTACACAGTTTTAACCACGACGTCGATTGGGAGCAGGGTAATAATCCGAACCTGAAGTCGAACAGAAAACTCACTGCGGATGCGAGGGTAACCTCCAACCAAGAACATAAGAAGGATGTCGATGGGTTCGGTGCCGACAATCTGCATGTCGCTGAGCAGCACGGCCTGGGTAATTCTCGCGATTCAGAGATTCTCAATAATCGACGAGAAGTTTTACTTTCTCCTCTAGCCAGTGAGGGTAAGGGCACTGTCCTGCAGCCAAAACCTGCCCCTAGGAAGAGCTCGCAGCCGCATACTGGTTCAGATAGTCAAGAACCCATTGCGACGCCATCTGCCTTGGCGTCCGAAGATGGAGAAAACTCTCAAGTCGTGGAAGGAATGCCAGCAGCCCATAACCCATCTCTAGCGCTTTCACAAGACGGCAGCTTGCTTTCAGCATTGACTAGGGACAAGTTCGACATCTCGAAATTCGCGTCTCCAGTTGGGCAGGATGTGAAGCATATTTTCGTTGACAAAGACTGCATGAGGGACCCTGTCGTCGATGTGTTTTACTTGGATACTTGGCTTGCTGTGGCGGAAAAGAATACTAAAATATTTCGAAATGTCTTTCGCTGTATGCCTGACAGCGAGGTCAAATCTTGGAGAGAATACAAAGAGTACGCTGCTTATGCAGAACGGTTTTCTGAGATGCAGAATCACCACACCGCGAAGGCCTTTAACCCACATCATCAACGACAGACAGGGCCCCCCGGCGCGGGAACCACCTGGGCCACGCAACTGAAGCCGAACATCTCACTACCTTTACACCGTACGGGAAGCCATGGTACCGAACAGAAGAGTCAGACGCCAACAGACGAAAAGTCCGAATCAAACCTAAACGAACAACCGCAGTTTGCGCAGGCTAATCAGGAAACCAGCCAGGTTATCGCATCACCAGAGAACGAAAAATCCACCTTGAAACCGACGGACGTTCCTGGAATCAGTACTGAGCGTCATTCGCGACAAGAGGATACCGTCTCTTCTGGGGATGACATCGACAGACAGCGTTCAGAGGCGCCTCAAGTCGACTACTCGGAGGCGCTAAACCGGAACGCCACCAATCGCTCACGGCGTCGAAGACGCAGAGCCACTACACTGGGCTCAAAGCGGGATTTCACGACCGACGAAGTCATGGACAAGCAGACAGCGGAAGATCTCCTCAACCAGGTCCAAGGGCACCTCATCCTCTGGCCTTATGACTGGTACGTAGTGTATCATCTTCGATGCCCCGGTTTGAGGTATTGACTGAACATCGCAGGCTCGAGAAGGAAGAACAGGGTGGAAACTGGCTTTACACCCTCGATCAAATTTCTCCTCTGGAAATATAGTAAGTCGCCGCAATTAGTGACCACTAATGCGCACCTACTAATGATAAACCAGCAACTAATATACTCTCTATTCTCAACTCTCATTCCTTGCCTGCATAAATTGCTATCGTTGATCTGTGCTCGACGCCTAAACGCTGCGATTCTATGTCTCCTGTCTTGGCAGCGATTTGACTTGCACCAAATTATTGATAAATTCCTCTCCGCCACCGCAATCCTTTGTCGTTTCTTCTCTTTGTCTCTTGTATTGTTTGTATAACTGTTCCCACATATGCAGGCGTGACTATGATCGTGAGTGCATTTGTAGCCATCATGGCAAGCGGGCGTTTTCAATTTGCTCTTGTTAATTATACATATGCTTCAGTCCTTTCGGTGAAGCTTCCCCCCCCCCCAGTCTTCATCACCTCGATTGATACCAAAATACCAGAATTGAACAAAAAGAAGTTGAAATCCGAACTTATAGGGTGTCTCGCTCAGGAGTCCGGATGCAAGTGGATTCAGGTTAATAAATTGGGATTATTATCTGTTAAGAGTTTCAATGACATGCGTACAATCCATTTATTCTCAACTTCTGCTGATTGAACATTCCCAGAAACAACAGCGGAAATGCTACGAAATAGATTTCTTGCATGAATCGGGATGGGTAGCGAGAATAGAAACTCTGCGCGTCTCAAACCCTTCAAAATTCGCATTTAATGCAGCACTGAGAATGCTATTGTTTGGTCTAGCTTCCCAAGCATCAAGGGCAGATTTCAAAACCGAATAAGTTTTCCGGAACGCACCTTGTGTCTCTACAGTTCGTGAGCATGATCCAGGTGCCTGTGTCATGAAGTTTGCCGGATTCTGAATTAGGAGTTTGAGGCCAAGGGGTCTGTTACCCCTTTTCATGGCATTCCTCTTCGTCTTAATGAGCGAGCGCTGGCCGCGGAGGAGAGCGGGAATATCATCAGGGTTGTACATTGCGCATGCGTCTTCCACAGATTGGGTAGTGAAGAAGCCTGGAGGATCCACTGCGATACCGGTTGCCGAGAGGTCTCTCTGTACACCAAAGGTGTATAGGAACGTGAGGAATGATTCGCCAACAAGCGCGTCGCGCCGAAGACGGCCGTGATTCATTTTGAGGACCGCGGCAATAAGTAGTTGCAGTTCGTTGCAGTTAATGGTATTCTCCGTGCCGAAAAGTCCCTTGCTTTCGAGAAGCAACCGTATGGCTATGTATAAAGAGCGGAGGGTTGGGTATTCAGCGTGGAAGTCTCGAAGATATTCGAGGGCCGTGTGTTCATCTTCAGCGCAGGTAATCTGGAGCACGAGACCAGAGGGCCTATGAAGTACCTTGAGAGTTCTCTCCCTCTTTTCGAGCTGCAATCCGTAGATAGAGGACTGCCCAAGGGATCGTTGAGCCAAGTCAAGGATTTTACGCTGTCTGCGTTTTTTCGCGCTGTAACTCTCATTTGGCTTATCGACATCATCGTCAGTTGCCTTTTCTTTGTCTGACACTGCAATTATAAGGTCGAGCGTTGAATGGCTCATTGTGAACCCCGTGCGAGAGACGCGTATGGACTTAGAGGAACCTGCATAGCGTGAAATAAGGTTGATGACATCGGAGACGACTTGACTTGCCACCTCCTTCTCCCGGACAGTTGGCGTCAGGTATGCTTCGAGAGCGTGAAGTTCTGCGTCAAGGTGCGAGATGCCGTCCAAGTACGTCGCAGTCTGGTCCAGTTCTGCAAGCCATGGGCGCTGTGTGGTATCTCGGCTAGGACCGTATTTGGAACGCGCTGATTTGTTTTTCTTAACCTGCCAGGTGATAAACGGGAATTTAATGGACTTCGGCGCCGGAGACCCTGGGTTGTGTTCCGTAAGAGACTCTGATTTTTCCTGAAAGGCAGGCGATTGCGTATCCTTCTCTGATAGTTGGGTTTGGGATTTCGAATTGGACGACTCAGACGTCTCAGCTTTAGCGGCTTTCTTCCTGGGTTCAGTGAGACGATCAAGCTTCTCCAGATCAGATCGCGCATAGACCTTGCGAATCAAGCTTCGCCGGTTTAACAATCGGTGCTCTTCGAGAGTTTTTTCGAGACTATTTTCAATAATCGGACCATTCGTCAGGGCAGGAACATGATGGAAGCTTCGACGGTGGGCAATTGGAGTGGAGAGTATTGCACGATTGCCTAGGCGAAAGCGCATGGCTCTGCGAGTTGCTTCCCGTGGGGTTTAGAGCCAGATATGCATTGCCGACATCGTTGACTTGGGCGTTCGAATGGCACAATTTGTGGGCAACATGACAGCGGTGGTGTCACGTGCCAGTTTCGACGCCTGATGGCCTGAATATGGAGTAAGCATACTTTCGAGTGCTCCAGCGGCATGTGAATCCGATGCTGCATGTGAGTTCTCTGTACTACTGCATGTGATGCTCTCTTCACATGATTCTGCGAGCCCTAAAAAGGCCAGGTTGGCCATTTTCTGATTCTGAGACGGGGGCTTTAAAGCTCACTGCTCAACCAGGGTCATCTCTACCGGATGGAAGGGCTCACCATATGCAAAATGGTCCATGGTCGCGAGAGTCGTGTCCAGGGCAGTTGAGGATGAATGACGTCGCCCTTCCCCACGCCGGGTCCAGGTTTCTGGATGCTTCCTCCCCAGGACCAGAAGCACGCCCGGCATCACGAATTACGCCGTCATCTATTACTAACGACTGCCTTGATTGCAAGCGGAAGTTCTCTCTACATGATGTATTTTAATCTCATCTAGCCTCGAGTCCTGGTGCTGTGCTCTCCAGTAGTGATGACTTCGTGACCGCGTCGACTTCCCTCACCTACTCTACCTATCTACGTCGATCACCCGCTTGACCCTCGGGCCTTCTTGGTCGAATCCTACTTTTGTCCGAAGCCCACGAGGAAAGTGGATTTTACCCTTCCAGGCTATCGCAAGCATAACATCATCCTTGCTCGGGGCGAACGACTGTCGACTTCTCTCAACTTTCAAGTCTCTCAAAATAATCGCTTCGTTTAACCAAGTCTCCCTCACCGCCCCGTTGCCCCTCCGATACCGTAACTATCGTGCCCCTCGTTCCCCAAGCACCAACCTCGCCTGGGCTCTGGCTTTCCTTATCAAGCACTATCAATTGACCTCTTCCTGCACGCTGCTGGCCTAGCCTGCCGCCTTTCTACCTTTTCCGCCACATCATTCTTCCTCAATCCGAAGGCGTAGTCCTGCTCGGTATGTCTCCTCGGAAGACACTACCCAGTGAACATCGGAACGCTGATACTTGCTGCGGTTTCCAAGGATAATATATCGCTATTCCAGTCTCTCTACGCCACGCGTGTTCATCCGTTAAACACCAACTTTCAACTTCTTGCCCGCCATGTCTGCACAGCAGGGACCTTTCAAGCCCGACGGAAGGCCAGGAGAAGTCCGTTTCGATTCATTCACGGACGCTTCCGCTCATAATACCTTTGCAAGCTCTGATTCTCCCTCAAATACCACTTCGTTTCGGCAAGAAGTCGCTTCAAATGTCCAATCTGAGAGTGACGTTCTGCATCAACCGAACCTGAAGGAGGTTCTTACTATGCGAGCGCCTGATCTTCAAAAGCAGTACCCAGGTCTGAACCTCACTGGTCGCATCATCAGCGCCGCTTTCTGTATCCCACACAAACTCTACTTTAGGTCGGGTCACGACTGGGTATGATATCTACTTATTGCCAAGGAATGAAGCACATTATCACTAACATACGGTTGCAGGAGTTGAAACCTCGCCCCGGAGCTTCTGCTCTATTTGACTCATTCGCATATTTAGCTTCCAATAAGTCAGGCTGGGATCATACCCTGGTTGGGTGGACAGGAGAAGTAGAGCCGCTTGAGGAAGCAAGCAGTCTTTTACAGGCGCTTGACACCAATACCGACCTCAGGTTGCCTGCGGCGCTTGATAACGCTACGCGATCTCTCAACAAGGGGTCAGCACCTGTGTTGCCCGACGCTAGCATGCTGCAATCACATAATGTCGCCGCAGAAACCTCCGCAGTGGGCCCTGCTGATCGAGAACGGCTGGAAAAACAATTGAGCTCAAGTCGCCACGGTAAAGTCGTTCCAGTTTGGCTATCAGACGAATCTGAAGTGCCCGAAGACACGATCAATCTGGACGACCAAAGCCGATGGAGGCGTTATGCTGAGAGAGAGCTTTATGCTCTGCTGCATTATAAACAGAACGGGCCCACGGATGGCAGGTCCGAACGCGATTCGTGGGCGGACTACGTGAGGATGAACCAGCTCTTTGCCGAGCGTATCATTCAACAATACAAGGAGGGAGATATCGTTTGGATTCATGATTATCACCTATTCCTACTGCCAAGCATTTTGCGACAGCACATCCCGAACATCTATATTGGTTTCTACCTTCACTCGCCATTTCCTAGCAGCGAGTTTATGCGGTGTCTAGCCAAACGAAAGGAGATACTCACAGGTGTGCTTGGTGCTAACATGATCGGGTTCCAAACATTCTCCTATTCTCGCCACTTTTCGTCGTGCTGTACTCGTGTGCTAGGGTTCGAGTCTAACTCGGCTGGTGTGGACGCATACGGTGCCCATGTGGCAGTGGATGTCTTTCCTATTGGTATCGATGCTGAAGCGATACAAAAGATTGCCTTCGAGAGCCCGGACACTGAACAGGCAGTAGCAGGGCTGCGAAAGTTATACGCCGGCAAGAAAATCATTGTTGGCCGTGATCGACTAGACAGTGCCCGTGGTGTTGCTCAGAAGCTCCAAGCATTCGAGACCTTCCTGGAGCGGTTCCCTGAGTGGCAAGACAAGGTCGTGCTCATCCAGGTCACCAGCCCGACAAGTGTTGAGGAAGAGAAAGAAGAGCACAAGATTGCGAGTCGCATCTCAAACCTAGTTGATACGATTAATGGTCGTTTCGGCTCATTGAGTTTCTCCCCCGTCAAATACTACCCTCAGTATCTCTCCCCGCACGAGTACTTCGCGTTGTTACGGGCGGCCGATGTTGGTCTGATCACGACAGTCCGCGATGGCATGAATACGACGAGCTTGGAATACATCATCTGCCAGCAGGGCAATCACAGTCCGCTTATCCTCTCCGAATTCTCTGGGACAGCAGGTGCATTGTCCAGTGCAATTCATATCAACCCGTGGGATACTATCGGGGTCTCGGAAGCAATCAACACAGCTCTGACAGTACCTATCGCAGAGAAAAAGGAACAGCACTTGAAGCTGTACAAGCACGTTACGACAAATACGGTTTCAGCCTGGTCCAACCAGTTCATCTCTCGTTTGCTTACCAATCTCTCTTCCTTTGATCAATCCATGGCGACCCCGGCTCTTGACAGGACCAAGCTCCTGAAGCAATATCGCAAATCCCGGAAGAGGCTATTCATGTTTGACTACGATGGTACTCTTACGCCGATCGTGAAGGACCCCCAATCTGCTATTCCATCAGACCGTGTTCTGCGAACGCTCAAAACTTTGGCTGCAGATCCTCGAAACGCGGTGTGGATCATTAGTGGTCGTGACCAGGCCTTTTTGGACGAATGGATGGGCCACATCCCTGAACTCGGACTGAGCGCTGAGCATGGTTGTTTCATGCGAATGCCAAGATCAGATAATTGGCAAAACCTAGCGGAGTCTACCGATATGGGCTGGCAGAAGGAAGTCATGGACATTTACCAACACTTTACCGAGCGCACACAGGGGTCTTTTATTGAGAGGAAGAAGGTGGCCCTAACCTGGCACTACCGACGCGCCGATCCTGAATATGGCGCATTCCAAGCGCGAGAATGTCGAAAGCAGCTGGAAGAGCATGTGTCCAAAACATGGGATGTGGAAGTCATGGCTGGCAAAGCTAACCTCGAGGTTCGGCCGAAATTCGTTAACAAAGGTTTCATAGCGAAGCGGTTGGTGGAGGCATATGATGATGGGAAGGTTCCCGAATGCATTTTTTGTTCCGGCGATGACTTCACAGATGAAGGTATGTTCCCTCTTTGCCAACCCTGGCTTGCCGTCAGTAGTTGCTAACGCAATCAGACATGTTCCGTGCCTTGAAGAAGTTTGACTTGCCGGCAGACATTGTTTACACAGTCACTGTTGGTGCAAGCTCGAAGCAGACAGAGGCGGGCTGGCACCTCCTGGAGCCCAGTGACGTTATCGAGACGATCACGATGCTCAACAATTGTTCCTCCGGGCAGGAATATTAGGCCATGACAGTATAGAGGCGGATACAAAGGGCGGCTTATCTCAAACTATATTATATACACGGTGCTATAGAACTCTCCGTTTCTCTTAGACAGCTTAGATGACGTATATTATGGCCTGCATTTGCTCGAACTTGCTCTTGCTCTATGCTTTTCTTATATCCCTTGTCTCGATGATATTGATATTATTCTCATTCACAGCCCTGGATTAAATGGATCCCGCCATGTCCAATTCCATGGCTCGAGGCCCGTGTCGGAGAAAGTCCTCCAGGCTCCACGGCGACAAATATTATTACTCCAGAGCACTCGGTGAATAGTAATACTAGATTAGTGGACCAAGCTCGAGGCTGCGAGTGCGAGCATCTCATTTGCGGAACCTGGAGCTTAGCGGTGCCGATGAGCCGAGTTGTAGCGAAGCATTCTGGAGCTCGCCTCGGTCTTCTGTGCGAACATGCTCTATCTATTCTCTCCAAATGTCCAGTCTCCTGTGCTCCACGCGGGCTTTGCGCCCTTTGCTACTAAATTTTACACAAATCCCTGTCCCCGCACTCTCCGCGTCCCCAAATAATATTCAAGAAAAGAAGGCTTCTCCGGCGAGTTCCACCTGACACCCGGGCCTCGAACGATGGCAAACCTGAAGGGCAAAAAACTAGGGAATCGGACAATCTTCTGAGTCACACTCTCGACTCGTATCTATTTGAACCCATTATCCCTGGAGCTTGACAGTCTAAACTCTCTGCAGCAATTGTCCGATTCCAGTCGGTGTACTCCGTCACCCGTACATCCAACATTCGTCTATTGTTCAAAGTGCATTGCTGCCCACGGCCATCCGCAGTGTGATCTGCCTCGTGGCCACAAAGCTCCTAGACAAATTACTCTAGTGCATTCCTCAATAAGGTCTCTCAAGCTGTTGAGTCGATGCCACACTCTGCACTGGATTCGCTTCATTCGCATGTTTTAGAACGTTTTGTTGAGACACCAGTTCATACATCTACCGGGCAATGGCAGTGGAAGAGCCTTGTGTTAGCCAAACGGTTCAATCGACAACTAAAAACGAGAAATCTCAGACCACGACACCGGTAGAAGACACCTATAGCGACGATGTCAGGTCGTTGAGAGACTTTCCGGACGACGAGGAGTCAGGACAAGCACATGGTCAGAGAAAGGAGCTCACGGAGACTGCCACGAACGCCAGCCACGTTGGCGCATTCGCAGCCAGGACCCTTTCAATCATCCGTACCAGAGAGTCTGGGAGAGATCTTGACCCGCCTCCGGATGGCGGGTTTCTTGCCTGGTCGCAAGTAGCATTGGCTCATTTCGTGATCTTCAACACCTGGGGCTATATAAACTCATTTGGCGTGTTTCAGACGTACTACACTGAGAATCTTGGGAAATCCCCGTCCGCTATCTCATGGGTCGGAAGCATTCAAATCTTCCTACTTTTCTTCGTCGGGACTTTCTCTGGACGCGCGACGGATGCTGGTTATTTCAAGCTCACCTTGACAATCGGGGCAGTGTTGGAGCTGTTCTGCATCTTCATGACATCTCTCTGCACCAAATATTGGCAATTATTTCTTGCACAGGGGATCGGGCAAGGCATCGGATGTGGCCTAATGTTTTGTCCCACAATTGCCTTGACGCCCACGTACTTCAGCAGGAACCGGTCCATCGCCATCGGTATAGTAGCCTCCGGATCTGCAACGGGAGGTCTTGTCTTTCCCGCCGTGGTCATGCGCCTGCTACCGCGGGTTGGATACGGATGGACAATGCGCACCCTAGGGTTCATCTCGTTAGCAACCCTAACGCCCTGCATTATTTTTCTAAAACAACGACTACCACCGCGTATAAGCGGACCGCTTGTGGAATGGGCCGCCTTCAGAGAAGCATCGTACTCATTTTTCGCCATTGGTATGTTCCTCAATTTTTGGGGGCTATACATCGGCTTTTTTTATATTGGAAGTTTCACCCGAGAAGTCATCGGCGCATCCACGACAACCTCAATCAACGTCCTTTTGCTCATGAACGGCATCGGTCTTTTAGGTCGTCTCGGCCCGAACCTCATGGCTGATCGATACACCGGCCCATTGAACATGCTGATCCCATTTAGCTTCGCTACAGGGCTTGTTGCTTTTTGCTGGGCAGGCGTGCATGATCTTAGCGGAGTGTACGGCTTTGCTGGGTTTTATGGTTTGGCCGCGGCCGGAATTCAGTCACTCTTCCCAGCAACATTAAGCACACTCACAACGGACCTCAAGAAGATGGGCGCCCGTATGGGCATGGTCATGTCGGTCGTTGGGGTTGCGGCTCTAATCGGGTCTCCTATTGCCGGAGCATTGGTCCAACGAGGAGAAGGCAATTATTTATACGCACAGATGTTCATGGGCAGTGTGATCATTGCTGGGACTCTGAACTTAATTGCGGCTCGTTGGGCTAAAATTGGGCTTGTCTGGGAGCAAGCATAAGAAGATATTTTGAAGCACTGTAAATAGTCTCGCAAGCAAATGTAATTAGTCGCTACTTCATTTGCCGGCGCTGCCTCACCTAGGTAAGAGAGCAAGTGGATAAAATAAAGATTTCCCCGGAGTCAGTCTTTTTCGACAGGGTAATTTGACTATTTGACAGGGTTTTATGAAGCGGAACCCCGTTTGGGAGCGGATGCTAATATAATCAACCTGTCGCCGCTTTTTAATTAGGCTTAGCTTAGCGGTAAAATACTCCGCGGGTGCGCAGCGCTTTAAATTCTAACTTTTTATATAAAATTTAGTGTTTAAACTACAGGCCAAACATGCGTAAGTTTTAATTATTAAACTAGCACTTATACTAACTAATAAAAGGCCTAGAATTTAATTACACCTAGCATTAACTTTAAAACTTTTTTTAAAATAATACCTCCCCCGCGGCCCTGGCCCTGGCCACGGCTATTATCTTAACCTTTGTAAATTTTTTTTTATTTTGCTTGTACTGGCTCTAGTGGCTCTGGTTTTTTATTCTTGCTATTACTATTAATAATAATAACTTTTTAATTAGGCGCTAGGATAAGGCTATTTATAATAGCCTGTTATATAACCTCCTAGCGCGCTGCTTGCCTTATTAGCCTTTATTTTTATTACTTTACCTAACTTTATTTTTAAATATTAGCCTTAACTTTTTTATAAAAAGATAAATATTTTTTATGGCCACGGCCACGGCCACGGCCTCTGCCTTGCTAGTTTTAAGTTTAAATAACTAAATTTTATAGTATAATTAATATATTAATTTTAGTATTAAGATCTAGCCTTAGCCACCACTACTAATAAAAGTAAATAATTTAAAAGCTAGTTTTAAGAAAGGCTTAAATAACATGGATATAAGGTAACCTTTTTACCCGTGAAGCTATTCCCGTATACTTTTAAATTAGTTTTTTATTAAGGCCCTTTGGCAGGTATTTATTATAGTGTTTAAGGATTTTTTATAAAATAAATAAAAAGATCTTGTTATTAATAGCTTAAAATAATAGCTTATTATAAATTTAATACTTATAGTGTTTCTTCTTTGTAAATTCCCTGTTAATAAGCTAATAATAAGTAGTAATAACCCTTTTAATATTTTGTACAAGGATAAGAACGTTACTAAGTAAAAAATTTTAAGCCTTTAAAAAAATATAGGTGCTTTTATTTTATAAAGTTATTATTATACCTAGATACTTATAGTTATTAGTATAATACTTAAAAAAGCGCTTAAAGTAAATACTATTAAGCTATTTTTTTTTTATATAAATTAAAAAGTGTTGGTATACCTTTTACTTCTTTTTAAAGCTATTTTATTTAGTTTTTACCTTTTTAATAATAGGCTTGTATATAATATTAAGAAGACTTAAAGCTATTTTTTCTTACTTTTTATTTACCCTTATTTGCAGAAAATTATTTTTATTTTTATTATAATTTTTTCTTATAGCAGGAGTGCTAACTTTTAAATAAAATTACCTTTTTATATAGGTTTTAATAGCTTTTTAAACATGCCACTAATATAATATAATATTAGTATTTTAAAAGATAGGCTTTATATAGCCTAAAACGCCTAAATTATAATTTATTATTATTATTAGGGGCTCGGGGGCCTTAAGATCTTAATAAATAATCTTTAAATAATTTAAAATAAAGCTATAAAAGTTAATTAACTTATTAGTAAGCAGGCCAAAGGTAATATAAAAGGTTTAATTTATTAAAGTTACTTTTATAATATTTAATAATAAAAGGCTAAAGTGGTTAGTCTTATAAATGTAATTTATAAAAATAATATAGGGGAATTAGCAAAGTAACTTTATAAAAGACTTATATATAAAAAATAACTAAATAAGCTATTTTTCTTTCTTATTATATTTTAACTTTTAATTTAGGTTATTTTTAAAGTTATTTACAAGCGCCTGGAGCGGAGATTTACCTTTTAGCAAGGCTTAAAATTATTAAAACTAATAGTTATATATATCACGGGGTAGGAAAACTAATAATAAGCTTTTTATATAAATTTACTTAATAATCTTAAATATACAGGTCCGCTGGGTAATTTATTAATTAATAAAGGCCTTTTTTTACCTAAGCTCCGCCTGATAATATTAAACTTAAATAAATTTAGGTATAGGATTATGATTATAATAATTATTCTGGATAAAAAAATGCCAAAGTCTGTCACGCTTGTAGTGGCTTATTTAAATGCTAAATTTATAGCTAGTCTTTATAGAACTGTTATCACTGTTATGGTGTTGCAACTGCGCAGTGTTGCAATGACGCAATCCGGCGGCCTAAGGCCGCCGGGCGGAGGAACTTTGGCGCTAAACTAGCCGCATGCTAAGGCGGCAGCTAGTTATATAATATATAAAATACTAAGTTTAACTTTAAACTTTAATTTAAAAAAATTAGCAATTAGTTCCTACTATAAATATATAATACCTTTTTTATTATAGTAATTTATGTTTTTTTAAGCTTACTATAGTATATAAATATAACTTATAGTTTTAATTACTTTTTTTTTTAAAAAAAAACTTATTTTATATAATAGCTAGGTAATAAACTTAATCCCAGGGGCTAGTAAATAATACTTTAAAAAAGTAATTATAAACCTTAACTTAATAACTAATTAATATACCCAAGAAGAAATTTATAAACTTTTAATTAAAAAATTTTAAGGGCGCCCTTGCTACTAAATCCTAAATTATATAAGGAATATTAAAATATAAAGCGCCTACCCAGGGGCAAAAAAATAAAAATAGTAAAAAAATTATTAAAAAATTACAGGCAACGCTAGAAGTAATTTTAGTAAAAAAAAAAAAATTATAAAAATAAAAATATTATAAAAAAAAAGAAAAAAAATATTAATAAATTTATACTTAAATTAAAAAGGTATGCTAATAAATTGCAAGAGCTAAGGCTAAATAATAAATATATAATATACTTATTTAATTTATTAAGTAATTAATAGTTCCTTGCTAAATAAACTTTAATAACCTTATAATTTTAAAGGAAACCACCGGAGGGGTTATAGTAATAATAATATAATTTAAAAAGAACTTTTTAAAAAAGTTGCTATTTATAAAACTATACTAGGTAAATAATATTAAAAAATTTAATAATTAAAAGTTAAATATAAAAACACACTTTAAAACCTTTTTAACTTACTACCTAAATAATAACTATAAAATATTTTAATTTATTAAATTTTTAGCGGAGGACTGCAGGCGGGAATAGTTTAATATTTATAAAATAAAAATTATATTTACCTAAAAAGAATTTTTTAATATATTAATTAAAATAATTAATAATAAAACAGTGCTAGTTAATAACTTGCTAATTAAGTAAGGTAATATAAAGTAATAACTATAATAAATTATTAAGTAATTTATATAATTACTAGACTAAATTAAGAAACACCTATTTTATAAGTATAATAATAATTAGCGCCAAGGATACCTGTACTAAAAAATCCTAAAGAATATATAAAAAAAGTTTTTTATTTATAAATACTAAGAACTAAAGTGCTATAATAACTATGTATTATACTTAACAAGTGTTAAAAATAACATGCCTAAGTAAAAAAAAATAATTATAAAAAAAAAAAAAAGTTTTTTAACTAAACTTATATAAAACTACTAATAACTAAAGTTAGGGCGCTTTTTATTATTAAAAAAAGTATAAAAGTAAATACTAGTATAAAATAACCTAATAATTTAAATAATTTCTTATTTATAAAAAAGCTATACCCAGGTAAATGCTTAAACTATAGCTATATTAAATACTTTAAGTAATATTATTAGTTACCGGGCAAAGGTTAGGAAAAAAAAGTATTTTTATAATAGTAATTTTTAAGTAAATTTAGTAATATAAAAAATATAAAACCTTAAAGCTTTACGCGGTGCAAGCTTTAAAAGTTTATATAAAATAAAAAAATACACCATGGGCCTGGGTAATTTAGGTAAAAATAAAAAAAAAAAATAAAAAATAATAATATATAAGAGTTCTTATAAACTTTAAAATAAAAATAAATTTTATAAACTAGCGCTAGGTAAAGTCCTACCTAATGTAAAGTAAAAAATTAGCCTATAAAGTATATATAATTAATAGCCACATGGTAATATTCTATAAAAAATATATACTTATAGTTTATGCTAAAGATTTTACATGTAATATATAGTATTATTAATAAAATTTTAAAGCTATTAATATTAATAGTTATAATATAATTTTAGGATTTTTGTGGTTGCTAGCCGTGATACCTATTTTAAATTAGTAAACTAGTAATTAAATATATAGTTAAAAAATAAAGTATAATTTTAAATACTTGTAGTATATAATAATAGCATAAAAATATATTATAAAAATTACTGTAGGAGTTAAAGTACTTTTAATATAAATTTTTAAGTAAAAAAACCATGTTATAATATATCTTAATAAGGTAAAGGTTAAAAAAATCCTGCTACTTAAATAATATCACAAATATGTAAATATATTTTTTAAAGTAAAAGTAAATATTTTTATATTTTACTAATCCTATAATTATATAATTAAGTTATAACCTAGTMCTAAGCCTTTAAGTAAGTATATTTATTTATTATTTTTAAAAAAGCTTAAGGTTTTACGTGAATATATTAAAAAAGCACTTAAAAAAAATTAAATATACCTATTTAAAAGCCCTGCGGGAGCTTTAGTATTATTTATATTAAAAAAAAATAATAGCCTATATTTTTACATAAATTATTAAGGCCTAAATATTATTATAATTAAAAATACATACCTACTACTACTACTTAATATAACCTTTAATTATTTAAAAACAGGAAAAATTTTTACATAGCTAGATTTATAAAACATATACCATAAACTTTAAATTTATAAGAAAAATAAGTAAAAAATAGTATTTAAAATATAATTTAAACTTTATAAATACTAAGTTATATTATTTAGACTAGTAAATATACTAATAATATTTTAATTTTATATAAACCACGCCCTAGCTAGGCTAATTAATATAATTTATATTACCTATTTAAATAATATTATTATTTTCTTAAAAAACAAGAAAAAACATAAATAATATATATAAATAATCCTTAATAAACTACGTGATTTTAAGCTATATATAAAAGTTAGTAAATACTTGTTCCATGTTAAAAAAATTAACTTTTTAGGTTTTATTATAACTACTAATAAAATTAAAATAAAACCTAAAAAAGTTTAGACTATTATAAAGTGGCCAATGCCAAAAAATACAAAAAAAGTAGTATTTTTTTTAGGATTTTACAGCTTTTATTAAAGGTTTATTAAAGACTATAACTAAGTTATGGTAGTATTATTTAACCTTATAAAATTTAATATAATTATAAAATACCCATTAAAAAAAAGGCTTTAAAAATATTTAATATATTACGCCTTAAATTTATAAAATAGCTATTATTATAATACTTTAACCTAAAATTACACATGTAATTATAAATTAATACCTTAAAATATACTATTACCAGGGTATTATCCCAGCTAGTAAAAAATATATAATAATACTTAATTATTTTTTAGTCTTGTAAATTAAAAAACGCGAAAACCTAGTATAAAACCCATAACTTTAAAATACTTATAATTATAAAATGCTTTTAAGTTTAAAAATACTACCTTAAAGGTAGTAAATTCTTTATTAAGGTGCTTATAAATTATAATAATTTATAATAATTTATAATAATTAAAAACCTAACGCAAAAACAAGCGCGATAGGTTAAAAAACTTATAACTTTTAATTTTATTATTAAATATTACCCGGGGGTAAAGAACCTGGTAAATACTTTAAGTAAAAAAGTAAACTATATTCCTAAAAAAAAAAAGAAAAAAGCCGCAGGCGGGATAGTTCTTTATAAATTATAAAAGTAATTAAATAACTAACTACTATTATACCTAAAGTTTAAATTATAACTTAATATATAAGTTATTATAGTAAATAAGAACCCGCATGTAAATAAATTATAACTAAGTATTATAAAACTACTTTAGGTAGCCTAAGAATATAATAAAAAGTTTAAAAAAATAAAAAATAACCTTATAAATTTAAACTATAAAAAAAACCTTAAATATTAAAAAGTAATAAATAATAACTTACTATATTTTAAAAATTAAGTTTATATGCTAAAGTTAGTGGCACTTTATAAAAAAATTATAAAAGTAAACCATAACAAGCCCTAAGGTGGGTATTAAGGTATTAATATAACTATTATAAATATTTTTTAAAGGTACTATTGGCTAAATATAACCAAGCATATTAAAAAACATGTTAAAAAGTATAATAATTACTAATAAATTATAGTTTATAAGCATAAATTATATAAATTATTAAAATTATTAAGCCTACCAAGGGCACTTATAAAATAAATTAGTATAAACTTTATTACTAGTTTACTACCTATAAAGTATAATAAGCGTGTATATAATACTATTTTAGTAATAATTAAAATATATACTAAATTTATATAATATATTTTATATTTAAAGAATATTACCGCGGAACAACTCGCAAATACCTTTATAAATAATATTTTTTACTTTATTAGTATATTAAAAAATATGGTTAGTAACCATAAAAGTCTTTTTATTAATATATTTTAGGCTACACTAAGCCACTGCCTGGGCGTAAAATAAAAACTATTTATTATATATTACCCGTAAATAAATGGCTAAACTAAAAGGTAAAATTAAGTTTTTAAATACTACCTCCGTGCTTATGTTAACTGGCACTAAAATAATTAGTTATAATAAATTAAAATAGCGTAATTTATAAATAATAATATGTATAAGTGGTTTATAAATTACACTTTTACTAAAGCTTTTATAAATTTAAAGGTAACTATATATATTAATATTAAAAAACTTAACTAGGTATTAAAGATTAAACTTTAAAAAGTTATAAAGTTTAAGGAAATCCATGTGAATCTAAAAAAATAATTATAAAAGTTAAAAAAAGCTATAATAGTTTAATATAATAAAAAGTATAAGAAAATAAGCTTTAAAATTAATAACCATGTTATACTTTGTATAAAAAATATTAAGTTAATAAAACTAAATTATAAATTAAGTAAGATACTTATTAGTTTATTTTTAGTAATTATAAAATAAAAAAAATAGTCCTATAAGTTACTACTCCTATTAAATATATAATAACTATATAATATTTTTTATATTATACTTTTAAAACCTTACCGCGGCAACCTATTCCAAGCACTAAATATTAATTTTATATTAGTAAATAATAAGAAAAAATACTTTATTAAAAAAATTCTTAATATTTATAAATTTAAGGGTAAGGTATAATATTTTATAAAATAGCAGGAATAAAATAATATAAAAAATAATATATAAAAACTAAAGGCTTATATAGCTAAAACTATGGCACTTAAAGATTTTAAGAAAACCTATAAGAATAAATTGCGTAAAGTAAAGAAACACTAAATATAAATATTTATATTTATAACCTACGCGCATTTATAAAGAGAAAAAAAAATATATTATTTCTGCTAATTAGCGGCGCCCGCAGGGCCTTTTAATAAAAAAAAAAAAAANAAAAAAAAAAAAAAAATAATAATAAAAAATTTAAATAAGCGGCTAAGCCGCGCGGCGTGTAGCGCCTAATATATATAAAATAAGAACCAAGCCCATAAGGGCGCTAATACTAATACCTAGTATAAAAGTAACCTTAATAAAAATTTTTAAAAGTGCTAAAGCGTAGTACACCCCGTACTAAAAATAATAAAAGTTTATAAAAAAATTAGTAATATAATATAGTATAAACTAAAATATATAAATATATACTTAGTAGCTAAAGCCATACCTATATAAAAAAAGATTATAGCTACTAAAGTAGCGCTAAATAAAGGTTTAAAAATTAAAAAAAAAACTACTATAATAAATTAATAAATTAGAATATAATAATATTATAGGAAGGGAACTAACTTATATAATAAATTATTATTTTTATTAAGGGGGGCATTAACCTGCAAAGTAAAGTTAAATATAAATATAATAATATTTATAGGGTTAGCCACCTGCGTATTATTAGCTATAATAATTTACTTAATAATTACTTTAAATACTTAATAAGCTACCCTTAAGATAGTAAGGTTTTTATAAGCTTGTAAACTACTAGCTTTTATATATATAATATTAATAATATTAAAAATATTTTATAACTAATTACCTACTAAAATAATATTAATAATTATATACTTTAAGAGCGCCCTTTTTATATTATAATAAAACTAGTACTTTTTACCCCCTATATAATTATAAGTAAGGGCTTTTATTATAATATTAATAATAAATATATTTTTATTATAACACCCCGCGGTAGCAACGCATATAATATACTATAAAATATAAAAATTAAGTAGTAAAGTTATAAAGCCCGGGGGCAGCAGGGGGAGAATATTAATAAAAGCCTTATTAATAAGGGCGGCGGGGGTAATAATAAGGGTAGTAATAGTAATAATAGTAACAAGGGCCTGTAAGTATTAAAATTAAGTAATTTTAATAATTAGTATATTAATAATTATTAATATATAAGTAAAGGGCAGGAAAATATAATTTTATATGCTAAAAGTAAAATAAAAAGTAAAGGCTAAAACCAAGGCTTAATTACTATAATAAAAAAATATAAAATAAAATACTATAATAAAATAAATAACTATTAATAATAATATTTAAAATATAACATAAGATTATATTAAATATTAAAGTAAAAAAAATATAAAGCAAAGGGCGAGCGTGGGAGATTTTAAAAAAAAAAATAAGGTTAAAAACACGCGGTATAATAAAGATTATAATAAAGGTAAACTATATTTAATTTAATTACTAAAAATAGTTTTAAAAATATAAAAATAATAAGGGCTAAATATAAAAAGCTTATTAGCTAAATTAAAAAGGCAAGTGCGTAGTAAAACATAAAAAAAAGGTGGATAAAGGGCTAATATAATAATATGTTAATAATTAAAATAAAATAACTATATATTATAAATAACTACTAAAGGTATTAAAAAAAGCGTAAAAATAAGGAGATTTAGCTATTTAAAGCTTAAAGCTTTATTATAAAAACTAAGTATAAAGTAAAATAAAATATATAAGCCTAATAATATTAATATAAAATTAATATTATTAAAATAAATAATATAATACTTAAAAAGCATAAAAAAAAATAAATATAAGGTATTTTAACCCTAGGAATATAATTAAATAATTAAAAAGTAATAAAAATATAATAAAAAGGTGTATACTTATGGCAGGCATTTTTAATTAAGTTATAAAAAAAACTTAAAAAAAAAAAAAAAAAGAGATTATAAAGGCACTTTAGTATTAAAACTAAGATATTATACCTAGTTACTACAAGCAGTAATACTATATTTAAATTTAAAAGTAAAATAAGGTAATTAAATTAATTTTTTATACTTAACTTTAAATATAAATTATATATAAATTATAATACTTTATAAACCTGGAGATAGCTTATTTTATAGCGCTTAATAAGATTTATAATTTAAACTATATTTTATAAAATATAAATATAAATTTATAAATTGCAAGGGCGCGATTACTTAAAAAAAAAAAGTATTATTATTATTATTATAATATTATAACTATATAATATTATAATAATATAATCTAGTAGCCTAAGGCCGCCGGGCGGAGGAACTTTAATATTAAACTAGCCGCATGCTAAGGTAGCGGCCAGTTATATAATATATAAAATACTAAGTTTAACTTTAAACTTTAACTTAAAAAAATCAGCAATTAGTCCCTACTATAAATACACGACGCCTTTCCTATTACAGTAATTCACGTTCTCCTAAGCTCACCGCAGTATATAAACGCGACTCACAAGAACCGCGCGTTATACCCTGGGGGTTATACTTAAGGCTATAAGTATAGTAAAAATAGATAGCTTTAACCCAGCTGTATTTATCTTTATTAAATTATTTTTTAAAAACTATATATTAATGATCCCGGGCCTATTGCTGGGCGGCTTCTAGTACTTAGGCTTTAAAGGTATATAATTATTTAGGGGGTAAAAATAAAGGGCCGTTATTATTAAGGCGTTTAGCATTAAATTTAGTGGGGTTAATATCAGGGGCAGGAATATATTTAAAAATAAAGCTATTATTATTTCCAGGCCAGATTTCTGGTTTGTTATTTTTAGTATTTATAGCTTAAATTTATATAAAACTGTTATATAAATCTCAGCCCACGGTTTTTAACAAAAATCACCACTAATTATATAAGGAGTTAAGACGTGGCTGACTTGGCTTGGAAACAGAAAAACTAGCTATCCGGACCGCTTCCCAATTGGGATTCCGCTTTATAAAACCCTGTTAAATAGTTGAATTACCCTGTCGAAAAAGACTAACTCATTTCCCCGCCTCGACTGTGGATCACTGTTGGCACCACCGACTCGCATTTTACTTAGTAGACTTTTTTAATAATTACTCTTCAGAAGACTCGTTCTTGGCTACACTTGACATTCTGAAGATAGCAAGCCAGTTTGCTTTTTGCTGGTGAGACATCACAACAGGCAGCCCCTACTTGATTCTGCCACTGTCAGCTCAGCCTGTTTCACCAGACAAACCTCCGAGAGCTAACTCATACCGCTGCAGTCCTACCAGAACGTATGCTCTTACCTCTCACCGGAATCGAGCTTGAATCAGTCTGTCAACGGCAACACGTACTCAAATACTACAGGAAATCAAGATGGCGCCGCGCGGCCGTGGAGGAAAGTTCTCTAAACCGAGCCGAGGAGGTATTACGCCCGTCTTATCTACTTAGATATACTGAAGAGAGAGAGACAGCTGACCAGCCCGCGCGTAGGTGGAAAACACTTCAGCCGCGACATTCAAACCGTGGACAAAGAAGGAAACCCCGTTAGCATGTGGCGGGTACGTTTCTACCAATCTCACCATCTTTTGAACCAGACGCGCCAACTAAGAGATTCGCAAACTCCAGGAGCCCGCTGATGACCCCGAAACTTCCGAAGAAGAAGAAGAAGAAGCCTCAACAGAAGATTCCGACTCCGAGTCCGAGAACGAAGCCGACCCAAGCACCACAACACCCAACTTTCCCCGCGACGCCCCAGCCCAGGGCAAACCGGAGCTAAGTCGCGAAGAACGCCGCGCAGCCGCAAAGGCTAAGAAAGCCGCTGTCGCCGCGCGCAAGGCGCAAGGTCCCGCACAACCAGGGGATATTCCACCCAGCGACTCCGAGTCCGAAGCACCCGTGACAAATGGCGATAAGAACCAAGGTAAAGCCAGTGCCGCCGCAGTAGGCTCAGAGGACTCAGACCTTGATCTTCCCTCCAATCCAAATTACGCAAAACCGAAGAAGACGCATGATGGTGAAGAAGGGGAAGCGCAGCTGTCACGTCGGGAACGGGAGGCTCTTGAGGCACAACAGGCACGTGAGCGGTATATGAAGCTTCATGCGGAGGGGAAGACAGATGAGGCGCGGGCGGATCTGGCGCGGTTAGCGATTGTGAAGGAGAGGCGGGAGCAGGAGAGGCTGCGGAAGGAGGCTGAGAAGGAGGAGAAGGCAGAGCTTGCCAAGCAGAGGGCCGAAGAGAGGGAGAAAAGACTCGCCAAGGGGGGAAAGAAGAAGGGGGCGAAGAAATAGATAAACGCCAATATGCGCTATCTATTCAGTGCGCTCGAATTTCTGGGTGCACCTCTGGCTATATGGTGGAGCAATAGAGGTTTTTCTTTCTAGTTGTGCAATGTCTCAAGGGAGGTATCAGAGCATAAACACTTCACTGACCATGAAGCCCGCTATAAACCTGCTAAAGTAACGTGATAGACGACATGCCAAATATAAAGATGATGCGATATAAACAACCTGGAGGTTTCATGTAACTAGCGCCTGCCCATTTGCAACACAAAACGAAACCACCATATATGCATAGAAAGACACCGAGTGAGGCCACCTCACTTAAACGCCCCAGAACAACCACTCCACGCTGCGGCCCTGCATCACGACACCCCACCCCGCAATAAGACTAACAAGCCACAAGATTGCGAATACCAAGATTGGAAGCAAAAGTAGTTCTGTGTTGTGCAGGAATGGGAGGGCGTTGTATCCGAGAAAGGAGATGTAAGTATAGTATGTGACTGCGGAGAGATAAAGCGTGTTGCCAAGGAAGGCAGCGAGAAAGTTGCTCGGACTGTGGGTGAGAAATGGGAGGACGAGGAATTGCACGACATAGAGGTGAAGGTAGAGGGGGAAAAAGGCGCGATTAGAGACCTGCCAAATATCAGTTCCATTAGCCTTCTGACCTCACGCATATACACTTTGATCCAGAGCTGGAGACATACATCGAAACAGTACCCAAATTCCAACTGATCTTTCTCACCGGGCTGTGTGAAGAGACCTTGCGCCGCGCCGCGCCGTCGTCCGCGAATGCGCAGGCCTGTTATTGATGCCGCGGCGCCGTTGGGCCCAAAGAGGCGGCCAATGACAAAGTAGCCTATTGTTGAGACAAGAAGCGAAGACCCTATAAAGTGAACGACGACAAAAAAGAAGAAAAGGCGCATAGTAGATCCGAAAGAGGGGGCGTATGCGAGGCCCCAGGCGAGGGCTGTGAGAAGGAGGAAGAAGGAGAGGAGGTAAGCGAAGGACGGGTCGGGTCGGTGCCATGTATTCTTCGTTTCTTAAGACTGAAATTTAGCTGACCGAGTGAAGTTTCTCAGGCTAGACGGAGAACGTACGTTTCTATTGTAGTTTTCGTTAGCAGGAGATCCCAAGAGTATAGGTAGAGTAAGACGTACATGGTAGTATATCGACTTGAAGACCTTCTTCGGCGCGATCATGAGCGACGTCATTTCCCAGATGGCCATCTCAAAGTCCATTTGCGGAAACTTCAACATCCTGCAAGGCATCGAGTTAGCCGGGCGTCCTCCGGGCACCATTGGTTGGCCCGTACCTCTTGAAGAAACGCGGCATCCGCATAGTGCTCGAGCCGCGGTTTGCGGGCAGGCCGCCGAAGTTGGGAGAGCTGCCATGTTGTCGAGGAACGGATATATGCGGGTTCATATCGTGTGAGCCCTGGCAAGGATGTGAGGAGAGAAAGAAAGCAATCTCATATACAGCGAGGTGTAACAGTTGGAGAGAAGTAATAATACAGAGTTGTTCGGGTTGATTGTTTGGTGTCATAGGTTATGTCATCCGGCGGTTGGCTGGTGCTTCGGGCTATTGTATTCCCGTTCCAGTAAGCATATAATGTCTGTTTTATGTCTATGCACTTCCAGGTTTGTGCCACGGAGATCCATGCCTCCAGTGCATGCTGCACCGTTGGAGAGCTACAGAGTCACGAGTGGACAGTGGTTACTGGAGGGATTTTGTTGCTTCTGCGGAGACTGCAATGGCTGAGATGTCACTGTGGTGTATCCTCTGCATGTCGGCATTTTCCCATGTTTGGTGGCTCTCCAATCTAGTCTATGGATTGATCGATGGAGACTCGAGGGTGCCCTGTAGGACTAGATGTTTCCATTCCGTGAATGAATTCAATCAGGCGAAGTGAAGAACTTAGCAGTCACTGAGTCAACAGATCTCGGTAGTGGACAGTCGCGAACTAGGGGTTGATTTAAGGGCGACTTTAGATACCGACTACCGAGTGTAGTGTCGGCTTTGAGTCTTTGACGGCACAGATTGATACCAGCATCTCAGTCAAAAAGTTAAAAGCATCCTAGTATTGGATAGAGTTGAGACACGTCAATAATCCTGGATGATCCTGACGTGCAATCGGATCTATCGTGTCGTGTGCAGCTGGCTGTGGGATCAGTCTCCAAAACTCGACTGTATACGGAGTACGGAGTCTTGATGATCAAGATGGAGTCGATGGACGCTAGTAGATGTGCTTAACGATTCCCCCGAGGATTTATGATGATGAAACGGCGGGAACCTCCAAGTCCAACGTAGGTAGAGTAGATAGCCTTGCAGAATCTCGAACGCTGAACGCCAGACGATGTCCCCCATCGGTCGACCTTGCCCCTGACCCGGGCAGTGTCTAGGCCGGGGATGGTCTAGCCGTGCCAACTGGTAGAGACGCTAAGCGGGACTATCGCCTTTGGCATTTGGTTTCTCCCGGAATTTATATTGCTTCTTCTAGCCCACCCAGTCCCCCATCCATGGTCCTCCACTCTCTCCACTGTCGCCTCCATTATCCCGGTCGCTCTTTTTCTGCCTTTACATCGCAGTCTCGTTTCTTCACCTTGCGAGTCCGAGCCCCGGTAGAGTCCCTGGAGAACCGCACACTCTCTTCTCCCGGACCGTGGTTATCTATTGCCGTCCCTGGTCCGCTCCCTCCCTTGGTTCGTCTCCCCTGCCGGCTGTGACTTTTGCACCCTTGGGTTGCTGATTGATAAAAGCGGACAAGATAGTAAAGGAAAACAAAAGTTCGTTCCAATCCATTCTAATATCACCCACGTTCTGCTGTCTGTGGCAGCCCTCGAGGATCTATTCTACCCCTTACACATTACACCGCAGTGATCGTGGACCTTCCTCTCACGCCATGCCTAGGTGATACAGAATACAAACTGCCCGTTTCGCTTGGCCGGCATACGATTGAGCCCAATTCCTGGACACTGCATATATATTTTCTACGACCCCCATCCTCACGACGAATTTCTGATCGACGTCTTTCGACCCTCGTTCGATGCCGAAGTCATTCGAAGTGTGACCCTCTTTAGCTATGAGTCGATCTATGCGATCCGGCAGCGTCACAGTGACATCCCAGCACCATGATTTGGATACTGCCTCACCTCCTCGAACACCCCCAGGACCTTCCAGTTACAAAGTTAAGAGGGGTCGTCACCCACGGCCCTCAGTTCGCGAGACCTTCCTCGATGATTTTAATGACAATGCCAATGATAGCTACGACTCCGGCGATGAGCGAGATCCTCATGACCTGTCGCTGTCCCCTGGGCATGCTGCCCGCACGTCAATAGTCGACAATATGTTGCTTTCCTTAGACCAGTTCTCTTCCGGGAATGCCGTGTTAGACGACTATCGTCTCTTCAGCTCCGCCTTCGAATCTCCTAAATACTCACGATCTTCCCAAGATACAGTGGCACAGCGCCGATACAGGGGCCATACATCTTCATCTTCGCTCTCGTCAGATGTGGAATACGGGTATGACGAGGGCGCCAGCCGATACGCATCTCAGCATGCTAGAGGACGTCGGAGCAACAGTGGCTCAAATTTCAATGCAGGTGTGAGAAGGTTCGAAAGCACGCGGAGCCGCGATGGGTCTGCCTCCCACTTCGATTACCGAACCAGTATCACTGCACCTGCAACTCGCGCTGGGAGGAAAAGCAGCAAGGGGAGCACGTCTTCTAACTTGGATTTTGGTCCTTCATTCTCGCGACGCCAGATCGAGCCGACTAGCGAGAGGCGATCGGCGAGCTTTGACATGGGTACGAGGAGACCGTTTATGACCTCTCCGGGTTCCTCCTCAGACTATGATTCGATGGCATATGACGGCCTGGATGCAGCGCCCATGCCTAGCGTTCCCGCGGGCCCAAGGAAACACCACCCGCCATCCCAAGAATTCGGCAATAATACTCTAAAATCCCAGTCATCGCGCACCCCAGTGGCATCACGAAGGAACAGCATCAAATCCTCGCGGACCACACAATCGCGGAAGCCTCGCCCTGAAAACCTCGGTACGGCAGCTATGAGATCCCGGGACCATGAATTTGCGCTCTTGGGCGACGCTGATCTTGAGCCCCCGCCGAACATATCATCTTCGCTAGACCCGCCAGCGCCAAGTCCAACAATTTCGTTCAATAAGACTGCATTCCCCCTTCCAGAACCAACCCCGACTAAGGAGCGTCCGGGTTTCTTCCGTCGTGTTTTCGGATCCTCGAAAAGCCCTGGTATGATGCCGTTCGACGGCTCGTCCGATTATCCACCTTTGAGGGAATCTGACTCAAGGGATGTAAATGGGACTAGCGCTAGCCCACGAGCACGCAGTCAACCGCAGAAAACAAGCGCAGCTGGCACTCATATGCCTCGTGAGGGTGCCCAGGTGGTGAGCAAGAAGCCATCCTTCTTCCGCCGGCGGAAGAAGTCGGTCGCGGAGAATGTTCCGCCTCCAATCATCCTTCCCCAGAACCTTGGAACCAAGGCCGTGGGAATAATGAAGCCGGACCCTAGCCCAGTCAGCAGCCTGCGAAAGGTTATGCATCCATATCTTGCAGATGCTATTCCCAACAATAGCTCTCCTGTAGTGGATTATTCCACCGAATCCTCAGATTGGAGTACTGCGGCTAATGATCCAGACAACAAGAAATCGGATGATGCTTTGAGGCGCAAGGAGAAGGGCAATTCCCTAACCATTCACACAGGGCCCAAGGCTAAATACAGCCTTTACCCTGCGAGCGCAATTAGCCATGCACCTGATACGTCCTTTCTGGGAACCAGTAGCGGCGATGAAGAGCCTGTTGATAAATCAAACGGGCCGGAAGTCACACCACCGGTGCCACCGCGCTCCTCTCGCCGACGAGCGAGGGACAGCGCTAAGTCGGAACGCAGTGACGCAAAGACCGTGGAGACAAAACAGGGGGCTGAAACATCTCGAGACAAGTTGACAATATTGGAAAACTTGCGTCCTACCTCGTTATCTCCTGTCGCCGAGCGTTCTTCAATCCAGTCGGCCACGCTTCCTACTATCGAGACGCCTGACGACGATTCAAACTCAAACCTTACAAAGGAATTGGAAGATAAAGACATGTACGATGCAACCATATGGAATGATGATTCTGATGCGCCCAGCAAACTATCTACTCCGATTATCGACAAAGAGTCTTCCCGGGCCTCGGGCTCTGAGGCTTTCAAATATCAGACCGCGACTAATACCCCCATAGCACCGCAAGGATATCAGTGGAAGTCTGCCAAAAACGACGGCTCTCCGGGTGACACATTATCAGAGATACCCAGCAGCGAAGAGAAGCAACAAGCGCAGAAGCTGTATGATGGCCATGATGAGTTTGTTGGGGATGAACCAGCTGCTGCCTGGCTCGGTAGTCCTGACCGTGCCAAAATCCGAGCAGCATATATGGCTTTGTTCGACTGGTCTAACATGAACATCCTTGCAGCTCTTCGCGGATTATGTCTCCGATTGCTTTTAAAGGGGGAGACCCAGCAAGTTGATCGCGTTCTGGATGCCTTTTCGACAAGATGGTGCCAATGCAACCCCCACCACGGCTTTAAGGCGGCCGGTAAGCCGATAACTCCCTTCGTCAAAATCTAAGCGCTGACCCGATCTTAGATGTTGTACACACAGTTTGTTATTCTTTGCTCTTATTGAACACAGACTTGCACCTTGCGGATATCGAGCAGAAGATGACCAAAGCACAATTCGTCCGCAACACAATGCCCACAATTCAACGGGTGGCCGCCGATGCCGCGCCGGACGAGTTGAGTAACAGAGCGACTGGTTTGAATCTGGACTCTGGCCTTTCATCTTCTCGATCTGCCACGTTTCCTACCGACGAGTTGGAACCAGGCAATGCAAATACAGATAAGCCAATCACCACTCCCGGGAAATTGGCAAACCGTCTGTCTCGGACAGATTTAGGGACGAAAATGACAAACGACGCCGAGGACGAGATTGGTCCATTGGTCAATACTCCATTCTATGGTACAGCAAAAGCCTGGGAGCAGCAAGTTGAAACGGTCCTGCGAGGGTTTTACTCATCGATCCATAAACAAAGGCTTCCACTACTTCGTGCCCAAACTGAGAAAGACGTACCTCGCACAGCATCGAGCGCTATGCTTGGCCCAAATTCCGGACCCCATGGCCTTCGAAGAAGTCCCAGTACTGTCAGCAAAAGTGGCTCCGACATCTTCCCGCGGGGTCGTTCCGCTGACTCTCGCTTTGGTACCGCACGCTGGTCTTCCAAACCTCGTTCGCGAGCGCGGCTATACCCTCCATCTACTCTAGGCTCTAGCCGAACAAGCTTGGATGATCAATCATCTCTCTGGAGTCCATCTGGATCCAGTACCTGGAGCAAGTACTCTCTAGGAAAGCTGACATCCGCCTCTGTTGACTCGTTTGCTTCAGGTTATCCGCATGCAGACTATCAACAGTCCATCGGGTTCGCCAACGCGCTCAGCCAGGCAATCATTCGCGAAGACTCTGCTCATTCCATTGCTAGCACTGAAGATCCGGAGCGGACCGGTCAACTTCTCGAGGATGAGACCTTGGAGCTGGCCGGCGCACCGTGGGCTAAAGAGGGAAACTTAAAGCACAAGCACCACCTGGATTCCGTTGATAAGCGGGCGAAAGACCGCAACTGGAATGAATGCTTCGCTGTGATCCAGCAGGGGTGGATGCGTCTTTTCTCGTTCAACGCATCAAAAACAATGAAACAAAAGTCTAAGCAGCGACCGCCTGGCGGCGTTGTCGTGGGCGGAGGTAACTGGACCGAGAACGCCGAAGAAATCTGGAAATTTCTCTTGCGCCAATCCATTGCCAGCGCGCTCCCGCCTCCAGGCTACTCAAAGTCTCGCCCCCACGTCTGGGCTTTGAGCCTACCAACTGGTGCGGTGCACCTTTTCCAGGCAGGCACGCCGGAAATCGTCCGTGAATTCGTCTCCAGTGCCAACTATTGGAGCGCCAGACTCTCCAAAGAGCCTCTTATCGGTGGTATCAGTAATATTGAATACGGATGGAGTGACGCGGTTATTAACAGTGCGTTGATCAACCATGATTCAAATCGATCGCCGCCGTCTTCGTCTGGACCCGGGCCGCGGCCTAGCATACAGAGTTCTATTCGGAGCTCTATCGATCAACAGGTTGTCCGTCCCAAGTTGCCCGCGGACAGAGTGAACATCAGCGACTGGACCCCACCGCAGCAAAGTATGATGGCCGCCAGTCTTAGCGAAGCTGATCAGTTGATCTCTCTGCAAACGTACGTCAAAAACGTCGAGGACGAGCTGCAACGGCATAACGAACTTCGGCCTGCTATGGTGCTTGCTTTCTCTCCACGGCATCCAAATGCGGCAAAATCCATGGTCAACTGGGAGCGGAAGTCGTCCTACCTGTTGCGGGAAATTGTGAAATTCCGTACATACATTGATTCCCTCCAAAATGCAATTCACGCAAAGAACAAGATATTCGCTGATCGGGAGGATCAATCAAAGCCTCTCGAGTCGTGAGCTCTAATGTTTTCCCAAATATAATCATATTTTTCCCACCCGGCGAGGTACTTCGGCACGATATAATGTATTATACCCTTCAAGAGCTCAGTCTGTCTGTACATATAACAATTGAGACGCATACTTCATGATTACAAGTGTTGTAGTATGTAATTTAATTTCATCCCCTCTCCTTCGTGCCATGACTTGAGCTTTGACAATATTATGCAGATAAGATAAATGCCTGCTTGATTTATTGTGATCTGGATGTTATAGTCCAGTATTCTACATTGATAATTCCTGCATAGAGAATTTCTGTAGTAAACCCGTTGAATAAGTTCTGGTATGAGTGAGGTGAGGCAGGAGAGGTCTTGGCTCAAACTCAATAAACTAAAAGATTCACCACAACAAACACTCAACGGCTGTCTTCGCCCTTCATCTCCCCTTCTTGGTTGATGTC
This sequence comes from Aspergillus mulundensis, assembly GCF_003369625.1. Lineage (NCBI taxonomy): Eukaryota > Fungi > Ascomycota > Eurotiomycetes > Eurotiales > Aspergillaceae > Aspergillus > Aspergillus mulundensis. Next base: position 3,689,330 of record NW_020797890.1, on the reverse strand, counting down.
ACTCTCTTCACCGGCTATCCATCAACAAAAGCAAAAAAAAAAAAAAAAAAAAAAAAAAAAAAGCTA
>NW_020797890.1:3500297-3689189 GCF_003369625.1 Aspergillus mulundensis | reverse complement strand
TTGGTTGATGTCACTCTCTTCACCGGCTATCCATCATCATAAGAAAACTAAAAAAAAAAAAAAAAAAACAAGGGAATAAAACCCTAATATTACCAAGCTATTGCCCGGCAAAAAAAAAAAAAAAAAAAAAAAAAAGGCAAAAAAAAACCGACTACTACCTGCGGTCTAGCCTGCCAAAAGGGCTAGATTGAGTAGACTCTCTGCTGTGCCAAATGGGTAAGATACTGTCTCACCAGTCGCCCAAGAATGCCATCCATGATTGGCCCATTCAGCTTCACTGAGAGGATGTGGAGAAATCACAACAGCATCCAGACTAACTGTTTAAGGACTAGATAGGGTACTATATTATTGTGACGCTTTCTGCTCCGCTCCGTCACCATGTCGACCACTTCCGCTCTACCCAACGCGGCCGCCGACGCGCATCAACGGTGCCGGTCGTCGTTTTTCTCATTTTCTGGTACTACAAATTCGGGTCCTGACGGTTCAGTGGACGCCGACGACGAATTTTGCGACCCGTTGGATTACATGGTGGAGGATACGCGGCGGGAAACCCTCCCGAAAACAATGAATGCGACCACTGATAGCGGAGATGATCATCGTCACAACACACCGCAAGCCGCAACTTCCACCATGAATTACGGCGACGACGACGACGACGGAGATACAATTGCTTCTGAGCAGCAAGATCCCGACGATACAGCGCACAGTCTTGATCTACTACCACCCTTACCCGATCACGATGATAGCAGTCTCGAGGAACACAGCGATCAAGGCGGCGCGGATAATCATACCTTTTTGGAGGCCGAAATGAAGAAAAAACTGGCTGATGTTGAGTCCAGTTTCCTACCGGACCCTTCAACTCTCGAAGTGGTAGCTGCGGATCGTACTGCTGGTGTAGACGACACCTACGTCGTTGGCGTGCGTAATGCACATGCCCTGGATTTCACAGAGCCCTCTTGGATGAAGCGGGACGAGTCCAGCCATGTCCTTACATCCACAAATGAAGACGTCCCCATTCAACATAGTCCTAGTCTGGGTTCTACAGACGATTACACAATGAATCTGGATGGATCACCGGCGGCTCTGCCAGAGCATTATGGAGGAAATACTACTACACTTGAAGCGCTTCCATCGTCGCCAGCCGCAGCCGCAGCAGCTCGCATGGGGAATCGGAATTATTCTCCGTCGCACGAAAGCGTCAATGAGTCCAGTCAGATGTCACCAGGCTACCCGGTCGCTCACGGCTCGATAGGAAGCGCCAACCAGTCCATGCAATCAACGGAGGAGTTCCAACCGCCTCCTGCCACGCATCATAGATTATTCAGCGATGGAAATACCAGCGACGGGGATGCTGCATCTCGCACAGGCAGTCGAAGGAGTAACCGCCCCAAATATCTGACTAGTCGCCAATCAGCACATCGTCTCTCGTACTCTTCTGAAACAAGCGATGCAACCGAAGTGACCAACAGTGATGCAACATTAGGTGCATCTGATTTTGCACTTCAATCGGGAGGTGCAGTTCCCGGCAATATGGCTGCGGGATCCCGTCGTAACAACCTGGCCAGATCCGTGAGCTTGGGCAGTATGGCCTCTGGTATTTCTGGGTATAGCGATGAAAACGTTATGAATAGACGAGATATGAGTGGAACTACAGATAGCGGCCTCCAGACACTGGATGAAGAAGAGTCCCAGTCGCGCCCTGCTTCGTCCCATCAGAAACCGCTAGATCAACAAGGGCAAACAGAACCTGCTGATGATATCTCCGGACCCATGACGCCTAAGGCTCAACCTCGCGAGCAAGCATTTCCCACCGACACGGCGATCGCAGAACGGGTCAAAGACGTCCAAGTCCCTAGCGCTTTTGTGAAGCAATTCCGTGAAGACTTTAGCAATGGAGTGTCTCCTGACAAGCGAGGGGCTGGAATGACTCCGGGGTTCGCCCGCAGTGGCAGAAACATGACTTTGAAAGAGCAAAGCAGCACAATCGACCGTCTTTCGAAAGAGAACTTTGATTTGAAGATGCGGATACATTTCCTCAACGAAGCGCTGAACCGCCGCTCCGAGGAAGGAATCAAAGAGATGATCTCTGAAAACGTCGAGCTAAAATCAGATAAGTTGAAGCTACAGAAGGATAACCAAGGGCTGAAGCGGAAGATTCGCGACTTGGAGAAGCAATTGAAGGACCAGAAATCCGATAAGGAGTCAATGTTGAACCATGACCCGGAAGGTTGCTCCGACGAAGAAGATCGTGACCACACTCAGGACGAGGAGTTGATATTCTTACGAGAGAGAATCGAGACGCATGAGCTGGAAATTGAACGGCTAAGGTCTGAGAGTATCGCGAAGGAGAGCGAGAAACGGAGATTGGCAGAGATGGTGAAGGCCCTTAATGACGGCAGACCGGCCGGGTCTGATTCTGGAGCAAGAGAGGAGAGAGTAAGTCGAAATTACTACTAACAGGGGGTTTGTGCTAATACACATTCTAGGACATGTGGAAAGACATGCTGGATGCGGAAACTGCAGCTCGCGAACAGGCCGATGAAGAAAACAAGAGATTACGAGAAGAACTTTTGCGTGCAAAGGGCGAGGTGAGCTACACCATGGCTCCCGCGGCGCCCTTGAAAACAGGACATCGTAACCGTGGTGATTCGCTGGCGTCACACTCGGCCGTTTCGGACAGAGACTTGTATCGCACCGCTGCAGCTGGAAGCTCTTCAACTTCTACCCTTGTAATGGACCTTGATTTACTGAAACAGGAGAATGCAGAATTGCGGAGAGAGGTCAGCGCTCAGGCTTCGATGCTGACGTCGCGGAACCGAGAGAAGGAACGCTTATACCAGGAAATCGAGGAGCTGAAACTTGGTCAACGCCGCGATCTATCAATTGCGGGCGACAGCATACTGGATAGGTCTGCCTCTAGAGCACAAGGACGACCTTCATCAAGCATCAGCGACCAGACTGGACAGTCTCCGATTGACGATGCGGAGCGCGAAGATTGGGAACTTCGAACTGGGGAACTCCGGGACCAGGTTTCTGCACTCAAGTTGGAGAATCAAACTCTGCGCCAAAATCTGGAGGAATTGGATAAAGCCTACACGGCTGATGTAGAGCAAGCTGAAGAAGATTTACGAAACCTTCAGCAAGAACGCGATCAGGCGATGCAGACATCTGAAGAACGGGCCGCCGCCTTGGAGGAGCTGAAAGTCGCCTTCGAAGACCTGAGAGTAGAAGCTCAAGAGGAAATAGACGCTCTTGACGACGAATTAGTCCAGAAGACAAACGCTCTTGAAGACGATTTAGACCAGAGGACTGAAGAGTGTCAACGCCTCACGGAAGATCTGCGAACACAAGACGAGAACCTTAGAGCGCTGCAGGCAGAAATGCGTTCTGCCAGTGAAGGCATCATTCGACTGGAGGAAGACGCGCAGAATAATCTGCAGCGCTACAAGGCCGTACAACAGGAGCTTGCAGAGTGCAACGAGGAGATGGAATCGCTCGAGAAGAGTTTGTATGAGGCAAACTCCAATGTTCAAAGACTCACAGTCCAAATCGAGTCAAGCCAGAACGAGATTGCCTTCCTCCGGGAAGAGCAGGATGGCGACAAGATCAAAATTGGTGACCTAGAATCTGAGCTTAAGACCTATCGAGTGAGCCTCCAGAGTGAGAAGGACAAGACAATGGATCTTGAGGAGCGCCTGGCTGAGGAAAGACATCAACGCGAGGTTGTCGGAGGCAAAGAGAAACAAGAGGTGCAGCGAATCATGAACGAGCTAAATCGTGAGGCATCATCTGCTAAAGAAGAATGTCGCAAGTTGAGGAAGAGCCTTTCGGCGCAGGAAGTTGAGACGGCTACGTGGAAGGATCGGCTCACTGATTTGGAGAACAATCTCCGAGAGACTCTCGGCGACCTCACGGGCAGTAGGTCTAGCTTGATCGCCAACATCATGAAGTTGCAGAAGGAGCTCGAATCTACTGCGCTAGAACTAGAAAGCACACGGTCTACGCTGGACGAGAAGGAGTCATTATTGCGAAACCGCGATGCGCTACTCGAAAGCCATGGACTGGAATCTCGAAAACTTTCTGAACTTCTTGACCGCGAACGCCATGCTCGTCGTGCAGACAAGCAGTCGTTCGAACAGGCACTCAAATCCCATCACCAGGCATCGCGTACAATCACACAGAGCAACTCCCGTATCTTGGAGCTCGAAAATGCACGAAGTCAGGACCGCAAGCGCTTCACAAACCTTGAACAGCAGTTCCGCGAGCAGCTAAATGAACGAAACTCGATGCTACTGACCATCTGGAAGCGACTGTCCGGTATGTGTGGGCCGGACTGGGCTCATTCAAACAGCTTGATCAACGGCAACCTGCCAAGCCAGGAGGTTATCGGAAATATCCTTTTCTGGCCAGGATTTAGTCGCAATCTCCTTCTTGCGGTTAAGACCCTAGAGAACGTGATATCGAGCTTCAAGAGCCGCGTCAAGGACATTGAGCGCAATCTTTCAAAACAATATCAAACACTCGAGCACGCCTTTAGCCTGCGGATCAAGAAACTTGACAGGCTAGAGGAAACTACGATGAACATGCGCGCCCAATTGCAGACTAGAAACCAGACAGGCTTATCACCTGAGCTCTCTAAACTACGCGGCGAGAACCGGCTGCTGAAGGCCGAACTCAATCTACTTCAAACCCACCCGCGCAGCCATAGCACCACGGCAGGAATAGAAGGTTCGCCTCGGTCATCAACTATCGACGTGACGAAGCGTGGCCCTTTAGTACGTGCCAGCACAGCCGCCGAACTACCGCCCCCAAGATCTGGCATCCCCCAACTATCCCAAGCCTCAAACGCAACAAACCTAGTGGAACCCGCCGGTGCCATAGCCCGCCCACGGCACTTCAAATCATCAGACCACCACGGCAACCAAGAAGTATGGATAAAGCGCCTGCATGAGCTGGAACGCAGACTCAAAGGAGAACGTGAAGCGCGCCTGTTGGATCGCAATGGCGCACGGAAACGTTTGGAGGAGCGTGATGCTGAGAATAGGCGACTCCGCGCACAGTTGGACCGACAGCGTCTTCGCAATGGCATCTCAACGGAGACTTCCACTGATGATGGCGGCCATGGACCTCATTCCGAGCCTACCACAGGAGACGAGGGATACAGAGAGCGCGAGGATGAGCATAGTTCGAGTGAGGGGGAGGGCATTACAGTTGACATTGAAGTTTAAAAGATCCTGTTTCTCTTTCTTCATGTTGCTTGGCTATTATTATGCATCTTTAACGGTCGTTGGTGTTAGGCTGGCTCTTGTCTCATTTTTCCGTCTGACATGGTTGATTGGTTGACTGACTGACTGACCTATATACCCCTGGGTTCTGTTTTTAATCATTAATATTGTTGTCGCGACGGCCGTTGTACCTATTTTGCCTGAATGAATCACTATCCATAACAGATAGATATCTTGAAATCGTCAGCATGTTGTTAGACCAATAGACCAAGAAACCCCCGACAGATATGATTAAACCGAACGTAGCGTAAAAGTTGCTAATATACAGCAGTTCTTCGTCGTTATCACCCTGGTTGTATTACGAGCTATAATCATCCACCGGACTTCTCCTGTCCCTGGACCGCGCCAGCACTTCTCACCTGCTTCGCCCATCTCAACCCACAACTATTACAGAGATCCCGATTCCCGCTCGGTCCTCTCCGCCACTCGGGCGTTGTGCTAGTCCCACACATAGCACAATTCTTCTCCACGACCGCAGCACTTTGCTTTCTCTTTCGCTTTCGTCTGCGGGCAGTGAGACGCTGCGATTCCTCCGCCAACTGGCGGTTCTGCTTTTCAAGCTCGCGCAGCTCAAAGTGCCAGCTTGAGCCGCGAGTTGGGTTGAGTTCTTCGAAGAGGTGTGGGCCGATGTCGGTGGGTGATTCAGCGGGGTTGGCTGATGAGGGTACGGTTATCGTTGCGGAGGAGGTAGTGGGCTGAGGGAAGTTCGGGTGCGGTTTTAGGTGAGATTCAACTTGCTGCTGGGCCTGGCGAGGGTTGGAATCCCCAAGGCCGGCGTCGCTTGAGCTTTGGCTTCGACTTTGGCTTTGACTTTGGTTCTGCTCTTCAGTGCTTAATGACTGCAGCTGAAGTTGCTTTGGAAAGCGGAGGTGCGCGATTAAGAATGCGGGTTTTGTAGCGTGCTCCGTTATGTCGCCCGGATATAAGGTGATTTGGGCAGGGAAAATATGGCCCTTCCGGTGACGGATTTTATGAGTGAAGGTGGTTTGCTGGTTGTTACGCGAGGTTTCGAGGGCTTGCTGGATTCCTGGCTCCTGGTATGAGTCGTCGTTTACAAGGATATCTTGCATGCGCTTGCCCTTGAGATCGTCAGATGACCGACCGAGAACTGCGCGAGATTTCGAGGACATGAAGAGGATAATTCCTGAAAGGGACAACTTCGCCCAGATGTCGTTCTCTGCCAGCCCACCACGCTGAACCTTGGCGAGCTGCTCGGGGGAATAAATGGGCAGGAGTCTGCCGACAAGGACCATGAATTGTCGGCCTCGTTCAGTGATGTGCCATCCTCCGTGGTTCTCGAACCAGGTATAGCCTTTTTTCTTCCTCCGAATACGATATATCAAGCTCACAGGATCACCAGTGGTGCAGGCCCTCAAATCACGGGTTACTGGACCAATATCACTAGGATGACATATAGCAGATAACGTCTTGCCGAGGAGGTCGTTCGACTTGTACTCTAGCACTGTTCGGCATGACGGCGATAGATAAAGAAATTCTCCTTCAAAAGACAACACGAAAATCACATCATCTGTGTTTTCGACCAGCATATGATGCATATGATTCATAGCTACTGTCTGACCTCTGGCAATGCCGTTGAGGATTAGTGAAACTTGACTCAAATTGAATGCGGTGGCCGGCAAATGGTCATCCTGGTATATATCCGGAGAAGGGACGACGTAAGCAGGTAGTTGACTCCGATGGTAATCTATCATATATGTTCCATCTAGCATTCAGTCAGTCCAGCCCACACGGTTATCAAAGTCAGACATACCAGGGTTTCTGGCCGTGACAGCTTCTGGCCGCTCGACCAAGTCGACTTGAAACCCCACATAATAATCCGTGGTGTTCCAGCGCACGGGAACCATCGTCACCAAATTCATGAACGGCTGTCCCCCTTTTCTGTAATTAATGATGCTGACCTGGATTTCGGCGACTTGCCCGACAGCGTCGCATAAACGGCTAACAGTATAGGAGTCGGCGAACTTTCGGGACTCGCCTTTCTCAACCTTTGCGTCCGGACTTTGCAAAAAGCGACAATTGCGTCCGACAATCTCTTTCTCGGTATATCCTGTAAGTCGTTCAAATGCGTTGGACACATAGACGATTGGGCAGTCGTCCATTGTCAGGTCACAGAGTACAAATGCACATGAGAGATCCACTGGGCCGAGGTCGATTTTAGGGTTACTTCGTGAAGCTACCTCAGACTATGACTATATTAGAGAGAGACATGGACATGAAGCGACATATATATCGAATATTCAACTGGGGTTGAAGGAGAGTCGGCCTACCAAAATACCCATCATATCAAACCCACTCCGGGAATATATATTGAGATAAGGCGTACTTTTCCCAACAGCTTCTGGCCTCGCACCTGTTTGCTTTCATGTCAATTCAAAAAACGAGAATCATGCAAGGCAAGTTAGGTACCTTTCCCTGGCAACGACTTCGGTTGAATGAGCCGATGAGAGGTCCCTGATACCGAAATTTGAGGGAAAGCGTTGGGATCTTGAGGCTGCCCATGTTGAGTGATCTGGACCGTCGATGGTTCTACGGGGCGAGCGGACGCAGCTGGTCGGGATAGCAATGCATGATCTGGAGGAGCAATGACCCCCGAAGGATGAGATTGCACCCAGTACATGCTCGGGCCTGCATCTTGAGGCTGCGAGCTAGGGTATGCCGAGGCATTGTCAGGTCCGGGAGCGTGTGAATGTAGGGAGGCGAAGTTTTCTAGACCGTGGCCTAAAGCTGTCGTAGAGGATGGATACGTAGAGAAATCATATGAGAAAGCACCTGTTGAACCTAAACCCACCGGCATCGAATTGTCCGCTGTGGCGTCATAGGCAAGCATGGGATTATGCAGTGGATAAACATAATCCCCTACCGGGACGGAAGCTGTATAGGATGCCATCTGTGCATGTTGACCCTCGTCGTGGCTCCCGTTATAACCTTGGGATCGGGGCGCAGAGAACTGCCTGTCATCGAAGTCCCCATCGAAGTTACTGGTACCTCGATTGGCCATGATGAAGTCCGATCGATCGATCCGATCCGGCACTCGAGCCAATCGACGAGAGCAGGATGCAGAAAGCTCGGAAGCTGTCCGCAATCTTCCCTGATATCACTCAGGTAGGATGCAATACAACGGCGCGTGGATTTGAGATGGCCACCATGAAAGCAATGATATTAGGGGAGGGGGGTCGAGAGGCGGAGTATCCCACGCTAAAGTGGAATGAAATCATAGGTCTACTACGTAGAAATAGGCGAGACAAGTTTGCTGAGGGGAATCCGACAAGGTATTCCTGGCCTGAACTGTTGAAGTGACCGACACCACGGTCAACGTGAAAGCTTCACCTGGGAGCCAGGAGAGAAAAGTCGCCCATGCCCTCACGTTCAGTGCCGGAGTAATTGGAAGCGATCAACGCCGCCTCCATGGCGGGCGGGACGAACGGATTCTGCCAATGAACGCGAGAGGGGACGAATGATGTGTCGGAAGGCGAAGCAGCTTTTCTGATCAATCAATATTCGAATGTTCGATGAAGAAAAGCGACGCGGGGGGATTGGCTGCAGATGCGATTGTACCAGAGGCGAGGAGGAGCCGGGGTATCACATGTTGTAGGTAGTTATTCAATTTGAAGCTGAAGAAGAAGAAGATCCAGGAGTCCAGACCTTGGTCAGTTTATCAGATATTCTGAAGTCTGATTGGTCAATGCTTAATGCTTTGTTATCCCTAGTCCTGCATAACATGTGAGTCCTAAAGAGTTCTGCTGCCAGTGCCAGCAAGCCCATTATCGATATGTACGGAGTACAGAGCAGACAACAGCCACATCCCCAGCTCTTGAAGGTCATACAGAGTAAATTGTGCATTTGGTTGATTCTCTTCACGTGCTTACTATGTTAGCCATGCAATGATGCTGATCGCGGTTTTGGATCTGCTATGTTGTCCCCTAAATTACGGAGTATAGGTGACGATGATCCTTAGCTGTTATCACCATCTCCAATTCCCCGATAATCGCAGAAACGCTCAAGGGGCACTTTCTTTGTTTCACTATCTTTTCAGCCTCCATCCCTTTCGACAATCATCATGCTGTACACTCCTTACTGTCAAAGTTGATAGCATTGACTGCTCAAGCTGTCTACATTCTGTTCTACAAGCTGGTTTGCTCCCCTTAAGGCACAAACACGTCCTCGGAATCCCATCTTTCGGTCATACGACAATCTCTTCCAGCGATCTTCTCATTGCAATTTCTTGCAAGCCTGACCCAAGCTGTTATTATTCTGAGCTTGATCGCGACTGGTCAACACGTGTACATCCTTGGCCAACGTTATAAACACCATGGGAGACGCCCCAAACAAGATCGCAATCACAATATGCGGGGATGGCGGATGCGGTATGTCGTGCGACAACCTCACATTCCCAGACCCATCCGATAGCCTGGTTCTGGAGAATGCAATTCCTCATGGCAGTCGGCGCATGAGACTGATCGATAGTAGGAAAATCTTCAATCACTCTGCGCCTGGTTCGCAGCGAATGGGTCCATGAGTAAGTATGATACGAATACTGTTTTGGCCACGTCCTAACGACTGTCCTCTATCTAGATATGACCCTACCATAGGTAAAACCCGCGAGTCTTAACACCTTCGGCTCTCACTGATCTGACCAGAGGACTCGTACTCTGTTTCACGCACCATCGACGGCGAGCAATATTTTTTGTCAATCACCGACACGGCGGGCCAGGAGGAATATCGGGGGCTATGGGCGGCGTCAAATCTAAAGTCCGACGCGTTCCTTCTCGTCTACGACATCACAAGCGAGTCCAGCCTCAACGCCCTAGACTATTTTATGGAGATGATCGAAATGGAGACAGATCAACGCGCGGAGGACAACCTACGATTAATGAGGGAACTCGGTGACAGCGCACGAGGTGTGGAATTTGGAATGGCCGCTCCGGTGAAGATTGTCGCGGGTAACAAATGCGATCTCAAGGACAATCGTGTCATTAGCGCGAGAGAGGGGCTGGAGTATGCTAGGAAACACAATAGCGGGTTCATGGAAACAAGCGCCCGCGAAATGGTGAACATTGAAGAGACATTTGCTCGTACGAACCCGTTCCAGTCTCCATACAGCGCAGTCTGACAAGCTCTAGTTTTGGTTCGTCGCGTCGTGGAAGCCCGTCGAGAACACCACCAACATAACCAGGAGTTAACGAAGCCAACCCGTCATGTGGGGTTTTCCCTAAAGAAACCCCCCACCGGCGCAGTGTCGAAGAAAGCATCCGATACAACCCTTTCTAAACAAACGAACCAACGGCAGGGTAGATTCCACGGCCTACTGAAAGGCCGACGGGCAAACACCAGTTCGGAGCAGTCTGAGATAAAACCAGAGAGCCCCCCAGAGATGAATACGTCAGAAGGCGAGACTCCAAGTCGATGGAAGCGACTGTGCTGTTAAATATCGTTTTGGGCGTGTCTTTGGAAACTCGAAGAATTTTCTTATACCCTTTTGTTGGATGAGCTCGACGGACATGCTTGTATTATATTACCAACTTCCCGCAACTGTCTTATTACCTTCTTGTATAGTCATTTTTTGAAAGATTCAAAAGCGAGTTGAGCGTAAAATGAAGTCATACCGGACAGGTCCAGATGCTGCAGGCAACCACATACGATGTATCCGCTCACACTACTCCGCATGGTTTGATAGGCATGAATGATGAGAAAGCAAGTAGATTCCGGCCAAAGTCATTCGCTACGACTTCGAGGTCTTAGCATTGGGGGGTTTGCATATCTATGACGCCATAGCGTTGAGACTCGTAGGTGGATCACAAACACTCGGAGAACGCGATATCCACTACTACACCCACGCTGCCAGTTATCACGATCTAGAACCTTTTATCAGCACATTCGGGGACGCAGAGTTGCACCTGGTTGAGCTCTAGATCGGGCTCTTTGGTGGTATCAGGGTCGCTGCAAGTTGCTGACTCGCCGCAAGAAGCTATGATTTGCTGGTGTTTATCAAGCTCGCAGCCCAAACTCCACAGCGTTGGTCGTATTGCACTATGTCAAACCACATGAGTTTGTAAAGCCTCACAAGTACGCCGTGTATAGCTAGCTCATCGACAAGTATGTAAGTAGCCGAGAGGCGCGAGAATCGGGCTGGCCACTGCGATCGATGATCGAGTGGCGCAAGGATGAAGTCAAAATACCTTGACAGAGTGTGCGCGTACTATGCTAGCAATGCTTTCACCGATACAGTGCACGTCATGGACTCATGAACCTTGATGGCGCAGACCCTGTATCTATCTCCGAAGTGAGTCCCAGGTGAAATGGCGAGCTGGTCAGGGCCAAACGACTGTCAAGCTTTCAGGCATCATCAGGAGCATCATCCGACTTATCCAGAATTGTCATTAGTGAGGTACGGAGGCGGCCCCGGTGGGTTGATCCCGCCGTTAGGCTGTAGAAAGACATGGGTGCTCAAGCCTCAGCGTCAGTGCTGCCGTCGCCGTTGCCGTGCCCATGGGGCCCCTGCAGGACAATCTTGAATCATGGTTACATAGCGCTGCTGCTTCACTGCTCGGCAAAGGCGTGCCGATGGAGGGCTACCAGAGCCCGATCTTGTGCCGGAGCCCGCTTATGCACTGGGGAGGGAGCATAGCCAGATTCAGCAGGTCTGGATATACCTTACCAGCTAACCTAGAATCCTGGCGGCTGGGCAGAATTCAGTGAACTCTATGAATGCATAAATCAAGAGCGCGGCTCGGCTTCAAGTTGGTGTCTGCTGCCAAGGCCATATGAAAAAGCATACCTCTCTGCCTCACAGTGCACTGAATACATAGACTATAGCATAGGGTGAAGGTGTCCTGTAGCACATGCAACCCAGAAACCACAGATCGGATATACGGCTCTTATTGAGGAGTTTTCGTGATCAGATAATCAATGAAGGCCTAGCGACAAATTGCTCCATCTGGGCTGCAAATAATGTCTCCGAGCTCCGAGTCTAGCTGAGACGAGTTCGGTTCCTCTGACAGATTGTTTCCGCGATCCGTTGGCCGTACTAGTACTCCGTACAGTGTATTGCAACTCCTGAATAGTTTCATGCGGGAGAACGGCTTTAACCTTCCTCTAGGTTTACTGCTTAACCTTGGTGACTGACTTGGAGGGGCAGTAAGCTCCAGCTAGACATCGCAGTGCCAGTCCAGCCTTGCTCAAGGTATCCGTGACCTTGGAAGAAAGCAACTAGGCGAAAGTATAAGCAGCTGGCCATGGTCCTCAATGTAAATGCAAATACCGCAGGAACGTAATTTTGCACGGAGAACGGTAATAATCTCCGGAAGCACATCTATGATTCCAAGAAATGATTACTCTTTTTTTTAATTCGAATTATTTGGATTTTTCTTAGCTTTGAATAATCAAGTCAGCATTAATCAGAAACGATGCTAGTATAATAAAAGAACGCGCCTTCCTCCTCAAGCTTCGAACGAGACTTTCTGGCTTCAGATCCGGCTTACTACTTCTGGGTGACCAAGGGCAACACATACTTATCCCACCTTCAACCTGGTTCGTCAACCTCATGGTATCATCGACTCTAGACTTGACGTATTTCCTTTGGCCGCCAATTACCGAACTATTGCGACTGCGACTGCGACTGCGGACTTGACCGAGTTGCGATAGATTGTTTTTATGCGCGGAATCCCCTCTCCACTCTTCGGCTCCGACTCTATCTATATCCACCTACATCAACAATGACTGCGCGACAATCAACACCAGCTTCAGAAACTCAGCCAATCTCAGAAAATGGGATTCGCAAGAGAACTACACGTGCTTGTACAAGATGCCGGATCAAAAAGTCTAAAGTAAGCAAAAGTCCTTATATCGGCCCAGAAGCACCGCCCACTGATGCGCTGACCCGGCGCAGTGTGACGGAGCCAAACCGTGCAGCAGATGTCGGGCAGACAACACCCTCTGTGTATTCGGCGAGAGGAAGAAGGCCCATGACAAAGTGTACCCTAAGGGGTGAGCATGCCTGGCCATGGCCTTGTACAAGACATGAACACGAGGTTAACCACTGTTATTTAGATATGTTGAGTTACTGGAGCAACAACAGACATGGCTGGTCAATGGCCTGCAAGAACTATATCGCCGGCTTCTCGACGGTGATGGGTGGCAGGGAGAGCCGCTGAAATGCGAAACCAATGGGCAGCCATTAACGCACGACCTCCTCACGCAGCTTGGCGCCCTCGACACGAGTAAGCACGAGCGATTCGAAGAGCACGCCGAAGCTATGCAGCAGGACCTTTGGAAGCATAACGCGGGACATATGCAGCGCCAGGACTCTTCAGATACCAGCTCCGAGAGCGCACACTCGCCCATCATGGCAGCCCATTTCTCAGATCCTTTCGCTGCGCGGACAGTACCACAAACACCGGCAACAGCCAGTCCACCCACGACGCTCCGAATAGACGTCCCACAACCAACAATCAAGAGTGAACCGCCACAGATGACCCCGACGAACATGTACGCTACGACCATGTCCATGCCACGAGTGGTGGACCCGTCAGAGCTGCAGAGTGCCCAAATACAGAATCCGCAATGGCCTAGCCCTAGCTTTGGAGGCTACGATGATATGGACTTGATGTCCGCGCAATATAGTGGCCTACCATACGATGACGTTTCCTCGCCCATGTTCAACCGTCCGATGCCAATGGGATGCCTAATACCAGGATCATACGGAAACATGGATAACAAGAATGACTTTGAAGATATCAACCAATTTCTAAACACACAGTTGGAGATTACGTCGTGACAGTGCACCCTCTCTATCAAGATGCTGTACGATATCATCTATGGGTTCGATCTTTCAGGTTTCTCGGGTTCCGCGGTTTTCTGCAACGGCTTTAGTGTTTGGTGTATGGTGTTGGAAAAATATACGGAGTACAACTTGACAATTTGCGGTATTTCGACCTGTCTGTCTGCATTCTCTCCAATTTCTCTCTCCTCCTTTTGTTTCGGTATACCTCGCCATGCTATAGAGGACGAACATTTCACCAATAATGAGCTGAACGTATATAATGTCAAATGTCAATGGATATTACACCAATGATTGTCTTCTACCTCAAGTTCCTGACATTGTCTTGGCACGACCATCTCAATTGAAAAAAATTCACTTAAGCCAGAACAATTACATGACGTCGAACACACATGACTAATCGGAGGCTGGTGCACGTCACGAGTCAATTTGGAACCCCGTCAGCTCTTATCTCCGGGCCCGTCCGTCAATCAGTGTCACTGTCAGCATGTTGAATAATGCAAACCAAACTTGAATGTGCGATTTTTGCAAAAAGACGCTCATCCACTGCTTCGGTAATCGGTACATCGGTGCAAACGGCTGAGGGTTTGCGGCGCAAGTTGCTTTTTTTGTACTCTGCGCTCCGAATGCTGTAGGTACTCCTAGCAGGGGTCTTGTTCTGTATATCCGAACAACGATGCATCCTGCAAAGAATACGTCAAGAGACGAGAAATGTCCGAAATACCGAACATCCGAGCCGAATCGAATGCTTGGCTGCCCCGGCGCCGAAGGAGCAGCTCAGCGTGAGGTTCGTCCCATCGTCAAAGTCAAACTAGTCGAACTAGAGTACTAGACTAGCGGCGGGTTTGGCCCATGATGCCCATCAGGTCCAATGAGGGGTGGGACTGGCACTTGGCTCAGGGTTTGCTTGTTAACCGGCGAAAACCGGCGATATCATTTTTGTGGGTTCTCTCAGACGGTATACTATAATACAGGAAGTTCCACATACATATGTGGTATGTTAATACTTCGCCTAATGAACCGGATGACTTTCTTAGCGCGACCGAGTGAATCGGATGACTTTTTGACAAAAATGGCCTAAAGGAGTTTAGCGCCGCGTTTTGGCTAGTAATCGTAGACCCACAAAAAAGCTCGTTGGCCAATAGAACGCCGCCACGGCCAACGTCACCTCCTTCACCACCAAGGCCTTTACCTGGCGGGCGTACAAGGCCTTTGCTACACCCGCTACGCCCACTACGATCCCCAGTCTGAATAGCTTCAATTTGGCCGTGTTAGGAAGGAACTGGCAGGCGTACGAGGCCTCTGCGGGCGCGCGGCGCGCGCGCAAAGTTATTCGTTTCAGATAATTACCCCTTTTTGAATTGACCAATGAGATTCCTGCATTCTATTGACGTAAATATAACTTTTAGACGTTCGGAATAGCTTCAGAATGCTCAGTTTAGTTAGGATTATGAAGAATCGATTTTGTTAAACAAGGGTACTATTCTGTTTGGCCGAGGTCGAGCCTCGGAGAATAATTTTACTAGTAAATTACTAGGCAAGTTGTGTGACGGGGCCGAAACAGGGCTCTGTCAGAAAGTCATCTCGTTCACTTGGTCGCGCTAAGAAAGTCATCCGGTTCATTAGGCGGTTAATACTTTGTAGGGGAGTCATGCGAAGAACCTTTTAAGTTCCTGTAAAGTCTGATGATAGATTCCTGCCGAACCATTGGCTGATTGTATAGATCGGGCTGCCGAGGTAAGTTTACTTTCCACGCCTTCAGAGTTCACAGCAGGTCGGTTCCAGAGCCAGACGTGTGGTTCAGGTTGGACTGTGGGTGTGGAATATGGGTGGGTCTCGTCAGCATCGTCACAAATCACAATGTGGTAAGTCTGGCGTCAATCACTATCAAGGTCCAACTCGTCTGCCTTCTGTTTACAGGTCTTCAAAGATACGTCGATGCGAAAGCATGCTTGAAGCTCGGGCTTCTCAGACCGTAGTACTTCGAAGAAAGAAGTTTGCAGATTTGCACACCTGAAGCCCTGAGGTGCTTGGTAATAACCGCTCAAGCCCCGGAGAGATTTCTAATCCATGCAGCCCACAAAAGACGAAGATCCGTCAGGCATCATCATCAAACCCTTAGAACTTGGTACGCCTTGCAGCACTGTTCAGGCCCGCTTCATAGGGCTGGACCTCGACAGGGCCCCGGGCGGACCTGCCCGTTTTGCAAAATGCAGCTGGAGGGATTTGAGCAGGAGCAGGAGCAGGCCGGGGAGCAGGAGCACGATGACTCAACTCATCGTGGCCCCTGTCAAACTCTTGCTATAGCCTA
This sequence comes from Aspergillus mulundensis, assembly GCF_003369625.1. Classification (NCBI taxonomy): domain Eukaryota; kingdom Fungi; phylum Ascomycota; class Eurotiomycetes; order Eurotiales; family Aspergillaceae; genus Aspergillus; species Aspergillus mulundensis. The sequence goes on along the minus strand of NW_020797890.1, from coordinate 3,672,796 downwards.
TGCAGCGCAGCTCGGGCTCGGGGCCCGCGCCCGAGCCATCTTACCAAATCCGGTAGTATACGAGTTCGTCGGGTGGCTGAGTTGGGCGTCCGAGACGATGCTATTCAGTTCCCGCTTGTCAAGTCACAGACATCCGCCTTACTATGTATTCCCCCAAAAGCTATACTAATAGTAGTTACTAATTAGGGATAACATCCTACTTCAAAAGGTGAGTCCCTACAAAGTACAGGGAAGAAAGATTAGTTAGTTAACTGGAAAACTTGCGGGTTGCGGCTTTGTCAGCGGGACGGATTTCAATTTTCAAAGGATACCTTAGTAAGACCTAGGTACGGACTCCGAAATCCGCGGAGCTGCAGCCGACCGAGCTGATGGATTCCGTCGGAGGGGTCTGCAGTTAGTACAAAATATTCTTCTGAAAATACGATATACAGCTATAAAGAAAGGATTAGAGGTTTAGATACTTAATCTCTCTTTCCTTTACCTTGCAAGAGGCTCATAATAAAATAACTTCTTTTATTAGTAGGGTTAATATTGATACTGAGGCAGTAGTTTGGGCCCTTGGAGGCCATGGATAAAACCACTAGAGTTATGTACTGTTAGTAAGGAGTGCAATAATGCAAGTCATGGTACGGAGTAGTCCGTATTGATAGATGGAATACCTAGAACTCTCCATATCTCCTTTCAAGCTTGTATCCAAAGCCGGAGGCTCCCCGCGAAATGACCCCGGTATGTTTAGCTTTTGCTCTACTCTAATACCTGCAGAGATTTGACTCAGGTTCTGATTGACCTCGAGGCAAGATAAGTGTGCCTATCATAATCATGGTTAACACATATGCAGGTGTCAAAAGAGCGCTGTCGGTAACAAACAGCATCGTCCAAGTCATCTCTCCTCTATATTAATCCTCCAAACCCTGGCACTTCAAACATGATATGTTTTTAACTTTTTACCCGGCAAGATTTAGCCTAATACAACAATCGTGAAGCTCAGGTTATAAGAGCTGTCAATTTAACCGCAAGCAAAAAGGCCACCTATAGTAGGAGAAATCGATGATGATGGGTCGCGGGTATTATTATTGCGGGGTAGATTTAGAAGCCCCCCCTCCATAGCACCACCTATATCAACCGCCACTGGACAACATTCCCTTCGAGACTCAACAACCAACGCAATACTACAGTCGAGAGACACGGCAGACACTACATCAGGCGGCAACATGGGCGACCACACTTCCGTCAAATTCTCTAACCTCGCCGCTATCATCCAAGAATTCAACGTCGACGGCCAAAACATCGTCCAAGGCTTCACCAAGAAAGATTACTACGAAAAGTACAATAAGCCTTGGTTCGGCGCTACAATCGGCCGCGTTGCCAATCGCATCAAAGACGGCGTCATCAACAATCTCAATGGCCAGGAATACAAACTCGAGATCAATAATGCACCCAACGCTCTGCACGGGGGCAGCCGTGGGTTTGGACGACAGGAATTCGAGGGTCCGACTGTCATCAAACGTGATGGGAAGGACGCGCTGCTATATACGTATCTGAGCCCTGACGGGGACAATGGATATCCCGGAACCGTGGAGCTGAGAGTTTACTATGTTGTCAGCGAAGAAGTGGCAGACGGGGTGCCGCGCTCGATTCTCGACATAGAATATGAGGCTGAATTGGTGGGTGGCGAGGTCGAAGAGACGGTTAGTGAATCGCTGAGCAAGCCTGATGATAAAAGGACATAACTGATCGAGAAACAGGTTGTCAATATAACGAACCACAGGTTTTTCTTGCTCTTCCATAACTGCAGACAACGGCTAATAATCTATAAAGCTACTTCAACCTGAGTGGCGCCCCCTCCGCCGCAGAAGGCGTCACCGCAAAACTTGCGACTCGCGATTACCTCCCCCTCGAAAATGGCATCCCTCTAGGCCAGATCTCTCCTCACTCAATCGACACCGCCCAACCGTTCGAGTTTGGTCCTGACAAAGCTGCCTTTGACGACTGCTTCGTCGTTGACCGCGACTTGAGTAGCGTTTCCATTGACACTCGCAACAAACCACTCAGACTTCTCGCCGAGTTCCGACACGCCGAGTCCCGCATCAACCTGCAAGTGCACAGCACCGACCCAGCCTTCCAGTTCTACACAGGCGCCGGGATCGATGTGCAGGAGGCTGATAGCGAGAACCCCGCCAGAGGACCCTGGTCCGGATTCTGCATTGAGCCGAGTCGGTATGTAAATGCGGTTAATGAAGAGAAATGGCGGCACACAGTTGTCTTGAAGAAAGACGAGAAGTATGGCAGCCGGATCACATACAAGGCGTGGAGGGGTTAGCTTGGTCTTAACTTCGCACGGAGTACGGCAACCGCCGATGCAGAGTATCCAGATGGATCGCGTTACAAATGCACGTCTCAAGCCATGCCGCTTCTACCGATCCTACAGTACGTATACTCTTGGTTCCATACTCCGTAGTCTGCTGTCATCTGATCAAGCGGGCCCAATTGCCGATGGTGATACTCCACCGGGAAAATTCTTAAAAGCCTCACTCCAGCATGATGCATCTGCATGGCAGCTTCAGCCTTCAGCAACCTTCTTACTGTAAGTTTGTAACAGCATCGGCGCCCTTGAGTCAGCAGAAGATATCCACTTGGTCGCACAAACAAACCCCGAGTGCTTCGGCTGATAGGAAGCCCTTGCCGGCTACGTATGTGGCACCCTGTTCCTGAGCGCCAAGGCTTCTCGAAACGGGCGATTGTTCTAGCTCCTCGGGGCCGTCATCTTCAAAAAAACACGCCCGTCTAGCGTAAAATACGGGCCGGGATCTTATCCCTGCTCTTGTATGGTATTGTCTGCATTACGGCGATCTCTCGGTGTTCAACTGATGTTGGGTCTCCGGGTCGGAGATGCCAGGGTCCGGCTTGTCCTCATCACCGTAGTTACGTTCACTAGCCCTGCAACCTCAGAATCCGGGTAAGTCAGGGTCTACACACACTTCTCTGAATAGGGAAGATGCTATATGCAGGCCACAAGATATAGACCTCTCGTTTCCTGACTTCTTTTGCTTTTGACACGAGCCCTTGGGCGATGGGGTACGCATTCATTTCTCAGCGAATGGAGCGGTTTTCTTTCAATTATTGACTGCGAGAAACGACTAGCCAGAGGCAGGTGTTCTTCAAAGGTCCCAGATACAGGCCTGCTTCGCACGTTGCGCAGGCTGCTGTGGCGGGCTTTGTTGATGCCGACGGGGTTGACTGTTGACCGAGTCACCGACGGTCCATCACGAGGTCAACCACACCCCCGACTACTGCGAGACCAAATGTAGAGATCCGTCCTGGAATGAATTAGAAATTGCTACGTCAGGCTGGGGTCGAGCTTTTGAATTTTACCCCGCATCTCGTCACACCGCGGTAGTACTTATGTATATGGCATTTTGAGAAGGGTTGAGGGAAAGTTGTGCAAATCTTGCCAGGTAACGCCAGGATAGATAGCTACGGAGTACTATGCTGACCGACAGCTTTGTCATATCACATGTCCTTGTGGCTGAGTATCATAAAGTTGCTTCTGCCAATTCATCTCTCCGGAGGTACCGAGGTACTGTTACCCCGGAGTGCTACTCGGACTCGACAATCAAGCCTTGGCCCCCGGAAAGAACGATGCTGCCTGCTATACACAAGATGCGACGAGGCTGTGCTGTGTCGTGTCGTGTCATGGACTGTGCTCCGCGACTATAGCCAAGAGACCTATTCTCTTTACTCAGCTAGAGGCGTGCTCGCGGTTCAGTCACGGACTGCCCGACTGACAGCTCATTCCCAACCTCGATTCAACAGTTTGATCACAATGATTGTCAGATCGTATTCGTACCGAGCCTTGGCTTATAAGCTGTCTAGCTCTGTTTTCTCGATCTCGTATTCGCTTGGGGACCTTTCGTTCTGGCTGTCATGTTGGACTCGGTTTACTCGTCAGCCGTGAGCGTGATGCTGGGCAGCTTGGGCTCTATATAACCGTAATGTACGAATGTTATACACCCGCATGTAATGCTCTTTCCAAATACTGATAAAATTGTATGGCTTTCGAAAGGGACATCTGCACACCTCGAATCCCTATCATCATTCTGCTCCGTATAAAGCGAGCCACGTGATACCAAGCCTCCCCGGAAGCACCCGAGCACCCCCGCTGCAACGCGGGGACTAGAATTTCCCCTCCATGATCGTCGTCCGTGGTCACACTACTGACCTTCAACAACCTCTTTCCCCCAAGACCCTCACATCCCAGACGGAAACAATGGCGTCAGCACATGGCGACCTCCGCCATCTCCTTCCAGGCTCATACAAGCGGCTCATCTCTGACTGGCTGGAAGAGGACTGTCCCAGCTTCGACTATGGCGGTTTCGTCGTCGGCGAGTCGGAGGGTGAGGCGAAGTTGCTGGGAAAGAGCGAGGTATGCTACCACACCTGTAAACACTAGTTCTCTGAAAGGAAGTGCAGCTGACGAACATGTAGGGTATGATCGCCGGCGTACCGTTCTTCGACGAAGTCTTCTTCCAGCTCGGATGCACGTACGTCTCCGCGACCCTCTAAAAACCCCAACAAACCACAACTCCCAAACTAACATATCAAAAGAGTTCAATGGCACCACACTGAACGATCGACCCTCCCTGCTGGGCAAAAGACTCATGTTGCCACTGTCCGCGGCCCGATCCGCAAGATCCTGCTCGGCGAGCGCGTCGCCCTGAACATCCTCGCGCGGTGCTCGGGAATCGCAACAAAGACCCACTCCCTCTTACAAACGCTGCGTTCGCACGGCTGGCAGGGGACGTTAGCGGGGACGCGCAAGACAACACCCGGCTTCCGGGTAGTTGAGAAGTACGGCATTCTTGTTGGAGGCGCGGATCCGCACAGACACGACTTGAGTAGCATGACGATGCTCAAGGATAATCATGTCTGGGCATGTGCGAATAATTCTGCTTCGCAGACTGAGAGGAAAACCACAGATGGAGAGGAGGATATCGCGGCTGCGATTCCGAAGGCCGTGCAGGCGGCGAAGGCTGTCGGGGGTTTTGCGACAAAGGTCGAGGTCGAGGTGCGGAGTGTGGAGGAGGCGAATGCGGCGATCGAGGCGGGCGCGGATGTCGTTATGCTGGATAACTTTACGTCGGATGGGGTGCGACAGGCTGCGAAGCAGTTGAAGGAGGAGTGGGCTGCCAAGGGGAAGTCGAGGGGCTCCTTTTTGATTGAGGTCAGTGGTGGTTTGAATGAAGGAAATGCGGTGCAGTATGTCTGTGAGGATGTGGATATTCTGTCAACGAGCTCAATCCATCAGGGCGTTGGGATTGTGGATTTCTCGTTGAAGGTTTCGCTGCGCGGATAGACTTCATGCCTGCCATGCGATCGTGGTAGATGTATAGTAGATCGTTCATTTACAGCCCAATTGTATCTGTATCGTACATCTCTAATCTTATCTCCAAGCTCACGTATTGCCGGTACTGGAGGCTAGATTTACCTCTCCGACTTCGAGCAAAGCCGTCTCGGGCTGTGACTTCTTCAACCACATGTTCAACCACTTTCTCTCAACCATCTCAGCCTCGAACGCACTCGACCCCGTCGGCAGCCCAAACCCACCGCGCTCTTGAACAGCAATTCTGACCTCCGCGCTGTCCATAGCCGTCACCCCGCCACAGCTCTTAATCATTTTATCATCCACCGCCAAATACTCTGCATGCCTCGCCAGTCTCTTCCGATACAAGGGTTCTACCAGAGACTCATAGCTATAAGACGACTCAACCAGACCAAAAACCGCACAAGCCGTCAGGATATCCCCGGCACTAGCCTCCCTCGCAAAGTCCGGCCTCGCAAACACAGAAAGCAGATGTAGCTCCTCCTCCGTCCCTGCTTCCGGGGTTGATGCGGTAGCGGACCCACCCGACGCCTGAGCATGCGCTTTCAGCGCCGCGCTCTTATTCTCTGCCATATCTTTGCGATGTCGCTCAATCTGCTTGGGAATCCGGCACGTGAACGGCGTGATGGAGTTCCCAAGCGCGTAGACGATAAGAGGCGTGAACTCGCCGCAGACAATCAGCACGATTGTGAAGGGGATCATGCGCCGGGCATCGTACGCTGCGCGGTGAACTAGCTGGAACGTCGAGCGACTGGTCTTGATCTTGAGCTGGTTGCCATTGCCACGGCCGATTTTGAGGAAAGCTTTCGGAGGCGGGGTCTTAGGTATAAATGATTGGATCCCGAGCGAGCGACGGATCGGTAATGAGGCGCGGTAGTTGTGATACACGTTCTTGACGCCTGATTTGTAGAAGGCGAGATATGCGCGTCCGTAGGCGAGGAGTTGCTTCGCTTTATCGCCGGCGGAGGCGGATGGGCCGAGAGGCGCGGGAGTCTCGATTTCTGCGGGGCGGGTGCTCGGAGGTGGATTGACGTCTTCTGAGGGGTTTGTTGATGGTGGGCGATTGTGAGACTTTCCGTCGTGTGAGGCGCGGAGTTGGTGCTGAAATCGGTAGCGATAGGTTTGCTGTAGGAACGGGGTGGTGAGGATCAAACGGGGGAATTGGGCCGTCAGATGAGAGACGCGCGCTCTCTGGGTTCTGATCGAGGCCATCTAAGCGATGAGGAGGCGAGGTTGAGGAGGGAAAAGGGATGAGATTGAAGCAAAGCTGGTCGAAACGCGAATCTGGGGATAGGAAAGTGGTGCCTGAGGCAAAAATGAGTGCTTCAGGCCAAAACTGAGGATTATGGTCAGCCAAGATGAATCAATTAGTGATAGTATTTATAAATCTTTGGTAAAAGAGCTCACAACGGTACCATACAACAATTGATGCTGTGACTCATCGCTAAGCTGCATATAATCTCCGTACCATCTCCACTACCAAGTATCCTTAGAGTGCACAACCCAAAGCCATACAAAATGCCTCTAACATTCAGCCAACCAACGGCCCTCCTCCTAATCGACAATCAAAAAGGCTTCGATGTCGACCCACGCACTCCCTGCCACTGGGGTACTCATCGCTCAAACCCATTGCTCGAGCAAAACCTCTCCAGCCTCTTAACAGCCTTCCGTGCCGCCAAATCCAGATCTGGGGCTAAACTCGAAATCATTCATGTCTTCCACTCTTCCACCTCAGTCGCATCTCCTCTCCACCCATCCGCAGCCAACGGCACGGGGATCCAGCCCCTGGATTTCGCCCAACCAGCACCAGATGGCTCCGAGCCGGTGATGTGGAAGCATGTCAACTCCGCCTTTATCGGGACGCAGCTTGAATCCTACCTTAGAAAGCACGAGATCAGGCAGCTGATTGTGGCGGGGATCACGACGGACCACTGCGTGTCGACGTCTGTGCGGATGGCAGCGAATCTAGGTGTTGTGGATCGGTATCCTCAGGGCGAGCCCGTTTTGAATGGAGATGGAAGCCAACCGAGCACAGTGCCGGTTGACAAAGGCCGAATTGTGCTTGTTGGCGATGCGACAGCCACCTGGGCCAAAGGGGGCTTTGACGCTGACACGGTGCATGCTGTGACTCTAGCCAGCTTGGAAGGGGAGTTTGCGGATGTCATGAAAACGGAGAAAGTCGTTGCTTCCCTGGAAGAGTTGAAGTAGCCAGTGTTAATATCGACATAAGGAGAAGGGTGGACACACTTCTCTAATAGCGAGAACTACTTCTCTTTGCGATTATTTCCCTCTAAAAGTACTCTCGTGATCATTCACTTACCATATCTATACCACCTTACGTTATTCTCAGGCTTTGGCACGATGTTCCCAGTTTCTACGCCTGAAGGCTCCTCGCCCACAGAGGTAGTCACTCAGGCTGAGATTTTCAACACGTATGAATACTTCAGGATCCACGTCCGCTCCGGCATAGAAGAAACACACTCATTCCGAGAGCTGGTCTATCTGGACGTTTCTGAGGACTGGGCAGGCGAGGTGACCAGATATGTGGATAGTAATCACAAATTGAAAGTGGATTGCAGGTACGCAATCAAAGCCAGGTCCATTTCGATATGTTTGAGGGCTGACCAGCATGCTTCTGCAACTCAGAATCAACTATAACTCAATGACGAAAACATTCTGGGTTCGCGTTAAGCCCGAGGCAATCCACGGTTGCCAGGTGGACTGGATGCGTCGTCAATTCACTGCATGGAGTACCAGTGGAGTCCTATCGAGCAGTGAGGATTGGTTTCTCAACCCTGAAATCGGGACCGGGACGAGTGAGTACTTGCCAATCCGGTTACACTGTGAATGTAAACCTTTGCGGACCCTAAAATATCATAGCGATGAGAGATTTCCAAGCCCCGTATACTTCATCAATCAAGGAGCCAGACTACATGCTTCGTTGTCGTGACACTCGTCAGCCTCAGCTCGTGATCGAGGCAAGCTGGGCAGAGTCCTGGTCCCGACTGCTTGACGATAAGCATTTGTGGCTAGCCGGCGGGAATGGCGAGGTAGGAGCTGTGCTGCTCCTGCAGTGGCTCAAGGTTGGATCGTTGGGCAAGCGAGTGTGTGGTCTTGTGGAGTTGTACGGCGTGGATGAACATGGGAATATTGTGATGAAACAGCGAGAAGTAAGTCAAGACTATGCACTTTCCGCACGAGCCAGACTAAGCGAACACTATCCATAGTCCATCTTCCCCGTACCGCCAAGCGAGGAGACTGCACCGGTGATACCCATATCTCGACATATGCTATTCGGTACAAGGAGCCCTGGCCAAGCACCTACACTTTCTCTCGACATCAGTCGTCTTCGAGAGGCTGCTACCAAGGCATTGGGGCTTATGGGTCTTCTGCCGGCTTGAAAACATGGGGGGAAATCACAATTTATGGTGTAGATCCTATTCCAAGTCATGTGGAGTGATGCGTTCAAGCAGTTATCAAACTAGCCAAAAGAATATATTCCTTTAGAGCTTAGGGCTCAGGTCCACCTTAACAGCAATCATACCGCTGGAAACAAATCCCGTCACAAATAGCATTGCTTCTTTTGAATCTTCTTTGCCCGGCTCAATAGGCACCAGGACCGCTGCACTAGCAGACCGGATGTTCGACCCGTCGTCCTCAAAAATCACCCTCTTCTCCCAGTCCGAACTTGACCCCGAAACTGAGTTTGGCCGAACATACCACACGATCACCCCATCCTTACCCTCCGGATCTCGATGCGTCTTCGCCAGATCAATGCCTCGTCGGAGACCACCGAGAACATAACCGCTGGCATCGTCATTCGCGGATTTGTAGGGGTCATCGTAGTGACTAGGGTTATCGATCGTACTGTCGACAAAGAACTCGTCACGAATGGACAGCGTTCCATGGTCGTCTGCCTTGGTGCGCCACACCTTCCCGCCCAGAACGCTAGCGACCATGATCTCATCGTCTGACTGACCATGCCCAAGCCCATTCGCAGCCCACAGCCCCTTCAGCGTCACTGACGCATTCACCCCGGCGGTCTCATCGCTCGTGGTCAGCCGATCGAGCTGAACATGTACGACATCAGTCCACCTCGTCAACACGAGCGAGTCCTCAACGTGCCGCATGAATCCGTCAAGGTAGTAGTGATCATTGGTAGCATAGAAAGAGTACGGGCTTGTGGCGTATAGGTCGTTGGGTGTTTTCACCAAAGGATGGCGGACAGAGCGGACGTGGCGGATTGTGCTGCTTCCCAAAACATGGTAGAAGATCTCGATCTGGGACCTGAATTTGTGAGATCCTTTTGCTCCTGGGCGATACTCTGGGTTTGATAGATGGTTGACAGCGAAGACGTAGACTGCCTCTGGGCGTTCTGGATCCGGAATCACATCGATCCCATGCGTGACAAAGGGGCCATTGAAGTTTTCGAACGTGAGGCGGGATGATTTGAGTGTCTGCGCAAATGTGAGCGTCTATCCGAGTTTATAATAGAGTGCTAGAACATACCTTTGGATCAATGATGTGAATTGACCCAGTCGTTTCCGGAGGCGTATCTAGATGTCCGAGAGGAGGGAACCATTCGAAGCGAGGTAGCACCGAGTCCTCACAGGCAGCAAAGATCACGTTTCCTGGAGCGTAGTAGTGAATATCCTCGCATTGCTGCGTGTCGCCAATAGCGTGGATTCCATGACTGGAAGATGTAAAGATTGGACTGCGATATACTCCCAAAACTGTGAGTTGATGGTGGATCTTGTTATAGAGTAGAGGGCCGAGGACCGCCACCACAAGCAGGGGTATAGAAAACAACGAGATAGCCATGGCTGCGGTTGAGATCTGCTGGAGAAAGAGGAAAGAAGAAAAAAAGCAGGAGAGAAAAGGATTGACTTCAATGTGGACCTTATGAGGGGAAGGACTAGAGATACTGAGATAGTGACCTTTAGTCTGGGACCTCGGAAACTGGGAACAGCGATCGTGCGGGGAGGACCCAGCCAGGCCAGACTGCTACGGTAAACGAAACCACTACACAGAGAGAATAAACAGTATCCTGGTATCCAATTTGAATAAGCGAGGCGAGATACAATAATATGAAAACTCCACATACTCGGCCATGCTTGGTCGAGAGTACATGTGCATTTCCCCAAAAGAAACAACTTGATTCACCTGTCCCTGACAGCGCTGTTATCCCGGAATTCCCAATGTTGATTGAGAGCCTGCAGTGTCATTCATTCTTTTTTTGTCATGAAATCGCAATCGGTAGCTAATGGCGAGAAGAGTTGGCATCCAAAAACTCTTGGTCACTAGCATCCAAGATGTCGTACTCTTCGTCAGTCAAGAATCCTGCCTCAGTCGAGGTTTCCTCATCTAAGGTCAGGCTGGCCACATCATCGAGCAGGACATCATGCTCAGAAGCGTTGGCAACGGAGGGAGCGGTGGTGGTTGGCACGTTAGCCGCCTCGTGCGTGCTTGATGCTGGAGACTCCTTGTCCAGTTTGGGAAATACCATTTGGCTTTCCGAAATCTCGGACTCGTCAGCCGCAGCAGACTCGGGAGCTTTCTTGTTCGGGAGTGCAACAGGGGAATCCTGTCGAACTTGAATATCACACCACAGCCGATGGCCGAAAGGTGTGCCATCCGCGAGTTTCATTCGCCAGTATGAGATTGCAGTGCCGGGACGATTAGGAGCCTTCAGACTGACAGTAAAATCAGTGCTTTGGCCTGCCTCGAGCGACTGAGATAACTTGTTGCTTTCCATGGCTGCCGTGACTGATGCAAGACTAGTGGGATGGTTGGTGTCCACGTTGAACATGGGATCACCGCCTACAAAACGGACATTGCTTCCGGCAGGCCATGCAAGAGGTCCAGGGTTGTACAACTTCCATGTTTGTTGGAAGACTTGGTTGGGTTTCATCGTAGTGCCGTCTGAGATGGTATCCTCCAGGAAGAATGCCTGGTATTCGGAATCCAGTACTGGGCTGGGTATCTTCTCAGAAGTGGCAGGCTGCTCTTCCTTCACAGAGTCTTCAACAAGTTGTACCTCTTCTTCAGCGACAGTCTCCATCTCGGTATCTGCGTCAATGAGGGCGGGAATGGGAGCAGATGCTTGAGTGGATGCGGAGTGTTGAGTGCGATCGCCCACCGTGTTTGCCTGCTGGTTAAGTGCATTCTCATGAACAGTGCTCACAGTGACGCTGCGCACCGGCGTTTTGAGCATGACAATCGGGTGAGTGCGGTTGTGGGAGTTAGCGGGATGGATTTCACACTTGGCACAGAAATCAGTGTCGTGGCAGACGGAACACTTGTACCGCACGCCGGTAATGTAACCAGAACATAGCTTGTCTTTGCACAGAGGCCCATCGCAAAAGACCCCGAAGTGCACTTCCTGAGACTGTAAAGGCTCAGAAATTGCCGCGTAGAGAGGAGCAAATCTATGACCGGGGTGAGTTTGAGACGCCAATAGATGGCACTCGGAACAATAATCCCAATCAGGGCATGTAAGACATTTGTGGCGCACGCCGGTAATATGCTGTGAGTTGATTAGCAGAGTTCAAGTTTACAGATGGATAGCGTACGCTTTCGCAGCCATCACAGATAGCTGCATGGTGATAACCACGCCCGGGTTTGCAGCGAGACAAAACAAGTTTTTTCAAACCGGCATCGTGGTCACCCAGCAGTACAAATGTGTGCGAGGGGTGATGTCCATGCTTGTGTCCAAGGACGCATGTAATGCACAGATCAAAATCATCGCAGTCAGCGCAAGAAACCATCTTACCCTCGTCAAACTCTGCATTGAATTAGTTTACCTGCACAGCAGCGACCGAATGACAGCATTGCATACCTTTGAGACAGTTGTTGCAGATTCGCTCGCGGCTAGTTGCAATTTTCTCGACCGGTTCAGGAGCTTCCTCCAGAGCTGGCTGGGCCTCGAGTTCATCTTGAGTCCGAATCTTGTGAGACGCGAGAGTCTTGGTAGTGCTGTTCGTGATGATACCGTCTTTCATAAAGCGTCTAACTAGCCAATGATCTTCGCCTTCGCAATTGACGCCCGACTCAATGCATTGCGGGCAAAGGTCAAAGTCGCCGTCGGAACAGGTATTGCAATGGTAATGCTCACTAGGGATAGCTCGGCCGCAATGGTCACAATCAATGCTGATTACAGGGGGGGCGGAGCTATGGTCGGCAAGGGGAGCACATGGGTTGTCCGGGCCCAAGACGAACTCCCTATGGCTGGTGGACTTGGATTCTTCCACTTCGTTAGTGAAGCAGACGGGATTTTGAGTCTCGATCAATGTGGTTCGCTCCGCACTCGTTGGCAGAGTTGTAGCTAATGCGGCAGTACTGTCATTGGTGTCAACTGCTTTCGCAGGAATTGGATGGCTCAATACGGTTTCGAGGTAGCTATATCTTGCCGGGCTATGCGCTTCGCTGGGGCCATCAGATGCTCCTGATCGGTTCACAGGCTGGACAACAGTAGCCTTGATTCGCAGCTTCAATTTGGCCTTCGCAGCTCGGTAGAGTTGTTTGAAGACTGCCGGGTTGTTGCTGTCAAGCTGAACATAAGAACCGGCACTATCCGAGTAGCGTTCGAAGATGACGTCTGCGTCCGGTGGAGTGCCAAGCAGTTGGCGCAACTAGTGTGGGAATAGTCAGTATGGAGTGGCACGATGGTATTTACTCTGCTTCTCCTTGGGCCCTTTCAAGGGGAAAATGCGGACATGAGATTCGACAGGCAGAAGTTAGGGTAGAAGATGGAGTTATAGAGATAAGGAATGTACGGTGAGGAGAGCCGAGAGTCGGCGGGCCCAGTGAGTGGGGACGGGACTCACATTCTGGGGTAGAGTGCGAGCACCTAGATCCCTCAAAGGGATTTTGAAGCGTCTGGTGTGGTCTTCATATGTCACCTTGACAGTGATCAAGGTACCAGGCCCAACTGGGTTGGCACTGGGTGCGGACATGACTGCGTGCCCTCGAGATGCTGTACTAGTGAGCTGCTTGCGGACCGGGTAGCTATGTTAGCTTCGACTAGATGAGACAAGGAAGATGCGGAGACGATGCCAACAGGTCAAAAGTGAGGGAATACGCAAGGATGAGTCTGGTGAGAAATGGAAACAGATGAAGAGAAGATAAAGGGGTAGATAAAAGGCAGCAGTAGATGACGAGGATGAGGCAAGGCGAAGGGGAGGTTGAAGAGGAGAGAAGCGAGAGTGAGGCTTATAATTGGCAGATAAGAAGATGCCTGGATGGTCACATGCCCCCCGCTGCTCTACCGTAGGTAGGGGGCGGTGAGCTCACTTGCTTTCGCTCCGGGGGCTCCAATGGCAATGCCCGTCAACTACGTCAACCTGCAAGGCTGTCCCGGCTGGGCAAAGGTGAAGAACCTTTATGCTTGACTAATCAGTTTACAACTCTTCAGCCATACATAGTTGAGAGGGCCTCCGGCGGTAGATTCGCAGACTAGTCCACTGCTGTATATCTGCATGTCTCACGCACGTCTTGATGCCGCGAGTTTACAATACCATCTAGCCATGCGGCGGCAGTTATATGGCAAGTTGGGATGAGGACAGGGTGAGGAAAATGCAAACAATGATGCGCAACGGCCGGACATACGAGGAGTTATATCCGACCAGTATTTGTCCTCTGAGCCCGCCTTGGGCGGGGAAATATCGAGTTACGAGGCGCCTACCAGACAGAGAAGTCTAGAAACCCGTGACCTTTAAGTTCGACGGCCAGCTTATGCCGCTATCGGATAACTGTGTTGCATGAAAGGATACGGAGTACTATCATAAAATCGCTGCATAGCGACGTGCGTAAGTCCCAAATAATAATAGCAGAACAAGTATCAAGAAACCCAACAACGCTAGAAATGCATCAGATCCTAATCTAACGACGACTAAGACAGACCTAATAAAACGAGAAGTTCCGATAGAAACAACCGGAAAGCCAAGAAAGATGCCGTGAAATTTTTCGGGATGCTGAGCGAGCGACGAAGAGAGCAGAAAGGCGCCAAAAGCGGAAAGGTCATATCGCGAAGTCCAAAAGAGAACGGAATCATGAAAAGCATCCGAAAGTCAAGAAAAGTTGTAAATGCTGCTCTTTTGGGAGAGAGGGGTCTGTTACTGTGGGGGAAAGTAGACACCTTGAGGTTGATGGTAATAATATGTAGTACCAGGTGTCATCATCCCACCCATGTTGACAGCGCCACCCGCGGGGGTCCCGCTAAACGTTGTTGGCCCAGAGTACATTTGTGAGGCGTCCAGATAATAAACCGTTCCGCCTGACTCATGTGCAACCGTGCCGGATTGTGACGTTTGCTCCGTCGGCGTTGGAACCATATACGGAACGTTTTGTCCCGCAGGGAAAGGAGCGGCTGGTCCCGACCCGACGCCGTTATAAGGCGCAAACTCTGTACCCGAAACGGGATAAAATACAGGCCCCTGTTGGTAAGGGCTTGGGTAGTAGGCCTGAGGCTGCTGGAACCCGTAAGCTTGGAACGGCGGGGCATGCACAGCGCGTTCAGGTATCTGCGACAAAGGAGTTGCGGCTGTATGCGATGAGGGGGCGTAGTTGGTGGGGGCTTCGGGGCCATATACAGTGCTACCACCGGGCACGGGAACTTGATGGTGGAACGGTTGCTCTTGCTGCGCCTGCGGGGAGTTGACAAAAGTAGCGGGAGTCTCAATGTCGGCCAGAGACACGGCCTTTTGCGGGCGAGGCTGATGCATCGGTATAGGAGCAGGACGACTCTCACGCCATACAGTCTGCGGCTGTGAGGGATAAGTCGGGGGCAACGGAGCTGGGGCGGCCGACGGATGGGCCCCAGGGACTCGGGGAGGAGGTAAACGAACAACCGGTTTTCCGTTCTCGGTCGTAATTACTGTATGCCGTGATATCACGGACGCAGCTGGTGAGTGATAGCCATCCTGGGAAGGTGGCTTGCCAAACGACGACCTTCGGCTCATTGCCACGCTTGGTGTGTATGTCGAGCTTGCGTAAAAGCTTGAGCGGCGCCCTTGATAGAACCCACCTCTGCCACGTCCACGGTAAGCCTGTTGGTTGGGCCGCTGAGCCCTTGGTATAAATACAAAGGATCGCTCCGTTGCAGGAAATATATATCTAGGTGCTTGACCAGGAACTGAAATTCTAACGGGCTTGTCTCGGCGCAGCGGGGGTCGGTGTTCTGGTAATCGAGTGTAATGCTTCTTCTCAACCTCGAAACGTGTTGGCTTACTCATGCCCGGAAGAAATACCACGACAGCCACTTTTCCGACATTAGTGGTGGTCGAAAAAGCGCGGTTTGGCGCAGAAGTGTTGGTCGCGGTAGGCACAGCCGTGGGCAAGGTTATATGAGAGAATGACGAGGCGGCTGTTGAGGGCGGAGGACGTCTGGAAGCAGGCGGATCGTCTCCAGCAACTGTATCGTGAAGGTCATGAGTCCAAGGCCCTTCGGTGGTAATATCTGGTTTTCTGGTAGCATATAGTAGGTTAGTGCTGCCGCCGAACGTTTAATAGACCATTCACATACCTTCGAACATTTCCGTCCACAATAAGACCGTACGGCCTGGATTTTGGCTTGCTGAAAGCCTTGTGACCGTTTGCTCCAGATTCTGTCGAACGCTTGTCATGAAGGAAGAAGCTGCCTCGCGTAGGCACAGCTGTCGGATCCTCGCCTTTCCCTCTGCCCATCCTCTCAGTCTCTGAGCGTTTCCTATCTGTAAATGAGTCCCTGGTCGCCTCGGTGGGTGGTGCAGATGGCGTTCTCCCAGTCTGACCGAGTTCCGCTTCCATTTCGTCAAAATGCAATTCAGCCACACCTGTTCCCTCGCCTTCTATCTTCATCCCGTTCAGCATCGCATCCGTATCAGGCATAGTCGTCGCTAACCGCGCTTCATGGAGTGACGCTGAATGACGGCGGCGCGGGACTTCAGGCATACGACCATTAAGCTGGCGCTGTTTCGGATCTTCGCTTGTCGCGATCTCGTCCTCGCTGTCTTCTGTCACCTCTCCGTCGGCGTCATCCTCGTCCTGTTGGCTGATGACTGAGCCCTCGCTTAGGGAGTCGTCCTCTATTTCACCACTCAGCGAGCCTTCCTCCTCCCCTTCATCCTCCCGTCTCTTTCGGCGACTTGCACCTATGTTGCGTCGATGAGGTGCCATTCCAATATAAATTCAACGAAAGTGGTATTATATAAGCGATAATTTGGTCGATAGTAGATATCGAGACGTAGCAAAGGAGAATGCAGGAATGGGTGCACCGACCAGCAGCGGAGAAACAGGCGGGTTGAGGGCCAGGGCGGGATGACGAACTCCAAGCAAAAAAGGGAAGGGTCGAGACCGGGAAAGGAAGGGGAGTATATAGAACAAATAAAACTAAATGGGGTAGCGTGCACCCTAGAAGAGGAAGAGAGGAAACGAAAAGAAAGCCAAAGTAGAGGGACAGTCGAGAAGATTTGATGGTCTCCGACGTCGAGGCATGACATCGAAGGAGATGTCAAGCATCCTAACCGGGTTAGCGCGGCCTAAACCACCACAGCGATTCTAGAACCACTCCGGGCAGAACTCTATAGAGATCGTTACAGAGTATTGAGAAAGATCAAGATATGAGCTGTTGCGATCAGAGTATCAACAGTATCATTCCGAGCCAAAGCCGCCGGGTATCTACGTTTGTTTCCCTGGAACCGCCGGAGCCTACTTGTTCCTCGATCCCATGCCACGAACCGACTGCAGGCGGATGCTCCTTGTCCAGGCGTTCCGGACTGGTGCTTACTCGGGCGATCTTTGATATGCCTCGTTATTTCTACGGAACGAGGAGTGGTACGATCAACAGGTGAGCAGATGATGAAAACGATGGGATGAATAACGTGCGTTTAGGAATTCCATTCCTTGGGTATAAGTGATCTCACGTCTTCTCGTGCCACGTCGAAATGCCAGATACATCCCTTCTCCTGCAGGATTAGATAACAAACATCTTTCTTGTACCACGTACATATTCACTTTCAGTCAATCTCAGGCGTCGGAACAGTGTCGCCTCGTCCACGACCCAATTTGAATCTCTGAATTCACGGCGAGAGTGGGATCATCGATGCCAGCTTCAGTCAAACGTTGTCTTCTTGCCCTGCCCCTCTATGATAGCGCCACTCAGCTTCTGCACGGTCGACTGGTCGTACCTGGTGTAATCCGGCTTTGCGTTTTTGGCCTTACTCTGTTGAGGCTTTTCTTCGGCTGCAACCTCCTCGAAATCTCCGGGCTCTGCCTCGCCATTATCTGCAGTTCCCTTCTTCCCTTCCCCGTTCTTACCAAACCGCTTGTTATAGCGAGTTGTTGCATCTTCAGCAAACTCGAGTCTCATGCGTCGTCCCAGGATTTGGTTCAACCATACTTTTCTCCGCTGCGGTTTTTGAGCTGGGTCTTCTTCATCCGCATCGTCTTCCGTAACATATTTGAACCCTCTTTCTGCCGTTTTAGCCGCTTCTAGGTCCTCGAATTCTACCCAAGCATAGCCCTTGCATTTCCCAGAATCTTGAAAGGTCGCGACGTGCACATTGGCAACAGTGCCGCATTTTGAGAAGTGTTCCTCGAGAATTTCTTTGGTCGCGTCGAAGCTGAGGTTGCCGACAAAAAGACGTTTAGATGGCGCCCGACCTGATGAGGTAGAAGCAGTGTTGTTTCCTCCATCTTGCGATTTTTCTGGCCGGCCTTTATAATTATTCGCATCTTTGATCAGGACACGACGCCCGGAAACTAGCTGCTCGCTCAGGCCGATTGCCTCCTCTACGGCCTTTGGTGTAGAGAAATCAACGTAGGCGAATCCTTTATTCTGTGCCCTTGAGTTCTTGTCCGACGGTTTGGGCAAATGAATCCGAGTGATGGTAGCATCTGTAAACGAGCAATTGGTTGTCAGAAATCGGCGTATGTCGTCCTTGGTCACGGAAAACGCCAGGTTCCCTATCCAGACGCCGTAATCTGAACGTTTCTGAGGAGAAGCCTCAGTAACTTGGTTTGTAGTTGAAACGTTTGTGTCGGCCTTCGCTTCATCGGCCTTTGCATCTGTGTCACTGGCCTTCTTTTTGGCTTTACGGAGGGCCTTTTTTGAGGGAGGTTCAGGCGCAGAGACATCGATCTCCAGCTCGGGGCCGTCAAGCAACTTTCGCTTCTTGTGGTTGTCTTCCCCAATACCCGTCATTTTGTTTTATTGCCGGTGGCGCCCGTAAGTGATATAAATTTAGGCAGATGAATAGGAGAATGAATGATAATTCATATATCGAACGATGAATAATACAAAATCCCGGAAGATATTATGGTGACATTTTTTTTCTATAAATTTGACGGGCAGAATCGCTCCATTCCGCCTTTGAGCTTCCGACGACTCGCGACCACGGTCCAGATCCGATCAACGTCCTGACCCGTCAACACCAAGTTCGGACTTGAACACAAATCTTGAATTCGGAGGTAACGTTCGTTTCAAGAGGCTTATTGCCCTATTTTACAAATATGTCCCTAGAACGCGACGAAACCCGGTCACTGGCCGAAAGTCTACCGGACGCTGACGCGCCTACCAAGCAGTCACATCGATCATTTAAGTCAGTGCAAATTGCGGCCCAGTGCCATATGATTTTCCAAAGCTAATTAGGTTTCTGCTACAGAAAGAAGTTCGCGAAACTTAAGATTCAGTTTGAGCTCAGAATGAAGGAAAGTGAGTCTCTCATTCGCGAGCAATTGCGCATTGAGGATCTGTCAAAGAGGATCCAGGAGCAAAACGAGTTCGTCACTTGATTCCGTTCCATCTCCCATTAAGCCACTAACGTCTACTGCAGTCAGCTTCTTGAGGTTCTTCTAGAGTTCAACGACACCGTACATATCCCGCCCAAACTTCGATACGATCTTCATGTTTCCGGTGACGAAGACCCGCTTCAAACCCCTAACGGGGAGCTTCCGACAGTCTACAATGATCATGCTTTGGCCACAACAGAACTAAGAAATGCAAAGGAGCTCTTGGCGGCCGGGCGCATAACAGTCGAGCACTATCAGCAACTCGAGAGTGGGCTCAGGTGCAGAGCTTTTGCGCCTCTATCGCGGTACACCGATCTGACAAAGGTGCCTCATTCAGCCCCCGGGCCTGAGGGCCTGAACCCAACGAACCCCGCGGAAGATTCTGCTTTGAATCAGAATCTCGGGTACTTGACCCCAGAACACGAAACAGAATACTGTTTGGCCGCAGACGCTCGCATGGGTGACATGCAAGCCGCCGTTCAGCTGAGCCGCGTTCCGGAGAAGCCATCTTTATTGGAGAGAGAGCGAGAGCATGCTCTACGGAGCCCGGTTTCAGTTCATCATTGGCTGCGGAAGAACCATCCCAATATCTTCCTACAGGACAACGAGAATGCTTCCGAGAAATCATCGTCGCGGCCCTCCAACTTGCGCGCGTCCAAGCGGTCTGCACCAGCGTCTCGTAAAGACGAGGACACCCATGACGAAGACAGCGCCATGGCGGATTCCGGTCCATCGTCAAAGGCCAAACGTAAGCGTGACGAAGAGGCAATTCCTCGGACTAAAACTGCCGGCGGTCGCTCTAATCGGAAGAAGAAGGAAGACAGCACGCCCAACACCAAGCGCCCTGCAAAGCGAACGTCCGGCGGAGGCGCGTGAGTTTTATGTCACATTCGGGCTTCAACTCTTGTATAACTAGTCCCTTCGCCAGTCCATTTTCTATGTTGCGTGAATTCCTTGGCGGAACGTCGGTTGACGTCTCCTGGGTTGACGTTACCACTCTCGTTGTTTATTTTTCTCATCTGATTTGTTAGCATGACTATACTTACATGGCCCCTGGCTTCTGTCGTGTATCAATATATCAATGTTATGTGTCTCGCTCCGAATTTTTTCATATAACGGAGTGAGGGACGTATGACGTATAACTTAGCATATGTCTATTCAAAGAAGAGACTTTGGCTATGTGAATTGAACTTTCGTAAACTCGCTACATGTGAGACTACAGCTATAGCGATAGTTCATCAAAAGCATTAGCAACTGCTACTCGTCACACTGCTGAGCCTTCGGCCAAACCCAAGCAGTGTGACGAGTAGGTACAGTCGAAAAGACCCACGGGCGGCAAGTTTGTCCTGTTTGCTCTCGAGGCCGAAAGACTTTCTGGAGCTTTAATTCGAAAACCCAGCAAACTCGCCTCAGAACGCAGCACAAAATCGCCTACAGTCCAGCTTTCTTCAAATACTGGAGAATATCGCAATGGCGATCACAATTTTACCACCAATTGCAAACGATGTCGAGGCGACGTACCCCGAGTCCGACTTTGACGAGATGTCTGTCGACTCCGACGGCGGCGTTGCGCTCACACCCGCGAAATCATCACGACCGACCAAGAGGGCTCGCTTAATAGAAGGGACGGATATTGGAACGGGAATAATTACACC
The DNA here is from genome assembly GCF_003369625.1 of Aspergillus mulundensis. NCBI lineage: Eukaryota > Fungi > Ascomycota > Eurotiomycetes > Eurotiales > Aspergillaceae > Aspergillus > Aspergillus mulundensis. The sequence continues at coordinate 3,651,994 of NW_020797890.1, read as the reverse complement.
GGGAGAAGTTGTCACAGATGACCCGCAGTGGATGAGGTATGTTTTCTTCATCTATCTGGGTTCTTCGCCTTCTCGCTGACGTCGCTCTTCCATCTAGAGGTCATGGAACATATACAAACCCTCTGTCAACATCGATCATTGCCACAGTTGCTGGCACCGTTCAAAAGACAAACAAACTACTCTCCGTTCAGCCGCTCCGTGCCCGTTACACGCCGGAAATCGGCGACTTGGTTGTCGGACGCATAGTCGAAGTTCAGTCTAGACGGTGGAAGGTCGATGTGGCAGCTCCTCTACTGGCTCAGCTACCACTTTCTGCGATCAACCTACCTGGAGGTATCCTGCGTCGACGAACGAGCGCGGATGAACTGCAGATCCGGACGTTCTTCAGCGAGGGCGATCTGCTTGTCGCGGAGGTACAAACGGTGCATTCAGATGGCGCGGCGTCGCTTCACACACGGTCGCTCAAGTATGGTAAACTCCGCAATGGGGTTTTTCTCGCAGTAGCCGGGGCAGGTGGTAGTGGCGCATCTAGCTCATCAACCAAGGGAGGACTGGGGGCGGGATCAACTACCGGAGTTGTTCGTTCACGCAGACAAATGTTCACGATACCGACTTCTAATGGCGGCGGCGATGTAGACATTGTCCTGGGAGTAAACGGGTATATCTGGATCTCGAAGCACGTTGAGGGCACGGCAGCTGCTTCCTCCACCACAGAGAGCGTGTCGATCACGCGCATGGAGGAAATGGTCTCAAACTCGGTTTACTCTAGCCAGAACGACGAAATCTTACCCGCCACAAGACGTGAGATTGCCCGGCTGGCCCAGTGTATCCGGGTGCTTGTCCAGGGAGGGTTGCGCGTGGATGAGCAAACTGTCATGGCTGCATACGATGCCAGCCTCCAGGCCGATTTGGAGCAGGGCGATGACTACGACGAAGATGGGCGGCAGCGGGAAGGACGAGAGTACCTCGAAGGAGCCCAAGCTAACAGGATCATTCAATTAGCAACAGCACAGCAGGGCTGATTTAAATGATGACATATTCGATACCCAGTCTAGTAACTCAGAGTACTTGTGATGAATAATTTCTAAAATTGCATTCGCGAGTCGATAATGACCCCGCATCACGTGGTGATAACGCCCTTCATCATTGGTGCCTGAGCTTCAAGGCTGGTGGTGTATGGCCGAATGCAGGATCATGCAGGGCAGCAGGACTAACTTTGAGGGGCGTCGCAAATCCTGCTCTGTGGCACAGAGGAAAGAATTAGAAAAGAATACACGAGTCCAGTGTATAGGCCGTGTGACTCATTTTATCCAACTACTGCCGTCTACAAGAGCGAAGTATTGGCCGGGAAGTGTGGGCAACGTCATCCTTAGGTTTGGATCCAGCTTCCATGTGCTCTTCAACGCCTTCATCCTCGCAAACTTCCTGTTTCCGTCAACGTTCACCTGTAGGCCTTGCTTCATTACTCAAGGTCTTCCTTCTCGTCTAACATAATTCCTGGCCCGGTACTGTCTCGTCTTTCGGACAAGCCACTACTGTCGAACACCTTTTCACCATAATCTTCAAGATTACCATGTCATTTGTCTCTCAATCAACCACTCACTTTTCGCTATACTCGTTACCGCTTAAATAGTCAGAATCGATAACTCACGCAGCGCTTCTGGCGCTCATTGCCGCTATCCCTCTATCTTCTATCGCAGGGCTCTTATCGCGCCTGTTTTCGCAAACGAACCACAGGCATTTGTCTCCTCGCCTTTTATCCAACGCTGTCTCAAAAACTACCCTACACCCTTTCCGTCCTTAAATATGCATGATCTTCGTCGACGGGCCCTTGAGAGCGGCAAAACCATGTCTCGCAAAGCCGCCTCGAGGGAAGGCTCTCGCCGCACATCACCTTCACGCACAAACTCGGCTCACACTTCTCGTCAGTCATCGCGAAACGCAAGCAGACAGACTTCAGATGATGAGGATGCAGGGAATTTGAGTGATGACACGGCGGTCAGGTGAGCTTTTCTTCCAAATTCTCGATTACTTTTCCGTGTACGAAGATGATGTCATAGCCCTATGCTAACATGTTTTACCGCAGCCTCGCTTCTTTTGACGATTTGGAGAGTATTGACACCGAAAATGATAACAACAATTGGGAACAAGAGCTTCTCGAAGTTATTGATGATGTTTTGGATCGCAAGCGCAGCAGCGCGCTTAGCCGTGAAGAAAATTATGCAGCATACTGTCGCCTCTCCAAGTTTCACTATGTGGAGGACCTGATCCGGAGTCGCGTCCCTGACCTTCTAGCCGCCTTTACTCGCAGCATCAGAACCGAGACCAGTGTTCGAGAGACGACGCTTGCAATGCGTGCTTTAGAGCTTCTGGCAATCACCGCGGCAGACAATACCATATTCGAACATGCGGAGCCGCTACTCACCCGTACCATTCGAAACTCCTCCGACGTAATCAAAGCAGCAGCAATCCATTGCCTAGGAACATGCACTATGTTTGGCGGTGCTGGAGTTGAGGGCATTGAGGACCAGATGACGTTCCTTCTGGACATTGCCGCCTCTGACGGACAATCCATCGATGCGCAAGACGGCGCCGCCGTTTGTGTCACCGCGGCTCTACAAGAATGGGGTTTCATGGCGACAGAGATCAACGACCTCTCAAGCGAAAGCGAAGAGTTCATTCAAATATTCGTCGATCAACTGAACAGTGGCGACCCGAGTGTACAAATCGCGGCCGGCGAGAACATCGCCCTATTATACGAGAGAAGCTACTCTCCTCAGGAGAGCTGGTCGGACGAAGGTGAAGAAGATGACAGCAACGAAGAGGAAAGCCCTGATACTCGTCCGAAAGAAGAGGTCCTGCGCGACGGCCCCAAGCGGGTCAAACGCTACAATCCTTACCACGACACACCCGAGCTCGAGCGTCAGCTGCAATCACTTGCAACATTCCACAGCAAACGCATCAACAAACGCGACAAGAGGGATCTCCGCAAGAGCTTTGCTTCCATCCGTGAGACTGTCGCAGACCCGCGTCACGGCCCGTTTTATGACGAGTACCGCGGTAGCAAGCTCACTGTCAAGATTGGCCAACAGGGCGTCATGCATATTGACCGCTGGGAGAAATGGGTCCGCCTCAACTCCCTGCGCCGTATACTCCAGGGTGGATTTCCTGTCCACTACTTTGAAGGAAACACTGCTGTTCTTGACAGTCTCCCCGTGGTGATGATGCGCAGACCTGACTCGTACGAGCGTCGCGCTACAGATAAGCTACGGCAGAGTCAACGCGGGGCGGGAGGGGGAAAATTCGTGTATTAGTGACGCTGATGTCCGTACCCAGTTTTTAGAAATTTTTCCTATTTTGATTAGACGAGTCTTCATCTATTTTTGCTCCTTACTCCCGTTTTTGCTTATGTGTATTCCCTGATTTCCTGAAACCGGCCAATCGTGGCCGGATTTTGGCTGGTGCCCAAGGTCTTTCTTAATCTTTCATCTACAGATTGAAAAGTTGGTTATGCATTAATTTGAGCCTCCATCTTTCTTTGCATAATAGCGAGTAGATTTCCTTAGCACAGAGATAGAGTTATACAAATGGCTGAGCTTCGCTGACAATATATATATTGACAACATTCCAGGACACACTAGATGAGATCATAGACCGAAACCTGCAAACCAAAAGCCAGAATCGTACTTATATCCTCAGAGTCATGTAATAGCAAAATAGGATTTATGCCGAATAGATTATTTCACATGAAAACCCCATGCTGTGTTCTATCTCACACTCATGCCCACACACGCGATGTACCAAACCTCAACGTCTACATCTCATCCATCTAAACACCTAATTCATCTCAAATACCGGCGACACTCCATTCCAGCTCCCCTTGCTCCTCTCTTCCCAGTACCCATCCTTTCCCCCCTTCAACCGCCAGAAAACCTCGCCGTCCGCCACCTCATCAACCTTCATGAACCACCTCGGCTCCCAGCTCTGACCGGAAGCTTCCATATCGCGTCTCCTTGCGCGCTGCGCTTCCTCAAGCTGTACCTTGACTTCCTCGGCGCGGTCTACATCGCCGTCTTCAAGGGCGCGCTGGTCAGGGCGCAGCCGGGAGTCGGTGGCGGGGATCTTCTTGTCTTCGATAGAGGTAATTTCGTTGAGGGCTGCAGCAAAGGCCGGGAGGCCGTAGTGTTTAGGAGCGTTGGAGACAAGGGGGCCTGCAGTCCAGATTGTTGAGGTTCCTGAAGAGCCTCCGGACAGGGAGAGGGAGGAGGTCCAGGAACCTGTGAGGGAGATGGACAGTTCGCGGCCGGACGCATCGACGAGCTTGGTGGATACTTCCTCCGAGCGGCCGGAGAACATTCCGCCAGCCTTAAAGGTGGAGATTGAGCGGGCTCCCGTCGTCTCGTTGTGCACGGTCATCTCACCGACTGGTTCGACATATTTCTCGCCGGCGATGATGTTGCGGAGGAAGGACGTTGCCGGCGACAGGGAGAAGTGTTCTCCTGTGGAGTGCAGAGTGATGCGGAGTTTACCCTCTGTGACGATTTCAGCGGATTTACCCCAGAATTTCTGAGAGGGCCGCGGGGACTGGGCGAGGCTCCAGTCTTTGCTGTCTGCTTGGTAGGCAAGCTGGACGGGACGGTGGGAAACCTTTTCGGCGATGAAGCGGAAGCCCATATCCTCACGGACAAGCTCGTAGGTTTCGCCGAGCATGGGATTAAATGGTTTGCGGATTGCTCGTTCGCGAACGCGACTACTGGAAAGGGAGGAGAGAGCGAACGCAGTTACATAGAGGTGTCGTTCGTTTGCGTCGCTGACTTGTGCGGCCTTGTCAAGAAGGGCTGAGTATTCCATGACCTCCGCGGCCCGCTGAAGTAGAGAGAGAGGCTCATTGGAGGATACAGGCATTGAGATCTGGGAGAGGTCCTTGCCGACGTTCTTGCGGAGGAATCCAATCAAGCTGGGTGGCATCACCGTTGGCGCGGGAATATTGTTTCGACGGGGGACCGGGTCGAGCGGGAGTGGTATGAGGGTTTTAGGGCGCGCTGGGAATAATGGAGACTGTTGATCGTGCGCTTCACCTGTGTCTGCGGGTTCTGAGACATCATCGTCGCTATCTGATGGTGCATCGTCAGCAACAACATCGGCCGGGGCATCCGCTACTGTATCTTCGTCGCTGTCGCCTTTGATGGTAAGTAATTGAGAGTCGGTGGCGTCGACAGCGTCGAAGAACTCCTCCGACCTGTCCGACTCCACGCTCATTCGCGACTGTGAGGTGAGCTGAGGAGGCTGACGACGTTGTTGACTCTCCGAGAGCAAGACCCCAAAGTCGTTAACGACGTGGTCCAGGTCGCGCAAAAGAGACATGAGGCTCTCATGGGTGTCATTGGCTTGTTCTACACTGGCCAGACCGGCCGGTTTTCGATCAAGAGAAGTATCGCTTGGGGCGGACAGTTTAGATGAGGCCGCGTTGGAAGCCTTTCGTTTCCAGAATGGCCGCCTCTCTTCGCCATTAGTCTCGCCTGGATGCGGACTAGGCGACCGCCCAGACCGTCCACGAGGGGGATTTGGACTCATGTACTTGGGATCCGTGTCCTTGGCTAGTCGTCGGACAGCATCACGGGATCCTGAGACTCGGCCGACCAACTCTGCGACCCGCGCCCAGTCGCGCTCCTCGGCGGCGCTCGTCAAATAATGCTGCGGTGGTAACTGAAGTGCCGTGCTCGGATGCAGATGTCTCGGCGAGTGACTCCCATCGCCGGCGCCCTTACTGGATGAAGCCTTCTCCAGGACGCGCTTCCATGACGCAAACTCGGCATCATTGCGAGCGCGCAAATGCCAGACCTCAGTGCCAGAGTCGATAGAAATCTCGCGCGAAGTCTCGTTGCAAGCTACCGCAGCTAGGTTCAGCGGAATTGAGCCACGTAGGGTAGCAGAGTTCGGATCGTGGAAGTACGATAGTGTAGAGGTCGTAAAGTCGAGAGAGAAAAACCGCCGTGCCCACCCCTGGTGGCGCTTACGGCGACGCTTGAGAAGAAGACCGGTGTGTATTGTTGTCATTTCATCTCCCTCCTGAACCTGTATTTGGGGCGGCATTTTGGACATTATGCTATTGCCCCGCCTTCGCGACGAGGCGGACTCCGTCTCGCCCCCTGGTTGACTTGCCGCATGGGTCGTAGGAACCGATTGGGGAGGTAATGCAGTGGGGTAGGTGAGTAGCACGAGAGTCACGGTCTTGGATATCTGCTTCGAAAACGTGTTGTCGAATACCAGCGCATAGTTCCCACCTTCATTAGGAGGCACATCGTAGGTTCCCTGGACGATCTTATCCGCCTCACATTTACCGACCCATCGTATTTGCTTCAAGCCCATGCCCGTCAGCTTGTCGGTAAGAGAAGCCGAAGTGTTCTGTCGTGAGCTGGCGCCGCCATTTGCGAGGTTCTCGCTTGAATCGTTGCTGGGCGTATCGGTGGATGACAGGTTGGGCGTGGTGCGGACGCCGGATTGGCCGGGATGCTTGAAGATGCCGAAGTTGAGAGATTTCTTGTGCGGTTGGATGCTCCAGGAAATAGTATGCTCGGATTTGACAGGAACCCAGCGGACGAAGTAAGACTAGCAGGGAGATCGATGCTAGGTCAGCTCCAACCCCATGACTCTTCCTGGTGGCATTCTCACCTTGCTGTGGATTTCAAGCTCTTCCATGGCTGCCATAGCTTCGCAAGGGAACAGTAACAAATTCGCCGTCCACAAGAGAGAAAGCCAACGACGGCAAAAGGCCGCAATTCAATGCGCAAAGGAAGAAATGGGGTGGTAAGAGGGGTACGTAGGGGATTGAGTTGGTGCCTGAGGACAAGGAGGGGGAGGAGCAGGTTCACGGGGTCATTGACAATGGGAAGCACGAGACAACAGGATTATCGTGCAATGGTCCAGGTGATTGCAAGGACAGAGGGAGATCGGAGAATAAATCAAGGAAGAAGAGAAAGGGGAATGTCAGCGGAGGGAACGAAGAACCTGTCATCTTCCGCATGTCATTCATAAATAATGCGGAGATCTTAAGGCTGTGGACGGAGCCTCCGAGAAACACCGAGGATCTCTTTTCAGGGCGTCATCACATGGGCGGCCACTCACGAACCGAGCTTTCCAAGTTATGGAGTAATTTTAATCTAATAGCCTTGTCCAGGGGAAAATTATGACAGTGCCTAGTGGTACTAGTACTGGAGATGTCGTCATGGTTGTAGTATTGAGGCCCTATCCCCGCAAAATCATAGAGAATATTACACAGTATAGAAGAAGAAGAAGGATATGCTTGAAAACAATATGCAATCGCCCAATGCTTTATCGTCGCTTCCCACTCTGCATATTGGTGAACAACAGCTTAAACCCATTACACAGTGCCCGCATGTCTGGGTAAGGGTTGCGCTGCAGCTCGTAGCCTTGAGGAATCACCTTGACCGGCCAGCTATGCACTTGCGCATGCTCTCCGGCCTTGAAGCAAAGGAAGAAATACCCCGCATGCTTGGGGTCGATGCAGAAGGCGTACGCCGACCGTCTCGGGTTGGCCTTGGTATATGTCTCTAGCCACTGGTCTAAATAGCCGTTAGTACTTATTTGTTTAGAATGATGTGGGAATGTGACGTACAGGTCGTGTCTTTGCTGCCCTCTTGGTACTTTTCATGCAGCATCATCTCATCTACCTTCTTGGCCATGGCTTTGACATGGTTGAAGATCAGATCGTCCAGATCACTGTACGTGAATCGGCCTCCGACCTTCAGCGTACGCCCAACAGAAAACTCATTTTCCTTGTCCAATTCTAGCACATCGATATGTTGGAAGATGCCATCAGCCACCTTCCAGGTGACGGCCAGGTGGTCGGGTCCCTTTGAAGACGGTCGGATAACTACATCGCCGCGACTTTGGGATCCGAGGAACTCCACTGCCTGCGTGGAGTTGAACGGCCGGAACAGCGGATGCTTGATAACACGCATCGTCCGTCCGCCGTCCTGTGTCTTGGCCTCGAGAGCTTCCCGATCCTGATCTTCCTGGCGATGGTCCCATTCGCCTGCGTGTGCTCGGTCGGCAGCTGGCCTAGATGGCCGGCTGACTTGCTCCTCACGAAGCGAGACGTTACACGTAAAGGTCTTGCGATTCAGGAACATCACCTTGGCTGGTACAGTCTGGTGGAGTGAGTAGATAGCCCTAACAGGGATGTCGTAGCGATCTGTCATTTCTGATTCTCCCGCAAGTGCGTCCACACCGCAGTCCAGCTTGCCTTCGATATGGTCGTCCCTGATGCTCTTGATAGAGATCGGTACAACCATGCCCTCCGCAAGCGTCTCTGTTGTCTCACCAGTGAGCATGGTGAAGATATCATCTGTGCTGAGGAAAACAAATTGCTTTCGCAGTTCTTCGTAAGGCTGCTGGAGTTCTGCGCGAATCGTTTCGAGTGTAGCCCGCTTGCGCTGGTTGAGGTTCCTCTCAAGCTGTTCTGCGTATTCCTCGAGAATTAGGTCGTTCACGCGGTCCTGATCATCTTGTCGGAAAAGTTTGCGCACAATGGCACCAGGCCCATTATCATCTGTTTCTGCCTTGATATCCTCCTCGTCCAACTCCAATGCGTCCGCTGCCATCTTGCGAGCAATATCGTAGTCTTCCGGATGCACTCGGGTGTTGTCGAGGGGATCCGCATCCGCATCTGCGCTCTCATAGTCGATGTAAAGAAAACTTGCCGAGTTGTTCCATACCTTGACTCCCATGGCCGGATACTGCACTCCCACTCCAAGCAATGCAAACCGACTGTTGACCACACCTCCAGTCATGTTTACTATCTTCAGAAGATGTGCTGCCTTGCGGGGACCCAACCCACAGACGTACGGGAGAAGGTTAGCTGTAGCTTGGTCCGAGACAGCTTCGTTAATATCAACCCCAACCAGGTTTACCATGTCGACCAACGCGGTTTCGAGCTGCTTCAGCAGTAACTCTTGTGCCACCAGCTGCTGACCCGGCTTAAACTGAATCGACACAATGTCCCGACCGAGCGAGGCATACTCCTTCAGAGGACTCTGCAGATACTTGGCAAGCCCTACGCAGTAGTGGGTAAGGGGAGCGAAGCTGGGATGGTCTTTCTTCGCCCGCTCACTGTTTTGATAAAGCCGTGCCACTTCATCGTTAACGATCACTACATCAAGGCGGTCGCTGACCTCCTCATCACGGTCATCAGTGTATAAAGCGCCGCGCAGGTCCCTCGTATCCACAATTTCAGTCAATAACTTGTATAATCGTCGAGTCTCGGGAGACATGCCCGACACACCAATGACATCCGGGTGACGGCGATTAACAAGCTCAACCAGGGCGTCCAAATCTTTGCCGTCGGCAATGCCGCGATCCCTGTCACCCAAAGACAAGTCGGTGAACTTGCCGTTTTCAAGGACCCGACCGTCCTCCTCAACGTAAGACCAATGAATGGGGGCTCGGCCGACAACTCCGGTGCCTGTGGACAGCGTCAAGACGCGAGGAACCGTACCCAAAATCATACCTTTCGGCTTATATGGGGCCTGATCCAAGCGTTGAGAGAAAGCCTCTCGGCATTCTTTTGCAACATGATTTTCGCATTCCTGGCGAATGTTCTCCTTAACACTGCGGTTGATCACGCGCTCTAGCTTTCCTAGAGCTAAATCAACAGCTTCGCGTCGCATACGATTCCAAGAGTCTGCGAGTTCGCTGTAGTTATCCGACTCGATGTTGGGGTATAACCGCTTGCGGAAGTTTTCAAAGTTCTCAAATCGCACCTTGACCTCGATCAGACCTTCCTCTTCTGCCTTCAACATGCGGAGGAATAGTTCTGGGCTGCGCGCGATATCGCTAAGTTGTTGGTCTCGCAGATACTTGAATTCATAGTATGGGTGTTGTTCATCAATGCGCCGCAGGCCTTTTTCAGTGCGGAAGCAATCCACGGCACCATTCATGTAGTAAGCTTGGCGGATGACTTTGCGCATCTTAGGACTCATCACAATTTCCTCTGCAAACATACCCTTGGCCGCCTTGACTACTTGCGATGAGTTGTTGAAATCATTATCAACGAACCCATCCGCCATGTCGTCCGGACGCTCAGAAGGATCTTCCGTGTATTGACGACGGCCTTCTTTCAAGCAGTTTTGAGCGAATGCATCTGCTGAGATACCAAACGCGCGTACGAGACCATACGCCTTGCTATTTCGGACACGCTCGAAAAAGTTCCTCGTGAGCGCCTTTCGTCTTTGGACTTCCCCGGTAGCGTCTCCGTTGGTGAGGGTCAGATCTCTTATCTGCGAGGCGTACTGGAAATGAAGATAATCCTGGACGTCCTGTAGCTCCTCCATGGTAGTTGCTACGGGTAGCATTTCCTCCACAATCGAGTCGTCGACTGAGAAAACCGCTCGGATGTTGTCATATGTTTTTTGGATAGTGTTGCGTTTTTCAACCAGGGCTTTGAACTTGAGGTCATGGTCAAAAATATCCCACAAATCGGTCATGTTCAGCAACTTCTCTGCCCGGATTGTATATTGAGCGCCTGGATCGTCTGCTGAAGCCCCATCTACGGGGACCTTGACTGTGTGAATCATGTAATCCTTCCGATGTTGGAAAATAAACGGTACCTCCCAGTCATCGGTGACGAGAAACTCCAGAACCTTAGCCACGGAGCGCTGGAACGGTTCGCGAAGCTCTGGCTCAAGCCGTTTCTTCAGGAGCATGAGGTTTGAAATCCAGGCGGCTTCTTCTCGGAATTGGTCTTCGCTTAATACAACATTGCGGTAAGGTTTGCGCGCAATCTGATGTCGTTCAGGCTCGTCTACCATGCGAATTTGGTTATCTTCTTCGGTCAACATCTTTTCGGCAAGTTGCGACGGCTCAAAGACATCCTTGAGGTCTAAATGCTTTTCAACATCTTCCTCTTGCTGCTCCTCTTCCTCCTCCATAGCAAGAGCAAAATCGTACTCGTTTCCATCTCCAAAAGCAGCGCGCATGTCATCAAGAGCGTTCTCGTCAAGGCCAGTGGTATCCGTGGCCCCAAAGCCAATAGATTTCCTGGGACGGGCAACCTCTAAATCTTCCTTTTCTACTCCTTCATCGTCCGAGAACACATCTTCTTCGATGAAATCGTCCATCTCATCGCCCGGATGCCTTGGGTGCCTGTGGTAGTCTGGTGCGGGCTCATCTTCTTCGTCGGAGTTGAAGAAGTCATTAATGGCCTGAGACGGCTGCCGCGAATCTCGATCTTTATGACCGCGTTTGAGGCGCTTGAATTTCGACTGCAGCCTGTTAGCAATTCGTCTCGTCCGATTAGTAGTAATCTCGAGGAAATCATACATCTGCTGCAGCTGCAGATTGGAGCCCCGGATTGAGCTCGCCGATCAGTTCAAGATCTTCAGCGTCGAGATGTTCATCTTCGCGTTCTCGTTCTTCGCGTCTTCGTTTCCTTTTCTCCCGTCGGCGATGCTCGCGGTCGTCCTCTTCTTCGTCTTCGTCGACAATGAATCCTTCTCGGACCTAGCCATCGCCTTTGGTTAGTACAAACGACGAGAGCTAAAGCGCGCATCATGCTGTGGAGATGTAACTTACAGCGCGAGCTGCCTCTTCGTCATCATCCTCATCTTCATCCTCCTCGCTTGAATCGTAATGATTGCCACCTCTACCGAGGCGTTCTCCGCCTTCGCCATATTCATCAACAAGCTCCTCCTCATTCTCCTCATCGTCCAACATGGCCTCCCCCTCCACGAGGTCCCGGGCGCTCATCGTGGGTTGTCAGACTTTCTAGAGGCGAGATGGAAGGGTTCGTGAAGGTACGAGTGAGGCAATGCGCCGCGATGAACTAAGAAGCGCTTTATGTCCAAGAAGCGCGAAAGATCTATAAAGACGAGTCACCACCTCGACGAGAAGTTTGCGTTGCGAAAGTCTGGGGAGCTCAAAGAACGACCTCCGGCATGGATGGCTGGTTGGCCGGACTCTTTTCTGGTTGTGAGGCTGACTTTCTCACCGCCTAATGCAGGTGGCTGCTTCTGTGGCTAATGCATCACGTGCTTGATACCTGCTCTACTATGTATCAAAGCAGCGGCATACGTCCAGCCTCACATTAAAACCCTGGTCAAGTTCTTGACAGTCAGTGTGGTGCTTGATGCTCTTGAATGTCTGTAGGAGACCTAGAAGTATTCTTCTGTACCGTACTCCGTAATAGCCATATCTGAGATCAGAATCTGAGTGCCAGCACGGTTCCGTTGAAAGAAAGTACATCTACTCCGTATTTACCTTTGTTAGGACTAAACTCACTGGAGTGATCTTCAGTCTACAAACAAATAGCCTCAGTATAGCTTCAATTTGTTATTTAAGATAACAATAGTTGTGTTGGAGCCTCTATTCAATCAATATTTAATACGGGGTTAGCTATCTAGCCAAGCCCTCTAGGCGCCTGTGTTTGCCAATTCCCTCTATCTCCGCCCGAGCTCCACCAGCATTAGGTCGTCCTGAAATCCGTCCATCGTCCGTCGTCCCCTTCGGTCGGATGTTCCTCACTTCCCCGGTTGCCGATACTATCGTCTTGTTGATTTTTCACCTAAAGCATCTCGCAGTTGCGTCGATCCCTACTTGGCGGGCTTCAGGACAACGTTAAGAGACTGACTATCTGACACCGACTGTCGCAGCTAGGTCCAGGGGAAACCCCCACCTTGTTGGCTTGGACCTGCGGCACTTGTCTGCATCTGGCGCCCAACGAACAATCCACCTGGGTGGCTCACGGTTTTGTCACGAACGGTTGACCTGCCCTGCTCGTACGGCTCGTGCTCCGGTTCCTATTTCTGTCGATATCCTCTCTGCTCGAATTTCTTCGCCGCTTGACCCCTCATTCCCGGTGTTGATCCCCAGTCGCCGTAACGATGGCCGATCAATTCAAAGCGCGAACTCTGAAGCGCAAGAACGTCAAGGGTCTTGCGCTGAACGCTGCCCCGAAACCTACATCGACACCGTCCAACGGAGACGCCCAGGCTCCCGGAGCTGCTGGTAACGGCGAAGCTACTCGCACTGATACCCTGGAGATTGGTTTGGAGTTTAGATTGGATCTTCGTAGCGAGGATCTAGTTACTCTAAAAGAACTTGGTGCCGGAAATGGAGGAACCGTCTCTAAAGTTATGCACGCTTCGACCAAGGTCGTTATGGCCCGGAAGGTAAGACTACAATGTGTTATGGTGGTCGAACTTGGTTGACAACGCTGTTAGATTATCAGGGTCGACGCGAAAGAGAACGTGAGGAAGCAGATTCTGCGAGAGCTCCAAGTCGGTCATGATTGCAACTCACCGAACATTGTGACGTTCTACGGAGCTTTCCAAAACGAAGCAAGAGACATAGTGTTGTGCATGGAATATATGGATTGTGGGTAAGTATCCAATATTCTTGACGCCTTTTAGCGTGATACTAACGACTCGGCAGTTCACTCGATCGCATCTCAAAAGACTTTGGGCCTATCCGAGTGGATGTACTGGGAAAGATCACTGAGTCTATTCTGGCGGGTTTGGTGTATCTTTACGAAGCCCACCGCATCATGCATCGCGACATCAAACCATCCAATGTCCTTGTGAACTCCCGCGGCAACATTAAGTTGTGCGACTTTGGTGTCGCAACCGAAACAGTCAACTCTATTGCAGACACATTCGTTGGGACTTCAACCTATATGGCTCCTGAACGTATCCAGGGTGGCGCCTACACTGTTCGCTCGGATGTCTGGAGTGTGGGGTTGACTGTCATGGAATTGGCAGTCGGCCGGTTCCCGTTTGATGCGAGTGATTCCGCGGCTGGAGACCGGGCCAGCGCGGGGCCTATGGGAATTCTGGACCTTCTCCAGCAAATCGTCCACGAACCCGCCCCTAAGCTGCCTAGGAGTGACGCCTTCCCACCCGTTCTGCATGAGTTCGTTGCAAAATGTCTACTCAAGAAATCTGAAGAGCGACCGACCCCTCTTGAGCTATACGTCCGTATACCTGTTCTTTGTTGTATAGCCATTCTCTAACCTGCAATATAGGAGAAAGATGCGTTCCTGCAAGCCGCCAAGCGAACTCCAGTCGACCTTCAAGAGTGGGCTATCAGCATGATGGAGCGACATAACCGAAAGTCCTACTTGGCACCCCCTGCGCCGAAGTCCCTAAAGGAAAGTAGGGAGACTTCATCACCCGTCCAAGCCCCATCGCCTGTTCAAAAGCACGTGCCCAGCAGACCATCGCGCGGCGCAACCGGAGAAATTCCTCTTAACGTAGCTCGCGACATCCCCCCACAACATCGGCAACATACACCCTCGAACCAATCGCACTACTCCTCGAACCAATCGCACTACGCCTCGAACCAATCGCAATACCCGTCGAATCAATCGCATTACCCTCCAAACCCTTCGCCTTACCCATCACGTTCGAACCGCTCCTCGCCACCGATCTCACTGGAGCACCTCTCTCTCGAGTCGAAACAAGATGAGCATCGACCGACCCGTCGTCCGTCCCGGACCCCTTTGGGCGATACGAGTTCCAGCTTAGATCAGTCCCTACGACCTTCCATAGGATCCCGTTCGGCCAGCTCACATAACACGAATTCGCGGATGCCTCTGCAGAGCACCGCCCTGCCTTTCCGTGCTGCCCCTACCCCTGGCGGAGTGCCGGCTCCGAACTCTGCATCTTGGCAGCGGCGCGGCGACTATATGGGAGCCGTGTAAAATCCCTGCACCATGGTTCACCTTATCATCCGTTTCTGCGATTGACTGCTAAAATCTTTACGGGCCACCGTGTTTCTGATGACTTGCATCGGCAGGGCGTATTCGTTCTTCGACCATTTGTATTCACTCCCCCTTATGTATTTTCTTTCTTATCCTGGTTGATATTGTCGCTTTCCTACATCGACCGTGCTCCTTGGGATTGCCTCATGATTTGAAAAACCTTTGTCCGTCATCTCACTGTATCTCGAGGCTGGAACTCTTGCATTTGTCTTATCATCCGGGATTTGCATTTTCAAAACACACTGGCCCGTTCCTACTACAAATTCATATAAAGAATGTACGTCGCTGCAACTAATTTCTACATACAATCATTGAGTTAACACAGCTCCAAATATCTTGTCACGTGCTATGTTTGAGTGAATCAAGGCGTTGTGTTTCTCAGTGAATGACCACTTACAATACAGATCCATTTTGAATGGCAAGGATGAATATGCTTACCTATTGGCTAGGCTGCCTCTCTTGTGAATTATTTTTCCGCAGATTCTTCACTGGATTTGTGAATACACCTTAGTGTTACTCACTCTTCCTTGCTTAGCTCTTGAACTCTTGACCTTCGGACATATAAACGTCTCTCCCTTCCCATCCAAAGCCTCCCTCACTCTCTCTGATTTCCTCTTTCCAACTCATCTCTCAAGCCCTATTCAATCTATCATTTCCCTGAATGCGAACACCCACCATGTTCTTCCCCAACAAGCTACTGCACTACCTGGTGCTAGCATTCCTTCTTACCTCTGTCTTCGCAGCATCAGCTACCAAGGAGCATCATGCATCAGCTTTGAAGGATGTGCCCCCTGGTGAAACTGCTCCCTCTGGCCCAACTCGCCCTGGAACCCCTGCCAACTGTGTTAAATGGTACACGGCCCAGCTTGGAGATACTTGCGGCCAGGTCACTCTTCTTTTTGGCATTTCTCTCGAGGACTTTTACAAGTGGAACCCGTCTTTGAAAGCGGACTGTGAAACTAATTTCTGGGCCAAGTATGCGTACTGTGTTGGTGTTGGGGACGTCCCTGTGCCTACCACCAGCACCAGCACTGCTAGCACCAGTACCACTTCGTCTAGCTCATCCACTTCTTCCAAGTCATCTACCTCGTCTGGATCGAATGGCTCTTCTAGTTCGACCAGTTTGTCTAGCTCGTCTACGTCCAGTTCGGCCCATTCCACCAGCTCGTTGCCCTACTCGACCAGCTCCTTTGGCTACACGTCCACAGATTCTAGTGACACCGACAGCTCTACGGCTACCTCTTCCACTACTAAGCCCGCCAGCTCTGTTCCTGTCATCACAACCAGCGGACCACCTTTCGGCAGCTACACAATCATCAACCCCATAACAACGCCCAGTCCGTCCCCATACCCGACTCGCACGAACGACACTTGGCCTCCGACGCACACGATGCCGGGCCAGCCTGACTACTGCAACAAGTGGCATAAAGTCGTGGCTGGTGATACGTGCGACACGATCCAGTCGCGTTATGCTGTTTGGTGTTCGTATGATCAGCTGTATGTCTCCTCTTTCTCTACCTTTGAGTATATAGATTTATTTGCTAACACATCGCCTTATGCCACAGGCTAGAATGGAACCCAGGCCTCGCTGTGGATTGTGATTATCCTTTTATTGACTGGTGGGTGTGTGTTGGTATCGTTCCCCGGACCACATTGTCATTTGACTACCCTACCGGATACAACAATGGCTCAATCCCAGAGCCCACAGTCCATACGCCCACGGAGTTTCCTACGAACCTTCCTACCTGGACGGCTTCACCCACTCAGGACGGACTGGCGACCGGCTGCCAGGCGTATTACCAGGCTGAAAAGGTAAACACAGTGCCTCCCTATCCACCTTGATTTTTTAGCTGCATATACCCTAGTCATACATGATGATCAGCTAGCTAACTGTTTGACTTCGCCAGGGCGACACCTGTTCGAGCATCCTGAAACAGTACTACTACCTGACCGAGAAGGAACTTCACGACTGGAATCCCGCGCTCAAGGACGACTGCTCGGGTATCTTGGCGGGCTACTACTACTGCGTCGCAGCCTTCCCCAATGGTCAGCACCACGCACCGCCAACCGTGACCGGCGCGCCATCCCCTACAGACACAGACACAGTCAAGGAGTGCACTGCTTGGTACAAGGCAACGGCGGACGACAGCTGCAATTTGATCGCCTTGAAGTTCGGCACCTTCTCGGCTGAGCAGTTTATCAAGTGGAACCCGTCCGTCTTCCAGACTTGTAATGGGTTGCAGAAGGATCATTACTACTGCGTCGCAGTCCCTGACACCCCAACAACTCCCATAGGTCCCCTTCCAACCGCATCGCCAACCTCCCTACTACCGCGTCAACCAAATGTCATAAAGACATGCACTTTCTTCTGGCCTGTCTCGATGTAAGTTATCCCCACCCTCCATCCCGTGCCTATCTTACCCGATCGAATCTAACCTTGTTCTTCTTATGTGCAGTGAGGATACATGCGAGGACATTGTCGCTGCAAATGCGATAACCATGGACGAGTTCCTCCACTGGAATCCCGACCTAGTGGACAAGGACGTCGGAAAAGATGTATGTGCGAACCTTCTTCCCGGATACGATGTATGCATCGAGGCGCCAGGCGCGGGTAGTGGCAGCACATACATCGATTCCTCTTCTGCGATCCCTTCGCCATCTAGATCCCTCTCCATGGCGATCAAGACTCGGACATCGACGCCTGTCATCACCAAGGTGGCTGGGTCGGTGAAGACTATTGCCCCGGTGAGTACCCCGTCTGATTACATGAGTACGGGGTCAAGTACGTGGACTAATTCGGCAATCTTAGGCTGAGAAGTCCAAGGCATAGACGCACGCTTTGGTATAAATCGATAAATCGATGTATGCAAGTACTGTCTATCTATCGAGTACTTTGACAAATGTTTTCAGGTCCATTTCTTGTTGTTTTATTAGTTACCTACTCTTGGATTGTCCTTTGCGGTTACGAGGCAACATTCTCAGAAACTGCAGAGAGACTATGCTAGACCAAGCTACAATTTAACTAATTCTCATCATACTCTGTTCTCTTCTGGCGGTCATCTGGCACTGTTCAATTCATCTTAGGCATTAAATGTGGACTGAGAAGGATATGCGAATACTATAATTCGTCGACCATGGTTAACGACCATCCAAGTCTGTC
Source organism: Aspergillus mulundensis (assembly GCF_003369625.1). Taxonomy (NCBI): domain Eukaryota; kingdom Fungi; phylum Ascomycota; class Eurotiomycetes; order Eurotiales; family Aspergillaceae; genus Aspergillus; species Aspergillus mulundensis. The sequence goes on along the minus strand of NW_020797890.1, from coordinate 3,634,058 downwards.
TTGTAAACAAACTAGAACGACCCTCACTCTAGTTCCATTGATATGGAAGGTAGAGACGGATGTACCTGTTCTTACGGCCGTCAGAGCTCTTCTACATTCCTACTCTATAGATTCTATAGCCACCCTTTGGCTCCATTTCGGATACTTTCCAGACCTAGCGGTAGCATACGTTCACTCGATGAGGCCTTAGCACATTATCAGTCAAGTATAATCGGCGAAGATCAGAACACAACTCAGCTGCGGCCGACTGGGGGACAAGAACCCGAATTTTGGGTCCCACTCACCAGCCACATCCCAGAAGCCTAGGTAAAACGCTGAAGCCCTGAGCATAATTAAAGATTCTTCTCACGCCGACTCTATCCATCTGCACGACGAGGGTGGGATTCCTGAAACTAATAGCTCGACAGATGAGAAGGAACCGAGCAAGGAATCTGGTACTTCCATCCAGCTTAAACGAAGCGCCTGCCGTAAACTAATGAACAAAACAGTATACTTACGTCCCTGGCTAATTGCAGTGGCTGTCCGTTGACAAGAGCGAGTCCCGAGGATGCATACATCGGCGTCGGTGACTTGAAGGTGCTCTGTATGGACCATGGAGGCTTGTCTAAAGAAAGCTCCCGTACAGCTAGGTGCGTCCAGCTCAACCGTTTTGTCTTGGGCGTAGTTACAGTTCCATGGGGATCTTCTCGTAGATTATCATGTGCTGCAAGCAGATCATGAAGGGCTCCATCCGCAGTAGTATAGCCAACGCAATCGATATAATCAAGGGCCAAGACTTCTTAATTGTTGCTATATATCATGTACAGACAGGTGCACTGCACTGTGATGCCAAGCGGCAAGCTCAAGCTGTCTATATAGATTGAGAGCTCGCTACTTATTTTCGTCAAACTGCCCCCTTCTTTCGTTCATAGCCTTGAACCGGCCTTGATGCTCTCGTTCTATTGGCGGAGTCCCGGGGCATCGGGGTCTCTGTTCCTCGCCTTGCTAAGAGCACTGTACTTTTAGCAGTGCTTTCGAGTTGACGCAGAGGTTTGCCGCGGCTTTCAACCACAAGCTTGAGCACGTTTTCGTCTTCGCCTTGTTGACAAATGCCCACTTCTAGCTTCAGGTATTAAGGAGCAAGTCCAATGAGCCATTTAGGGCTTCGTTTTACCAGACTAGGATGAAAGGTCAAGACATGAGAGATAGTGGAAGCAAATGATGAAGGAGGATCAGGCATCTCAGATCCTAGCTAGAAGCTGCGTACCAGGACTGGAGTGATAAATAGCTTGTGTATCATATATAGATAGGCAGAGACATGTTGAGCATGCACTAATCCGATTGCCTTTTCCGGACCCAATCACGAAACCTCTCTTCCCAGCCAAACTCCACCAGCATCTCATTGACCCCCTCCCTTATATTCCCTCGCCTTGCCTCATTGTGACGGTCAAGCGTCGACAGATGACTCGAGTATCGGCCCCGTGCTTGAACAACTTACGGACAAGGTCCACCTCTCCCCTTCTGGCAGCGTAAAGCAAGGGTGCTCTCATTCGTCGTACACCTTTTCGCGTGCGAGCGTTGGGATCAGCGCCATGTAATAGAAGGAGATCAACGATCCCCTGCTTATCCAGCCCATTCATCTGGAGTGCGGCCTGCAGTGGAGTCCCCGTCACCGCTGGATATGTACGGTTTGGATCAGCCCCATTCAGCAAGATCATCTCGATCATTCGATACATATGGGCTGGAGGACAGTCCTGGAAAGCTGTAAACAGCGAGCCTTTGGGATATTCGATCGTCTCTTGGTCAACATCAAAGTCCGCCGTGTTGCACAACCATTCTACAACGGCCACATGACTATGCTTGATTGCCTCCACAAACGCTTCAAAATGCAGAGGCTCGGTGTCATTCCCGTACCGGCTAGATCTTTCATCCAGATACTCGATCATCTCTAGATCTCCGATTCGAGCCATATTAATGTATACAATGCAAAAGCCTGTCCAGGGAAGAGTTGCTGAGCCCCGAGATATTCGTGAGTCGTCTAGCCAAGTATTTATGACGTCTCGATTGCCACGCTGAATAGCAATCCTCAGTGGCCCCTTTGCGTCCGCCGCTGCAAAGATCCTCTTGAAATTGGGTATCCATGCTGATGTCCAGTTCCCATACAACAGAAGTGTTTCCATGATAGCGCCAGTCCCCTCTCGCGCCGCCAAGAACAATGGATAGTATGCCCCGAGGTCGCTCCAGGTCACATGTAATCTGGCACTTTTCTCATCGAGCAGCATCTGCAGGTATACTGCATCATTGCGCCAGATTGCATCGAGCATGAGCATGATCTTCACTTGGGCACTTTGATAATCGCAGACTTTTCTGTAAGAATCCCACGTTTCCTTGCGACGCTTGTGTAAATCCGAGTCCAGATATGATGCTAAGTGAGGAGAATACGCTGGAACCATCGCGTCGATTATGAGTTGAATCTGCACGTCTCTATCTGATGTTACTCGCCTCAGACTTGCCTCAGTATCATCCAGAATATTGTGCACAGCTTGCGAGAGACCACAGGGTCGCTCATCGTGGCGGTTGATCTTCTTGCGAAAATATTGGCGCTTTAGAGGCTGAGGCAAGTAGCCCCAAGACCAACAATCCCATGAGTGATAGCTGAAGCGGCTTCTTTCGATGTAATGCTCCTCCTCTAGGCGGTCCGTATCAATGAGGAAGGTGAAGATTTGATTCGCAAAAGTAGATACATAAATGAGAAGGTGCTCTTCTTGTTTGATAGGAACTCACTGTTGACAAGGCGTGCTCTGAAGATTTCTGGTATTGGCCAAATTTCGACGGCGTGTTTGATGATCAGGAGAAGGATCTCCGTGGGGAGTCTTGGTGGAGGCAAAGGGGAAGGCATGATAGGTGAGTGAGATCGACCAGAGATCAAACAAGATTGACAATGCCGGATCTCTAGTAATGAGGCTGTAAGGATGAAAAAGGGTTGATGTAGCGAAGGTAGGAGGGCTGTGCTCACGCTGAAATGATCACCACAGCTTGCATCGACACCAGGATCTATTTCTGTAAGGTATGACTCAGGACCTCGGGACTGTCGAATAAAACTGAACATCACCAGCCTTATTGAGGTCTACCATTAGGCTAAGTAGAGGAGAAATCCAGCTAGGATAAAACCACAAGTATAACTCCAATCCGAAAACGCTTTGACGCAAACCCGCATAATGCCCCTAACAGCTGGAAGATCTTTGGATAAGTCAAAGCCCAACGATCTTTCGGAAAACGACATTCGGAATGATCCTGCCATCTCCAGCAACTCCCTGCTCAGGTAACAGTTTTCCATCGCCCCTCGCAAGATCCGTCAAGAACTTGCCCAGGTGCTCCGTGGGCGAATCACTCTTCGTGAGCACATTCCGCATCAACGGACCAAAGAAAGCGTGCAGCGCCTTTGCCTTGAAAGACTGCTGCTCTGGCCGTTGGAGCCTGGCTTTTAGAGTCTCGGGGTCGTTCGCTGTATCTACATAGGCAGGGCGCACGGAGAAGGGTTTCAGACTGGGATATTTCTTGGCTAGATCCAGAAGTGCCGACTCAGCTTGTCCTTTTGTACGGCCGAAGAGTGGTGTAAACATGCCGGGGGTTTGCGTTGCCTGATTGACGGTGTTAGTGAGAAGGCGTTCCGTGCAAAGGGAATTAAGGGGTGGACGTACACCCTCCCCAGATACATAGACAAAGTTGAACGAGTCTGACAGTGTCGAGAAAGCCTCTGCCGCAGCAAGGGGGTAGTCGAGAGTGATCTTGATATAATCCCTGCAATTGTCAGACCAGGGCCCATAGACTCTCACCATTGAGAGGCGGGGCTTACTCCTTCGAAACCAACGTCTGCGAAATGCCCTGCGCCCAAATACATCCATCCGCTCCCTTCAATTTCTCCAACAGCTCAGGCGGATACTCGTTGTAGTTCTTGTGCTGGATAACCGTAACATTTGGCTTGTCTTCGGCTGTAGGCACGGGACTGCGACTGAGGATATACAAGGCGGAGATCTCACCCTTTGGGAGGCTGAGGATGTGGTTGAGGGCTGCAGAGCCGACGACGCCTGTGGCGCCAGTGAGAATGAGGCGCATTGTGATTCAAAGCCTGAGGCTATGGTGCTTACCGGAGGCGGGGAAGAACGACGACGTCGACGATGCGAGGAACGTCCGCTTTAAAGGAGATCCTGGTGCAAATCATGATGCGCTGACCGGACTCGGAGTGCTAGCCGGAGATACTGTCGATCTCGATACGGTAAGTCCGGACCGGGCTTGGCGTCAGCCTTCTTTCAATTCCGGCGTTTGATCTATATCCTTCCAATCTTTGCTGCGGCTGATGTGAGAAGCTTTGGCCTTGGAGATACTCCCGATTGCTGTAAGCCTCGGAGATTGACTCTTAAATCCTCTGTGATGCCTCGCGTATGATCCAACCCAAGCCTCGACATATCTGGTCGCACCGCCTACAAATATGCAGAAAGATGTTAATGACTAGCCAATAGCGTTGCTTATAATAAACCTCTAGATTATTTATGTGTAGTAAGTAATAAGTTATAAGAAAACCTTAATTATTATATACTACGCTAGTTTTAATTAAAATAAGCATGTTTTAGGCGCTAGCCCTTTAAGTATTTAATATACTTTTTAATTAAGTAATACATGGCTATACTATAAAGCTATATATATATTTTAAATAGGAAATATTACTAAAAATAAAAATAATAAAACTTTTATACTTTTAATTTATTAATTAAAGGGCTTTTTTAAGGCCTGTTATATTTTAAAATTTAATAAACTTAATTACTTTTAATAATTTAATTATTTTATTTATAGGGTTTTTTTTTCCTAGCACATGGTAAAACTTTATAAGGTATTACTTATAAATATTTTATATAAAAAAGTATTTATTAATTAATTAATATATAATAATTAAAATTTTTTAACTAGTAATATTAATAATAGCACTAGTATTATTAAAGTATATTATAATTAACTTATTATTTTATACTTTAAGCGCCTTAGCAAGCTTTTTTATAAATAAAGCTATTTTAATAGCCTTATTAAATATTAAAAATTTTATTATAGTAAATAAAGGTATTATAACTATTTATTTTTTTAAACTTTATATAATAAAAAACTTATAAAAATATATAATAAAGCCCTTAATAAACTTTTTATTAAAATAATTTTAATAAAATATATTAAAATAAATAATTATTTTTTTTATATAGGTCTTAGTAAGTACTAAATTACTTTAATTAATTATAATATAATAAACCACGTGCTTGGTAGCTACCATGTTATTAATAATTAAAAATTTTTATTAATATTATAAAAATTAAATTAAGTATATAAGGTTAACACGGGTTTTTTTAAGCTAGTTAAAAAATTTAATTAATTAAGTAAAAGTATAAATACTAAAGGTATTAAAAATTAAAAATATATTAAAATTTATAATATTTAATTAATTAACCTTTTATATAATTTTAATATATTTCTTTATTATTAGTATTTTTGCCGGCCTAGCCTTAGTAAGGCTAAAATATTAAGCTATTTATTTTATATATATAACTTAAAAAAATAAATTATCCTATTTTTATAATTACGGGATATTATTAATTTAAAAAATTTAATTAATTTATTACTAACTTTAAATTTATAAATCTTTTATAAAAAGCTAATAATATTATTTATATTAGCCTTTATCTTACTAGTAATAATATTATTATTTATATAGGTAATAATTAGCGCGTAAAGTAACTTTTAAATATATATATATAAAATTTTTTAATAAGTAGCTTAAAGCCCTTAGCATGTAATAATTAATTAAATTTTTAGTTTTATAAGTATACAAAGTTATAAAGGCTAAATAAGGCTTTTTATACTTTATATATAAGGTTATTACTAATCCTGTGGCCATGTGACTATTATATATAAACTTTTTAATTAATTATTTTTATATTAAAATAGATATTAATAATATTAAATTAGCACTAGCTAAGCTTTTAAATAATTATAACTATTAATATATATTTAACTATTATATTAGCTATAACTAAATAAAAGCTTTTATTATAATTTAATCTAGTAACTTGGTAGTTACCACACGTAATAATTTAAGCCTTAAATAATAAAATAAAGCTATTTTTATTATTTTTAAATATAAATACTTACTTACTAAAAATAATCTTAGCCTTTTTTAATTATTTAACAAGCTTTCACGTGTTTATAGTAACTACCATGCTAATATAAATTAATATAGCTTTTTTTTATTAATTAAAAAAATAAATTACTATACTTTTTTATAAAATCTTAGTACTTTAATATTATTAATATATAATTTAGCTTTAGCTAATATTTAAAACCTTTTAGTAAGTAAATACTAAATTATTTTATTAAATATTTTAATAACTTTAGTATTAACATGCTTGGTTACTTTAATTAATAAATTATAGTTAATATAAGGTTTAAGGTATTTAGTTAATAAAATAATTATTATATTAAAAATATTAATATTTATATTTATTTTATATAAGGTGGCCTTTATTATTAAAACCTTTAGTTAATTAAAAAATTAGCCTGGTATCTTATAATTTAATATCCCTAAATTTTAATTAATTAGTATATTTAGTATTATATTAGTATTTATATTAAATACATGTGGCTTAAAATAGTTTATTTTAAAAATTTATTTATATATATTTTAAATATTATTTAGTATTAATTTTAGTAAATTAAGGTTATTTTTAAGCTTTTAAGGGCGCAAAGTAAGTAGGGCTTAGGTTACTAGTAAAAATAATATAATTTATATTTAGAATTAATTAATAAAATTTATTAATAATAGTATATAAGCTGGTATTATTATAATATTAATACTTTTTATTAAAAATTAAGATGGCGTTACTAAATTAAGATTATTATAATAATTTAATAAGATTAGGCTTGGCATGTTAATACTATTATTATTATTATTAATTAACTACCTTAATAAGATTTTTATATTTTTAGCATGTAAGTATTATATTAATACTAAAATAAAGTTAACCTAATATTTTAATATTAATAAGGCAAGTAATTTTAATTTAATATTATTACATAGTATTAAAGTTAGTTAATATTATAAAGTTAAAAATATAATTTAAATTTAGCTAGTAATTAGTATTTTAAGCGCCTGGATTATTAAAATTAACTTAAAAATAAATATATTATTAAGTTTAGTATTATATATAGTAGCCCCTGGTATTAATTTATTAAGTTAAGGTAGGACACCCTTTATAAATATAGTATTAAGTAAATAATTATTTTTATAAAACTTTAATTTATTAAATAAAACATGCTTTAAGTAGTAAACCCGCTTTTTTAAAACTTATACTTAAAAAATCTTATTATTATTTTTTTTATATTTAATTAAATAGCTAATTAAAGCTTTTATAATAAGCTTATAAAATTATTTATAATTCTTAATTAATATATAAATATATAATTTATAGTTATAAGTATAAAAGTTATTAAGGCAGGGTATTAAATTATTAATTTAATAATATTTATATTATAGCTACAAGGGTAACTTATTATAAAAATTTTTAGTAATCCCCTCCCTTATATTTGGATGTTTTATTATATTTATTAGGTTCTGCCTTCCTGCTCCGCCTTTTAGCTTTTACCATTAGGTACTACCTTTAATAGTTCCGTGTTTGTGGCCATGTATTTATATTTATTTTTATATTTAGGGACCTATACCTTTTATTTTTATAATATATTTAATCTTTGCGCGTAGCTAGGTTAGATCCCTTTATTATTATTATTACCTTTGCTATTTTTAATAGTTTTTAGGGCTATTTAAGCTTTATTTAGGGTATATTAATTTTTATACTAATTCCTAACTCTAGCGCTGCCTGTATTATATTTAGTGCTTTTAGGGGTAATTTTTTTATTATTACTACTACCTTTATTAATATTTAGTAATTTTTTAGGCTAGTTTAGCTTTATTTAGGCACTTTAATCCCTGGATTTTTAAGCATGTTAATCCCTTTATTTTTTTATTTCTTTGTACTACCGTCCCCGCTAACTTTGGTAATTTTTTAGGCTAGTTTGCCTTTATTTAAACTTTTTAATTTTTAAATTTTTAAGCATGTTAATCCTTTTATCCCTTTATACTAGTAACCCTGTTTAGCTTTACTTAAGGTTTTTAATCCCTAAATATTTAGGCATGTTAATCCCTTTATTCCTTTATACTAGCAACCTTATTTAGCTTTGTTTAGGGTTTTTAATCCCTAAATATTTAGGCATGTTAATTTTTTTATTTCTTTATACTAGCAACCCTGCTTGGCTTTATTTAGGGTTTTTAATTCCTAAATATTTAGGCTCTTTAATTTTTTTTATACACTAATTTTAGTAATTTTTTAAGCTATTATTTAGGCACTTTAATCCCTAAATTTTTATGCACTGCTTGGCTTATATTTAGCGCCCTTATTAATATTTTACCCCTAGTTAGTTTTTTATAGCCACCTTTCTTACTAGCTCTCCTGTAATTTTTTAGGCTAGTTTAGCTTTATTTAGGCTTTTTAATCCCTAAATATTTAGGCTAGTTTAGCTATATTTAGGTACTTTAGTTCCTAAAGCCAGCCCCTTTTAGCCTATATCTAGCTCTAGTAGTATATAATTAGGCATGTTTTTTTATCCCTTTATACTACTATCCCCGCTAACTTTAATAATTTTTTAGGTTATTTTAGCTTTATTTAGGCACTTTAATCCCTGGATATTTAAGCTAATTTAGCTTTATTTAGGCTATTTAATTCCTAGATTTTTAGGCATGTTAATTTTTTTATTTTTTTATATTACTGTTCTTACTAACTCCGGCGGTTTTTTTAGGCTAATTTAGCTTTATTTAAGCTTTTTAATCCCTGGATATTTAGGCATGTTATTTTCTTTATATACTAACTTTAGTAGCTTTTGCCCTTAATAGTGTTTTGCCCCTAGTTAGCCCTTTGTGGCTAGCTTTAATTCCTGGATTTTTAGGCACTGCTTAGCTTACATCTGGCGCCCTTAGTAATATATAATTAGGCATGTTTTTTTTTTTTATACTATTATCCCCGCTAACTCCGGTAGTTTTTTAGGCTAGTTTAGCTTTGTTTAAGCTTTTTTAATTCCTGGAACTTTAGGCTAGTTTAGCTTTATTTAGGCACTTTAATTTTTAAAGCTATTCCCGCTTGGCTTATATTTAGTGCTTTTAGTAATATTTTACCCCTAGTTAGCCCTTTATAGCCACCTTTTTTATTATTTTTATAACCTTTTTTTTACTAGCAAAGTGGGCGTAAATATTTAATTATATAAAAGTTATTTTAGGGGGCCTAGTTTATATAAAGTAAAGGTAATAAAAAAAAACTTTTATATAAACTAGGCCTGTAGATTTGCCTATTTAGTTAAACTAGTAATATACTTTTTTTTAGCCTTATTATTTTTAGGGTATATTTTAGGGGTAGATTAGGCTTGCCTGCCCTTAATACTAGCCCTAGGTACTATATATTTAATTATTTAAAATACTATATAGGCTCCCGGACGTGCTAAAAGTTAGTTTTTTATTATAAATATATTTTTTTATTCTACTTTTTAACACGTTTTAGGTCTTATTATAGGTGTAGCTTTAAATTTACTATAATTATTACCTTTAGTTATATTTTAGCGTGTTAGGATAAAGCTACTAGGCTTATTATAGTTAGTATTTTTACTTAGGGAGTTATTTTTTAAATATAAATATACTGCTTTTTTCCCAGTTTTTTATTATATATTTTTTTTTTTTATTCTTTTTTTTTTTTATTATGCTTAGCCAGTTTTTTATTATACCTTGCTATTAATAATAATAACTATGTTCCTGCCCTCCTAATCCCTATTTAAAGGTTTTAAAATAGGGGATAGTTTATTATAGTTATTATTATAAGAAGGTCCCCGGGGATTTTTATTTTACTAATATTTATTATATATTATATAACCATACTGTTAATATATATAGCTAGGCATGGTTTTTTAATTAATATTATTATATTTAGTATAGCAAGTCCTATATAAAAACTAGATAAAATATAATATATAAGCTATATATAAACTAAAAAAGTGCTTATATTATAAACCTTTTTTTATTAAAGTACTACTGCCGGAAGCCCACATGCTAGATTTTTTTATTTAACTAGGAGTATTATTAAAAATATAATTAATATTATTATAATAGGCCTTTTTTTACTTAGCCCTACTTAATAAGGTTTTATCTTAATATTACTAACCCGGGGGATAATTTAATTCTCCCGGATTATAAATAATATAATATTTTTTTATTTTAGCGTGAAGTACAGGCAAGAAATAGGTATTATAATAATTACTAGGTTAATAAGCTAAATCCCCGCCACTAGCTAGCCCTTTTAAAGGTATTTTAGGACTTAATAAAGCCCTGGGATAAGCTTAATCTTAGCTATATAAATATAAAGTATTTAAAATGCCATGCTTTATATTAAAAAAATAAGGTTTTAATTAAGCATGGCTTAAAAACCTTTTTTAATAAGTGCTATAAAAATAGTTTAATTAAGCTTTAGGCACCTTTACCACCTAAAAATCCTTATATTTTATAGTTTTTTAGTTTAAATAACCGCGTTGCCACCACCTTTTATTTATAAATTTAATATATTAATAATTAGCTATTTTTTATTTTCCTTGGGCATACGCAGGATAAATAGCTTAAAAATACCTAAAAATATATATTTTAAATTTAGGGCATGATATATTACTACTAGGGGCCTTTAAAAAGTTAGTTTTATTTTATACCTTGCTTTATTTTTATGGCTAATACTTTTAGGCTTAAAACCTTTATATACTAGTATGTATATACTAAATCCCTAGGCTGCCTGCATACTATAAAAAAAGTAAAATATACATGTTTTTTTTAATTTTAAAACTATTATTTATTATTTAGGTAATATTTTTTATTAAAATAACCCTTTTACTAAGGTATTTACACCTTAATCTTGGCTTTTTATAATTTTAATATTTGGTATAAATCTTTTGTTATTATTAGGATATTTTATATAATAATCCTATTAAATCCCTTTTAATATTATTATCTCTTACTTTAATATTAAACAAGGCCGGTGGCCACTAGTATAATAATATTATTTTTTTTAATAAGCTAGCTGGTTTTATCCCTAATATTACTAATAATTTTACCTATAACAAGCCTTATTAATATATATATCTTTACCTTCGTGGGATCCCCTATTTATATAACATGTTTACTTTATTTACTTTGCCTGGTATTAATAATCTCCATGCCCAGGATTTTATATAGCTTTGCTAAGATTACTATATTATTAATAAGTTTAAGCGCTTATAAGGTACCCTGGATAACATAGTAAATAATACTAATAATATTAAAAATATTGCCGCTCCTGGTTTAAAAAATTAATAATATTTAACCTATATTTATTAGTCCTATTTTTTATATTTACCCCTATTTTTTACTTTATTTTATCCCCGCGGTGGGGTTAGCCACTATTAGGCTATAAAGCTTATTAAGGGCTTAAATAAGAATAGTACACCCTGGTAAAAAAATAGGCTTTTTAATTAAATATAGGCGTGTTGGGTAATATATACCTGTAATAGCTTTTTTAATATATTTTATTATAATGCTGCTTTTTAGTAGTAGTTTATTATTAAGGCCTATTTAATAATTAAAAAAAAAACCTAAAATAGTACTAAAGCCACCAGCAGGTAATTTATGCGGACTTATTTAAAAAGGTTAAGAAGGTAGTTACCCGTGCTGGGGAAAATAATATTAACTTAAATAAGCTAGGCTAGCCTATTATATTACTATTATTTTATATTAATAATAGCTATTATTAAATTAACTAGTACTAAAATTTTATAGCTATTATACAGGCTTATAATAAGCCCACTTTATTTATTATTTTTATAGCCAACCCTAAATGGGAGAAGATTACCTATAAATTAATTTTAGGTAATAATAGCTAGCTAATATAAAATACCTTTACTTACTTAAATTTAATAGCACGTGTTTTTTATATAAAGCTTAAGGTTTTAAAAAAGGAGATTATAAATAAAAAGTATGGTATTTTTAGTAAGTACCAGGCCATAATTTATATTATTAAATATTAAAAACATGGTTTACCCTATGCTTATATATTATTATAGCTAAAAAATAGCTGTTAGTTCCTAGATATTAATTAGGTAAATTAGATTATTTTTATAAAGCTACCTAATCTAGCTGGTTAAGGTAAAAAGGAGCTTTATAAGATTATATAAAAGTTTATAATATATACCTTGTGCGGTGAGCATAACCTAAACATGGTTTATATAAAAATATTAGGTAATAATTTAAAGGTATATAGTAAGGGCTATTTAAAGCCCTTTTTTAAAAAAATTATTATTTATAAAAATAGTTATTTTAAATACTATTAATAAAACTAAGGTTATTTTTAGGTTAATTACCCTACCTATTAAAATTTTAATAAAAGCCGGGAGTAAATAAAGGTTAGAAATAAATAAGTTATGCTATATAATAATTATTTTTATATAAAGTATAAGGCCCATATTAATATTAAGGTTTATAATAGTATTAAGGCTATTTAGTACCTATATAAGTACCTTTATAAGGGTTTTAATTATATAATTATTAAGTATACCTTTAATAAAATTAAGAACTATATTAACAAAAGGTATTTAGGATTTATAAAGGCTATTTAATATATTATAAAGTATAGTATTAATAAAATAACCCTGTTTATTATACTTTTGGTTATTTATAATCACACTAACTAAAATATATATTTTAATTTTAATAACCTGCTCCCGCCCCAGGATTTAATTAACATGTAAAAAAAAAAAAACCTATTTAATAATCTATTTTAAGTTTTATAGTAATTTTAAAAATAATAACTTTCCTAAGTACTAGTACTAGAATATACCATGTTATTATATCTAAAATATTAAAAATTATACTTAAAGGCCTTATAAAATTTATAAGTTTAAAATTAGCTATATATATTCCCTTAAGCTAACCCAGGCTAAGCCTTATTATATGTATTATTTATTATTTATGGCATATGGTGTAACTAGTTTTAAAAACCTTTAAATTATTAATAGTATTTTTTATTTTACCTATTAAAAGGCGTGTTATGCCCGAGGTATTCTAACGCAGGATAATAAGTAAATATATTATTTTAATAAAATTAAAAAGTTTAAGACTGGTTTTACTTTATAATAAATATTTAATATAGCTATAATTTATATTTTCCTTACCTATAATATAGCCTCCGCCATTTAAACTTAGTTTATTAAAAATATTAATTTAGATTTTAAGTAATAGGTTATAAATTAAAATATTAGGTATAACTTAAATATAAATAGGTTTTATAAAAATTTAGTACTATAGTATTTACAGCGTACCCTTGCTTAGGCGGACTTAATACTTTTTAATTATAATTTGCCTAAACCACAGGAGCCCTGGCAGTTATATATTAATAACTAGTTTAAAAAAATTTAAGATAAAATAATATATAATTATGTGCTCCAGGCGGAATCCTATAACTAGTATTATAAGTATTTAAATGCTAGCTAGCGGGCTATATTTAATATAATTATTATTATTATTAATATTAATTTAAGTTATGCACTTTTTTTTTTATATAGGGCGGGTAAAACTAGTATAATAATAAAATATATATATATTTTTATTTATGGCTAATATATTTTTAGGCAAGACTTTTATATATAATACCCTTGCGGAGTACTATTAATTGCGCGGGGAGATTATTTTTTATATTATATTTATTAATGTGGCCTTTTTACTGCTTCCTGGTGGGTATATAATATATAAATATTTTTATATACTAGTTCCCTATAATAATAAAATATTTAAGTACATGGTAAAGCGCGGCATAAGGCTTATAAAGCTGTTTTACTATATTATATTAGTTATTTAGGATAAAATACTAATAACATCTTAATTTATGTTTAATGCTATTAATAATATACTTAAGAATATTTAATATAATTTACCTAGGGGTATAGGGCCTTTTAGGGGACTGCTTACTATGCTAGGTGGTAATTTTTAATAGATTTTATTAGTTATTATATAGGGTAACCATGCGGCTATAGTAGGTGCTTGTTTTTAGCATGCTAGGGTTTAAAAGTATTTAAAAATCTTAGTATTAAAAAAAAATATGCGCTTGTAGGCTACCTTAAAAAGTAATTACTTATTATAAAAATAGCTTTAAAACCTTTATATAAATAAAAAAATGCATGGGGTAATTTATTTACTAAATTTTATTAAGTTTATGCATGCTATTAATAATCTTATTAATAAAATTTATTTTCCTGCTTATTTATCCTGCCTTCCCGTGCTAGATTCCCGTGCCTGGAGTTATTTAAATTTTAACCTTTTTTTTTATATGGCCTTTTTTAAAAACCGTGCTATTTTAATAGCGCGTAATATTAAGGTTAATAATTTTAACTAGTTATTTTTAAAAAGTTTACTTAAAAAGGCAGTTTACTTACCCTTGGTTAATATTTATAATATTAAAGTGTAACCTATTAATTTAAATAAGGTAAATAATATTAATATATACACCCCTAACTTCTTGCGCGGATTACATACCCTAAATTTATTAAAAAAAAAATATATTTAAAGGTAAGAGCCCTAGTAGTTTTAATGCGTAATTATAATCCTTTTTTAGGTTTATATAATAGTATTTAATTAATTATAACTAGTATTAGTTATTTTTATTTATATATATATATTATAAGTGGTGCCAGGGAGGGTAACATGCACATGCTGCTATATTTAAAATTATTATTAATAAATAATAATTTTTACTTTACGCTAAACTGGACGTAGTTTCCCGTGTGTTTAGTGTTTATAATAATTATTAATAAGTTTTAGGAATAATTATTACTTTATATAGGGGTTGATTTTTGGCGCCTGGTTTTTATATATAGTTAATTATATATAATACTATCCCGCACCACTATAGCCCGTAATCTATATATATTATTTTTTAAAGAAAATATAAAATAGGTAATTAAAAATATTATGTATCTAGAGGTGCTGCGGCGTTTTTAAAATAAGGTAAAAAATATATTTTATGGTGCCTAGAGCGCGGATAATGCCTAGAATATAAAAATAATATAATATATACTTAGTGCGTGTAATATATATTTTAGCTACATATATTATATTTATTTTTTTTATTTTTAATTTTAGTTAGGTGCCACGTGATTAAAACCTCTTGGTATAAAACTTAATAAGTTATTTTTTTTTTTTTAGGTTTTATATTTTATTAGCTTATTATATAGTCTAGTCCCGTGTATTTTTATTAAATTTATTTTATTTATTATATTATTTTTATGTTAAGTAAGTAATATATCTTAATTTAGTTTTAAGTATAAGAATTATACTACTATTTTTAGTAAGTTGCTTTATATTTATTTTAGCATGGCAAATACTAACTTTAGTTTTATTATTTAGGTTTATTAAATTTTAAAAAGTGCTACTAGACCCCTGCCCTTAACTAAGTGCCTGTTTATATAAAGTATTAATATTATTATTTATTAATAACCTTTAAGTATATGCTTTTAACTATTTATATAAAGCTTATAACTATAAACCCTTTTAGTATCCCTTTTTTTATACTATTTTTATAACCATTTTTTTTATTTATAGTATTTGCGGTATTTATACTAGTAGTAATAATAGGGATTATAAGCCTATTATTTTAGCCTTAGCCTTAGCCTTAGCCTTAGCTTAAAAGGGTAATGGTCCCTATGGTCCTATTTATTAGGTATATTAAAAAAAATATATAAATACATGCGAGGAAGTAATTATAGTTTTAATATTAATATAACTAAAAATATAAAGCTTAATAGCTATTACCGTGGTATGGCTATTTTTAAATAATTTATTTATAAAGGGTATTAGGTTTTTTTATAAAATTATTTTAATAAAAAGGTTATAAAGCAGGCTTAGTTATTACTTTAAATAAAATACTATTTAATATATATAGTTTATTATAAGCCTGCCTGGAATACTAGCTAAGTATTAGCTATAAAAATAGTGGTTTTAATATAAGGTTTTTATAAGTTATATATATAAATAGCTTAAAGGGTAAAGTGGGATGGTACTAAAAATATTAAAATAACTAGGTATTATTAATTATAAAAACTAGTAAAGGCTATTAACCTTTAGCTTAATATTATATTTAGGTTAGGGTATAAAGTTATTTCTTTACTATTTTTTAATTATTTATATTATTAGTTTTTTTAGTTTAGCATGTGCAGCTTGGCTTTTTAATAATTTTTTAAATTTTTTACTTAAAAGCCTTCCCCTCCTATTAAATTGTGAATTTTTTTTTTCTTTTTTTTATATTTTTTTTTTTATATTTTTTATTATTATTTTTTAACTGCTATTACTATTGCTATTATGTTTTTTATATTTACCGCCCGCACGCCTAATAATACCCATTGTTTTATTACTAGTATGCTGTATTTAAATAATGTTAATACTAGTAAGGATACTAAACCATGTATTATAGCCTAGATTTAGGGCCTGGACCTAGGTTATAATAAATTTATTATTTACCTTAAAAAAGAAGTACCTTTTAATATAAACTACTAAAATTACTAGTGCTATAAGTTTCTTCCCAAAGCTATGGCCTTTTACTAAGGGTAGTTATTAATAACTAATTATACTAGGGGTAATCCTATTTTTACCATGCGTGCGGAATTTTTAACCCTGTAAGTTTTATTTAATAATAAATATATATTATACTAACTTGCTTACTTTTATTTAGTATTTTTAATAATTTTTTTAAGCCTAAATATAATATGCACTACCCTTTAATATACTAGGTAATAATTATTTTTTTTAGCTTTTTTATTAATTAGGTTACTAATAAAAATAATTTTAAGGTATAAATTATTAAGATAATAGTGTATAACCATGGTTAAAAAATATTTAACTTTTTTACCCTAGTTTATATTATATTTTATATAGCCTGTAAGATTTTTTTAACTAATTACTTAGCTTATTTTTTAAAGCCTATTACTAGTTAAATACTAGAGTTTACTGGCGCTTTAGTAAGCTTTTTTTTTTATAAGGGCATGTGCTATATTTATATATAAGCCTTTATAATTTTATTTTATTTTTTTACTTTTAGTATTACTACTCCCGGGCGTGATAATAATATTATACTAAAAAAGTATAAGCGCAAGGTAGCTAGTAATAATTACCCTTTTATTACTAGGCTAAATCCTAATAATAATAGCCCTAATATTTTTAGTAATAACATGTTAATAAATAATACTACCACTAGTGCTATACCCGTAAATAATATTACTAAAAATAGTATTGCTAAGGCCTTTACTAGTAAATACCCTTTTTTTTCCTGGTTTAATCCAGCACCTTAATCCTAGTCTATGTTAAAGGCTATTTTAATAATATTAATAAGGTATAAAAATAAGGTTAATTCTTTTTCTGGGGCCTCTAGCTCTAAGTTAAAAAAATTAAAAATAAATTTATTTAAGTTCTTGGGATTTAAGGTGTTAGGGTTTAAATTTAACTTAAATATTAATAAATTTATAAATAAGGCTTTTCTCGCGAAAAAAAGGTTTAAAAATAAAAAGTAAATAATTACTTAGTAGTACTTAATTAATATTATCCTGGTGTGTAGTAATAAAGCACGGTATTTATAAAAAGTATTTTTATTTTTAATATTATTTAATATATTATTAGCTAACTAGCTTAAAAAAGTTTATAAGCTATATATATAGTAAGCTTATATTTTAACTTTTTTTTTATTTTTAAAACTATTTACCCTATTTACCCTATTTACCTCCACTTCCTTTACTTAAGTGTTTAAGTGTTTAAGGGTTTGGTTTTTTATTATATAGGCTTTTACTAAATAGGCTTTTATTAAATAGGCTTTTATTAAATAGGCTTTTACTAAATGGGCTTTTACTAAATGGGCTTTTATTAATAGGCTTTTATATTTAGGCTTTTTTTTTTAGGCTTTTTTTTAGGCTTTTATTTTATTAGTTTATGCCTTGGTATCTTTTAATAGTAGGTGTCCTAATATTAATTAGTACCCAGGCTAATATTAACTTAATATACTTATTTTTTAACTTATTTTTTTTTTTCTTAAACTTTGGTTTGTTCTTGTGATTTATTATTATTAGTTTTTAAATAAAAAAGTAGGTACTTAGCTTTTAAGGGGTGTACTAAAGCTTAGTATTTAATAATAAATTACTTTAATATACTTAAAAAAGTGCATGCATGGCGGCTTTAATATTAATACTATAAATAATATTAATATTAATATTAAGCCAAGCCTAATAGCCCTAAAATACTCCTAAAAATACTTCCCAAGCAGGTATTTTTGCTTAAATTATTTTTAAAAATGTATTTTAAATGGACTGTTTAAGTGGCAAAAGCACTACCTAAATAGGTATTTAAGTAATATTAAGCACTACCTAAATAGGTATTTAAGTGGTATTAAGCACTGCTTAAATAGGTGTTTAAGTAGTATAAAGCACTATTTAAATAGATATTTAAGTTACTTTTAAAGGTGTTACCTAAATAATACATGCATAGCGGCTTTAGTAGTAATTTTATAAGTAGTTTTATTACTAATTTTAGGCTAAGCTTAATAACCCTAAGGTATTTTTAAAAGTGCTCCCTGGGTAGGTATCTTTGCCTAAGTTATTTTTAAAGGTGTATTTTAAATAGGCTATTTAAGATGCTCCTGGAAAAGCTTTTTAAATAATAATACTTAAATATTACCTTTAGGTATATTATTTTAAGTAAAGCTTATTAAATACTCCCATAGGTATATTATAAAAAGGCTTTTTTTAATTAGCTTTTATAGGCGTAATTTAAGCAGGGTTTTAAATAATTTTTATAATATTTTTCTTGCTATTATAGTGTGCTTTAGGTTAATTTAGCTATTATTTAAGTTTATAGTTTTTTTTTAAATCTTTTGCTTAATAGTTTACTTTAGGTTAATTTAGCTATTATTTAGGTTTATAATATTTTTTAAAGGCTTAATAGTTTACTTTGGGTGCTTTGCCACCAGCGGGTTATATTTTTTTTTAAGGGTTTAAGGCTTTAATCTTATAATATTATTCCCTGCTTAATAGGGCTTTTAGGTTTTACCTTATTATTATAGTAAACTAATTTAATAAATTAATTTAATAAAAATAGTGTGTGGTGTGTATAGTGTATATATAATTATTAAAATAATAAGTAATATAAGTACTAGTATCCTATAATTATTAAAATAAAAGGTAATATAGGTACTAGTATCTTATATTTAAGTAAATAAGGCGCCCCTTATTTATTAAATATATTATTTAAAATAGCGCGTAATATTTTTTATAATATATAGCCCTTAATAGTACTAGTTATACTATAAGGGCTATTTTTAGGTTTAAATAAGCTAGCCAAGCTAAACCTTCCCTAGGTAAGAACTAGCTTATACTAGTATAAGATATTTAAAATATTTAAGCTTTATTTTTTTTATGCCCTTTTTAGGGTTAATAAAGTATATTATATAGTAGGGTTACCCTAATTCCTATTAGCTAAAATTAATTTTAAGTATTAGCACTTTAATAGCACCTATAGTATATTATTAAATATTATTTATTAATAATACTAATTAGCCCTTAGTATTTTTTTAAAGTTATTATGTATAAAGGCTAAATACTTAAGGTTTTTTATTTAGGGTGCTGCCTGCAGCCTATATTAAAAGTATTTTTAAATAGCTTTATTTAGGTTTATACCTATAAATAATAAAAGGCTTTAGCTTAAAGTTTTAATAGTGCTACTTTATTTTTTTTAAATATTATTTTTTTTTTATTTAATAGTATATAACACCCTAAAGGGAAGAAAATAAAATTAAACTTTTAGCCTTATAATTTTATTTAGGAGTAGCTCCCGCGGCCTATAATTACCTAATATAAGTATTTAAGTATAATATATATTTCCCATGGGCAGGATAAATTAACTAACCTAGGTTAATAAGTATATAGCTAAATATTTATTAAATATTTTTATTTTACTAAACCCTAAGGCCCGTGGGTAGTTTAGCTACTTTTTAATAGGTGTTTATAATATTTTTTTATTCCCTAGTACCCGTGGACATGTATTTATATAGTAAATATTTTTTTAATTTATAGTTCCTTAATAAATATATCCTTATTTATATTTATTTAAGCTTTTACTTGCGGCTAATAATCAGGAAGATAAGGGCCGCTAATGGCGCCTACGGCGCCGCGGCCGGAACCGCTTGTAAATAATTAATTTAAGGTTATAATAGCGGCCTTAATTATTTTAGGCTATATTTTTTTTAATAAATTAATATTAATTCTTATAGCTTAGGCTGTTATATTAATATACTAAGTATAATATTTTAAAATTTTATTAAATTTTAAAATTTTTAGTAAAAAAGGTTAAAATATTAAACCTTTTAACTTAGCCTAGGCCTTATACTTAAGAAACTTTTTACTATTATTTATTTTAATAATATAAATATATTATTTTATAAGGCGCTTATGGCGTTTTTAATATAATATTAATTATTAAAATATTTTTTTTAATATAATATACCGCGGCTAATTAAGTAGCGTTATTAATAATTATAAGGTAGTAGTTAAATTTACTAATTTTAATTAGTTAAATAAGTTATATATTTATATATTATAGTTTTCCTGGATCTACTTCCCGCGGGACAAGCTAAAATAATATTTTATAAAATTTAGCTTTAAAATAAGCAAAGTAATTTAATTAGTTAATAATATTTATATTAAGGTTTTTTGCCTAGGCTATGGCATAAAGTCTAAAAATACTTATATAATTAAAATACTTATAAAATAAATTTATATTAATTATAGCTAATTAAAAATATTATTTAAATATAAACTTTAAAAAAAATATTATGGTATATATAAGCTTACCTTATAATAAATTTATTTAGGTTAATAAAAATATTATTTTTTTTATAATACTATATACCAAGCATTTTTTAACCTTTTAATAAATAATAGGTAAATTAAAGCCTTAAGCATATAATATTTATAAATCTTAATTTTTTTATATATATTATTTACACCCTTTATAATAATAATTAATATTTTATAACCTTTAGCGCGCTTAATTATTTTATTAAATATTTTATATAAGTACCTTAAGTGGTTTAGGCTATATTTTATATAATTTTTAAAATTAAAGTGCTTAAAAAAATAAACTTAGCTAATTTTATATTTATAAGCTACTTTATTAGTTTAATAGTTATAATAAAAATAAGTATAGCTAAAAATTTAGGGCTAATTTTAGGCTTTAATTTATTATATTTAAAGTTATAATTATTAAATTTATTATTATTATATAAAGTTATAATTTATAGCTTTATACTAATTTTATTTAAGTATAGCACCTATACTTTAAAAAGCTTAATTTAGTTATTAAGTTAAAGTTAAAGGTTTAAATAATAATAATTTTTTTAAAAATAGCTATTATATTTATAATATTTATAAAAATAAACTTTATTATCCCCTTACTTTATTTAATTAGCCTATTTTTTTTATTTATATTATTTAAAAGGCTAGTAAGCGCTTTAATATAAGGTTTTTTATAATAAACTTATTTTTTTTACTTTTTTAAAAGCGGGGCCGTGGTGGCAAGTAAAATAATTATTTTAGCTTTAGCTATAATATTTTTATATAGTTATTTTAGGTTATTTTTACTATAATTTTTTAAAATTTTATTAATTAAAAATAATTATTAAAGTATAGCTTATATTTTAAAGTTATTATAAATTTTTTAAAAAATTAATAGCATGGTAATGCTAGGTTTAATAATAATATATAGGTTTTTAATAATAGTTTATATAATTATAAATATTATAATAAACTTAAAAGTAATAAAAAACTAGTTTTTATATATATTAATAATACCAAGTATTATTTTAATAATTTAAGGTACGCCTTATTTAATAATAATCTAGTAAATTATATTAAATATTTTATTAATATACTTTATTAAATATAAAAATCTTATAATTTTAATATAAATCTCGCGGCTAATTTAGCTTAAAAGCTAATTAATAATAAATATTAAGTAATTTTTTTATTATTTTTAATATAGCTTATTCTTGGGAGGCCTAGTAAGCAAGAAATTAATTAATTAAAAAAATATAAAGCTTATAAATATGTTTTTATTTAATTAAATTACTTATTATAATTAATTTAGCCCAAGAGTTTAATCCTAAGTAAGTATATAATAATAAAAACTATAACCCTAAGTAGGAAGTGCTTATAATATACTTATTTAAGTAAAAAATTAAAAAAATTTATTAGCTAAGTTACTTGCTAAGGTGTTTTTATAATAAAATTAAGTATTTTTATAATAAAAATAATTTATTAAGGCTTAGCTATATTAAATATTAAGTTTTAATTAATTAAAAAATTATAATTTTATTAATTTATAAATAATAGGTGTTAAAAATTACGCTTTAAAAAGGTAAAAAAAGTATATAATAGCACTTAATATAAGCTTTAAAGCTTATAAAAGCGCTTAAAAAGTTTTAAATAGTATTTTAAAGTAGTTAAAAAAGTTTAAAGGCTTATAACCTAATAACTAGCTAATAATATTACTTATAGTAAACCTTTAAATTATTTATATATAGCAAGTAGTAAGTTATAAAAAAACCTTAACTATCACGTGCTGTGCTAGTCCTAATTAAAATAGGCGCGTCCCGGGCGCCGGCCCTCCGGGCGTCCAACAGATGTTCTTTCTTACTTGATCATGCTGACATTTGGTAAAAGTCCACCACGGATAAGATTCCCCTCCACGATGCCCAGCGTCACTACTCCAATGTAGGTGAACGAGGGTCAACGGGGTGAGCCGGGAAGACACACTCGCACAGCAGTCAGCTTGTCAGGGTGTCCGGTGCGATTTATGGTATGCTCCTCGGGCGTGCCAAGAGAGTGAACTAATAAGACTGAATACAAACTGATTTATTTTTGTACTTGGCTTTTGATAGCGACTGGTGCACTGCAGGCTGAATGGAGTTGAATACGAGATCGTTATATGGCGTCCGCCAATAGCACGGGGAGGTTGCCATATTCGCAAGATGCCATGGTCGAGACGCTATTAAGATAAAGCACGGCCGGGCCTTGACTGGAGTGTATACTTAATCTCCTCAGGCTGTCGACGTGTGTCCTCTCCACCCTGCCGTAAATCAACATGGTGAAGACGTTCCTGCTGGGTCTGTTGACTACCTCAACCACCATCTCAGCCCTCTAATCGAGACTCGTGGCTCATTCTCTTTCTGATACCCCAGTCCGACGGACCAGCGCGTCTCTCCGCCATCAGGGCGAATGCCAGCCTCCACGCCGACATTGGTTTAGATGGCCTCACCCTGCTCCCGCGACACTACAAGCAAAAGCTTGAATTGGATGATACAGATCGATGCCCGCTAGGTGATTGCTGCGCCGTTTACCAGAACTGCACCCCGGATGGATGCTGTGACAAGCCTAAAGTCGGCTGCGGCGCCGATGGCTACTACAACCCCGACGAGGAAGTATGCTGTGAAGTTCACGGAACTTACTGCCAAATTGATACGAGTGCATAAACACGGGCTGTTGCCCAAGTGGCAAAAAGAATGCGGCATCGGTAGTTGCCTCAACCCCAATAAACGCGTATGCTACCCTAACGACGGAACGACGAGTCCCTTAGGCTACACCTGCGAACCGGAGGGGTGCTGTGGCGAGGGCTGGAAAGGATGTGGCCCGGATAAGTGCTATGACCAGGAGGACCGGATTTGCTGCACGGCGGGGGATAGTGCGTGGTCTGGCCCGGTAGGGGAGAGGTGCCGCTCAGCTTCGCAGAGCGGCTATGACCCGATACCGAGATATCCTGTGATATCGGAGCGTGCAATGAATTGAGGAGGTGTTGCGAGAATTAGTGCTGCGATGAGGGTACGAGATGTGGGAGTGATGGGTACTGTACGGCGACAGCTACCAGGCCGACTACAACTAGCGACGGACTCTCGCTTCCCACAATCGATTCCTCGTAGACTGCCATTGTGACAATCCCAGTGCTTGTTACGTCGACAGATGCAGCTGCAAGGGCGATGCTCAACATCTGGCGTCTGAGCTTGCCAATTCTGCCTATGCTCATGACATTTGTCAATGCGATATGAGCAGGCGCAGTATAACTACGGTATTAAGCAGTCCTGCAGCTCAACTGTGGAATAAGTATGGACCAACTCACGGCAACGCAATATCTAGTCTTTCCTGCAATTACCCTGGCAGTTCTGTGACTGGCCCCTCAAACACTATAGCACTTTACAAAGCCTTGTGCCTCAGTCAATTAGGCCTCAACATTTTCCGTTTATGTCTCTGTGACCTTGAAGAACTTACTGCAAGCCTACACCTACAATGCTCGGAATAGCAAGACAGCCGTTCCCTCGTCTTGTTCATGAATTGGCGCCTTGGACCTCTCTGCCAGCCTTTTCTGGAGGCTGGATATTACTTCCTGGACCTGCGATCGAGACTGGGGCAGGCATGCCTTAGGATTGCAAACCATGCACTGGGCCTGTTAGTTCTGGCTTCGTTGACCAGTGAACCTGATGCATAGGTCATTGTGCATCCGAGGAAGAGCGGATTGACACCTTGGCCCCTGAGTCCTGACAGAGCCCCGACCGTCGTTGATCAAGCCCCTTTTTCAGACAAGGCTTACTCTGGCTTAACCCTTGGCCCGGCTGAGGCTCTATGTCATCACCTTTGTGCAACTCAAGACCGAGAGTAGAGGGGAGCGCGTATTCTGGCGACAGACCCACCGGCTCCGAGGACCACCATGCCTAAAAGGGGCTGTGTTCGAATTTGCCAGTATGGTAATGTACATACAAACTGTAACAACGCTCCTACAGAGCATTGAAGGCCAAAATTGCTAAGTCATGCGTTAAGGTACGGGTACATTAATTTGTATAAGGTCTCCCACACAAATTAATGTACCCGTACCTTATTGGCAAACTTAATAAAAAAGACCTTTGCGAACTTATTTTGAAGCTATTTTGAGGCGTAGTAAACGCGTTTTTTGACTGTAGAATGGTGTTGAAGGCCGCCGACGCGCTGGTACTTGAATTTTTATAGGAAATCGCATACAAATTAAAGTACCTGTATTTGTGAAGCTTTTTGGTCTATCCGCGCGGTGTTGGCCTAGGAATAAGGTTGTTAACGCGCTGGCAAGGCCACCAACGCGCTGGTACTTGAATTCCTATAGGGAATTGCATATAAATTGAAGTACCTGTATTCGTGAAGCTTTTCGGTCTATCCGCGAGGTGTTGGGCTAGAAATAAGGCTGTTAACGCGCTGGCAAGGCCGCCGACGCGCTGGTACTTGAATTTCTATAGGAAATTGCATACAAATTGAAGTACCTGTATTTGTGAAGCTTTTTGGTCTATCCGCGCGGTGTTGGCCTAGGAATAAGGCCGTTAACGCGCTGGCAAGGCCACCGACGCGCTGGTACTTGGTTTTCTATAAAGAAATGTATATAATTTAAAGTACCTGTATTTGTGAAGCTATTCGGAGGTCTATCCGCGTGGTGTTTGGCTAGGAATAGGGCTGTCAACGCGTTGGTAAGGCCGTTAGTGCGTTAGTAAGGCCGTTGACATGCTAGTACTTGGTTTTCTATAAAGAATTGCATATAATTTGAAGTACCTGTATTCGTGAAGTTATTTAGAGGTCTATCCGCGTGGTGTTTAGCTAGGAATAAGGCCGTTAACACGTTGGTAAGGCTATTGGCGCGTTAGTAAGGCCGTTAACGTGCTGGTACTTGGTTTTCTATGGAGAATTGCATATAATTTAAAGTACCTGTATTTATAAAGTTATTTAGAGGTTTATTAGTATAAAATTTGGCTTGGTAGGTGGAGGGCTTACCTGGTTAGGGTGTGTATATATAAAAATACGTGCCGGGTTTTATTATAGCTTTTGTTTATATAAGGATTTTTATATAAAGTATAGCTTTATTTAAACAAGAACCTTACATGCCGCTTTGCTTGTAATTATGCTCCTAACTTTGCAAGCTTGCAGCGCCATAAAAACGTGATAAAAAATTAAAATAAAGTAGAAATATTAAGAGAGTGAAGTTGGTTTGCTTTATATAAGTTTTTTTAGTATTTAAATTCATGGAGTTCTGGAGTTATTTACTGTTTTAATAAATAGTTAATATCTAACAATAAAATATATATTTAAATATAGTGGTAGTTGACTCCGGAACTTCTTTGGTAAATTTACCTAAGTCCAAATTCTGCCAAAGCAGCCTAAAATACTCTCTTTTTATTAGCCGCAGCCCACCAACCGCACCCTTAAGGTTATTAATACTGCGCAGTTTCCCCCTAAAACACTATTTAATATACAGGTACATTAATTTATATAGTATCTACCATACAAAGTAATGTACCTATATATCTAACTAAGTTTATTATAGGTTACTGCGGCTAGTTTGTAGTAAAGTTTAACTACATAGCCTTGTAACGAGGTTGTTTGGGTTTGTATGTTATTTTCCATACAAACGCGAATAGTAAAGTAACCGAAAAATGGTGGGTCCGGGAGCGGTGGACCTGTCGCCAGAATACGCCCTCCCGAGTAGAGCACTACTAATTTAGGGCGAGATAGACCCGTATCTCAGCAGCGTGACGTCTGCCGATGAGAAATAGTAGATAGGCCCCATTTCCTCCATCAAAAAGCATTGAACCGGGGTTCATTATGATTATCTAGTCATTGATTCGGGATTCGCTTCCTATTCCAATGTCCTGACTGACCTTCTCAAGCTGAGGCAGCGCCCTGCCTTGTCCTACTTAAAGACAACGCCATAAAATCTCGATCTACCTCCCCGGATCGATTCGACCTTTAGGTTCCTGCACCGGCTTTTCCCATATCATTTACCATCCCAAACTCCACCAGGAAATGTTACTTTCCAAATGGTGTTCAGGCCGAGACAAATTTGCCCTGTTCGGGCGAGGAGTATACCTCGTGCTGCGACTACAGGGACCTCTGCATGTCAAATGGCCTCTGCTTAGCGACGAGAAATCAGCCCTACACCTTATCGCGAGGGGCCTGCAAGGACCAGAAGTGGGACCAGGGGTGCCCGCAGTACTGTGGTTAGTCCATCTACTCATATTCCACCGTGACGTACCCTATTCTTCGTAACTTTGCATGTAAGCTAACGAGCTTGTACAGCGGTAGTCAGTCCTGCAGCGGCATTTCTCGCTATGTCTCCGGCAGCAATGACTCGACTTCGGGTACGACGTGTCGGGACGGCGAGCCGTTCACTGTTGCTGATGCGGAGGCGCTACCGGGGAATGCTCTGTTGGCAAATATCAGTTCGTTTAATGCGACCACGGCCTCAGTGTCAGGTTCTTCGAATGAATCATGTTCAACACCATTGTCACCGTCCACAGGTACCTGTTCAAGCTCGACATGCTATGAAACCGTGGTCGGAGCTGGTGTTGGTGTTCCACTCGGCATTATCGTTTTGGCGTCAGTTGCATGGGCTGTCTGGGAGCAAAGAAAGAGAACGCAGGCGTTACCATCTACGACCTCGCCTCCTGAACAGACATCGGCTGCCGAGCCGCCTGATACCTAGAATAACGGGTTTATAGAGTGCACAGAAAACGACGGATGTCCAGCTCAGCGACAGTGGCCTGTCGCGGAACTTCACGTATAACCCCATGAGGCTCTCAACTATTCTGTATAAGCGGGGCTCCTGCATTTTATTATTGGCGTATTTGCTTCTCTTTTACATCTTAGCAACGATGCCTTGATCTCAACAGCGATCGGACCCTTTCCTATCCAGCCTTGCGCTGCTAAACGAGCTGAATTCTTTCATGGGCTCTCAATCTAGGCCCCCAACATTCCTAAGAGACGAGAGGACAAGAAAATGGCGAAAATGGTAAGGGTCCTGCGGCTCCAGCCAGGGCTCAGCCACCACATTGCGCGTTGGGGCCAAACTAGCACCGAACAATCTAATTGCTTTGCCTAGGTCTCAGCTGGGGTAAAGCCTGGACTTCTCCATCTTTTTGCGTGCTTCTTTTCTCTCTTCAAGCACAGACCTCAACTAGGATGGCCACAACAGCTACAAGAAGGCTAACGAAACCACGGTCTCGTAACGGCTGCATCACATGCAAGTAAGGCGCAAGTCAACGCCGACCTTGCAAAAGTCGTACTGACAAGCCCAGGATTCGACATGTAAAATGTGACGAAACCAAGCCCTACTGCACGCAATGCCAAAGCTCTGGGAGGAAGTGCGACGGGTACGATAACGTCTCGCAGACCCAACTTCGCCAGCGCATCACCGAGCGCCACCAACCGCTCAACAGAAACGTCTTGAGCGCAGACCACCGACTTATTCTACGACAGGAGAGTCCGACCGAGAGGCGCTACGTCGACTTCTTCAACACGCGCACATCGCATGCTTTCTCTGGCTTCTATGATAGCAAGCTGTGGTCATACCTTATACCTCAGTTCGGGGAGTATGAGCCAAGCGTGCGGCATGCTATTACTGCCATTGGGGCGATCCATGAGCGAGTCGAGCTTAGTGCTGCAGAAGAAGCTGGCGATGCAGTTGTCCTGAGGGAGGGCGGCTCAGCACCAACGGAGCGGTTCGTGCTTGAGGAGTATAACAAGTCCATTCAAACACTGGTCAAGTCGCTTTCTGCGCAGAGCCGAGGGGGTAACATTGATCTCACGCTAACGGCGTGCTGTCTGTTTATATGTCTGGAGATGCTGCGAGGGAACCGGAAGGAGGCTTTGGATCATATCGAGGCCGGACTGCGGATAATTTACAAGCATGAACAGTCCACGCCACCGGGCTCAGCTTGGACCAGCGAGCTATACCAACAACTCCGCGACCTCTTCCTCCGACTCAATCTCCAAGCAGCGTTTATGAGTCGTCTATTGATGCCACTGAGCATGGATTCGTTAGATACCAGGCCGGGGCAGACCTTCATGAACTGGCCCGAAGCAAGATCGCAACTCGACCAACTAATGACAAAAGCCCTACTTTACATTCGCACCGTCGGCATCATGCGCGAAAAACGACCCCCAGCACTCGAAGCTGAGTTAGAAGCTGAGCAAGAGCAGATCCTCATTGAAATACTGTCGTGGCGATCATCACACGATAAACTTCTCCACAAACTAGGACCGAACATCCAACAATCAGATCTCTGCGCCTCCCTATTACTCCGAGTGTACTACTATATTGCACTGATGTGGGTTAGAGTTGTGCTAAACCGTGACGAGCATGGATACGATAGATACACCGTCGATTTCGAGTCCGCGGTATGCTACGCTGAGGAGATTATCCGCCTAACCTCTCTCTGTCCCGACTCGACGGCAGCGACGACTACCGACAGTGCGAAAACAAAACAAGCAAAATCAGTCTTCTCCCTCGAAGGTGAAATCATCGGACCCATGTATTTCACGGCCGTCCGCTGTAGGAATCCGTCTCTCCGCCGCCGAGCGATCAATACTCTCCTTCACTACTCCAAGCGCGAGGGGTTTTGGGATGCGCGGATATATGCAAATGTCGCTAAACTTGTTGTTGAGGTTGAGGAGAGTCAATGTTCGGAGCCGCCGACAAGCGAAAAAGACATTAGCTCATTGGCAAGAGTGTATGAGGAGGTGCAACCGAAGGATTTCAAGCCGAACCCGGTGCAGGTCCTGCTCTATATGAAGCCCGAGGGGGTAGATGGGCCATGGAAGATGAGAAGTTATATGGTTGAGTGGTAGTTTTCTTCTAGTCGTACTAGCGTTGGCTTGCTGTTTCCTATACATCTGCATTCTCAATTGACGGATGGCCCGTCAATCTTGCTTCATTTGATTCCGCATATACAGTAGCCCAATCATCTATCCAGAGGGTATCCAGATGGTCTACCATAGCCGAAGTTTCTCCCATGACCCAAGCTCAAGCCCGTAGCTAGACAGCTAGGTACTTTTTACAACGGGCACATGCTCGGGAACGAGGTTGAACTGTAGGCTTCTCAGTGTCTGATCTCCTTCTATTGATGGCTCGAGTCCCAAGCTTTGAGCTTTCTTTCCACCACTAATACCCACCACGGAAGCCAAGTTTCGAATACTTGGCTCATGGCCAAGTCCCGCCAAGCCAATAGTCTAGGTGTAATGTGGCTGAATTTCAGGGTTTTTGGACCTTCTTATGGTGTTTTATAAGATAAGATACGTTCATCTTACACCTAGCACACGCTAAGTGGAGGGCCAAGAATTCGAAACTTGGCTTCCGTGGTGGGTAGAGCGGTTGCACATATAAATAACGTAAGATTTGTGCGTGTAACCTTACTATGCCTGTGCTCGTGTTATCAGACTGAAAACCAGCATACTATAGCCCAAGCACATGATTGGCTGATAGCTAGCGGCGCTAACCACCATAGGTATAGCGTTATGCTCTATTTGTGCCTAAGGCTGCACCAGATTGTTTGCTGACGACGATATTATTTCAACTCCCATCTCACCCTCTACTCAGACATCCAAGACAGCAGCATCCCTAGGTCTCCAGGCTCCAATATCTCCCAGCATATCCATACGCCAGCCGAATTGGACACTAACCGCAACCCAGATCAAAGTCCCAGCTCAATCCATACCCCACACTCAGTGTAGCACAAACAGCAATGGCCGCCCCCGCCAAAAGACCCGAGATCATTGAGATCGCACGCGAGCTGAAGCATGTTCCTATGTGCGAGGACTACGAGAAGATGATTTCGGGTATGATGTACGTTTACGTTCCTCATCCACTAAGCCCAAACCGCGGCACGAACCCTACGCTAATCAATCAGGTACAACCCGCTCCTCCCCGCGCTAGTCGCAGCCCGGCACCGCTGCCGCGGCGTAGCAAGCGACTACAACAGCGTCGACACGAAGACCGTGCCCTGGGAAGAGATCGCAGACCGACGATTTGAGCTACTGAAGAATGTCGTTGGGCGAGTTGGCGAGGGCACGTTCATCGAGCCGCCCTTCTTGCCGGATTACGGGTGTAATATTGTTATTGGGAGGGAGTGCTTTGTGAATTTCAAGTATGCGTCTCTCCTCCATTGCCCGAGTATCTAGCTTTAGGCTGATGATTATGTTTAGCTTTACGGCCCTGGACACGAGCTTGATTGTCATTGGTGATCGTGTCCAGTTCGGACCGAATGTCTCCATCTACACGGCGGGTCATGACACGAGTATTCTATCCCGCCGCAAGTTCGTTGAGTTTGGGCATCCCGTGTTTATTGGGGATGACTGCTGGATTGGTGGGAATGTGATCATCCTGCCTGGAGTGAAGATAGGAGAAGGCTGCACGATTGGCGCTGGGTCTGTTGTCACGAAGGATATCCCTCCTTTCTCGGTTGCGGTGGGGAATCCTTGTAAGGTGCGCAAGACTATTCAGTCTGCGGAGGAGGAGATGGAGGACCCGAAGAATCCGTGGAGGGATTTGCCGGAGAAGTCGGGGTAGTTGGCAGGAAGTGCCGGGCTATGGACATAAGTGGTTTGATCCTGGCTCTGTGCTCAATTTAGATGAACCACGGAGTCGGATTTGCTGGCATTCTCCGAATATGGAAGAGCAAATGAGATCAGAAGTAAGACCTAGATAGCGCCTTGATGATAATGGTGTAGATCGTGGACCTGTGCCATCGGAGTCGCGAGCAGAGCTGAGCGGCAACCATCACAGGCCTTGATCGTCAATTACAAGACCCCCCAACCGCTCCCTATCGCTAGATGGCCTGTATATCCGTACCCTGCACCTTATAACGTTAGATAATAACTTCCCTTACCGTGCGGGTGTACAGAATAAACTTGCAGAGATAACACCTGTCTTGACGGGTTTCCCTGGTGATGGAAATGCGGAGGCTAAAGTGCAGTTGAATCGTCTCAAGGCTGTAGGGGATATCGATGATGAGGGGAGCGGAGGAGATAGGTGAGCGTGGAATAGGAGTGGTCACTGGGGCTATTATGGTTAGTATGGTTCCTTGGGCTGGTTGCTTCAGTTCTGTCTATGGTGGTATAGTACTTCTCGGCACAGATCATGAGATCTCATTCTTGTTTTACTCGTATATGTTCATATTTGAGGTCAAATATAGAAGCAGACTTGGTATCATTTCTCAGAGCCCATTGAGGGAACCATCACGTAATCTTCCTAGTGATGCTCGTTGACAATAAAGGCTACGTCGCAAGAGACATAAGGCCAGACGCAACCTCCTCAATGAGCCCCCTTTTCCGCGGTCCTCCGATTCATCGAGACGGAATCGCACCAAGCCCATAAAACGCCCCCGCGGAACCCCATGTTGTGGCATATACCGCACCAACGGTGTCCGTATCCAGTCTCTACAGCAAGGTCCTCTTTGTTGGCACCATCCAAGCCGCGTGCAATGAGCTTGGTATAATCAGTAGATTAGACAGCACTCAGCGCATCTCGGGTATGGATGGGTTACATCTGAAGAAGCGGAGGCGTGGTACAAGTCAAGGCTGCTTCCATGATACGGAAGAATACGGTACGAGGCCAATTGAGGACGCGCGTGAGAGAGCCGTTTTCGCAGTATCTCTACCCCGTATGTCAGTCAACCCTGGCGTAATTCATCATCGAGGGGAAAGACCTCATGCTTCAAAGCCTGATTTCAGGCTGGTCATCTTCGTGACCTTCGGGATCGTCAGGAATGATTGCAGGAGATCGGTCAAAGTAGAGCGGCCCACCCATTACCAAAATCCCACCCACTAGCGAAATTGCTTTTTAAAGATAATACTAAAATTATTATTTCACGAGTTTGTATTTTAATAATGTAAATATAATAATATTATAATAATTTAAGCTATATTAAATAGCTATAAATTTACTTTATTTAATAATATATTTTTTTTTATTTAAATTAATTGCATGGCGGGATTATTAAAAATTTTATTAAGGTAGTTTTTTTAGCTAGTCTTAGTTAAATTTTTAACCTTAATTAACTATAGGTTTATATTATTTAATAAATTTTAATGCTAGTTAAATAAAGGTGCTTTATAAAGCCTAAAGCTATTATAAATAAATATATTAAGGCTTTATAAAAAGCCTTTATAATACTTTATATAAAACTAAAAAAGGTTTATAAAACTTTTAAAGTTATTATTTAATTAAAAGTCCGGGAACTTATATTTAGCTAGTAAATTATTATATTTATAGTAGCTAGGGTAACTAGGTATTTTAATAATTAAAGTTAAGGGTATTTAGCTTGCAGGAGTTAAGTTTATATAACTATTTTATAATATTAAAAATAAAAATAAAAAAGGCTTGGATATTTAACTTCGCAGGGGTATTAAAGGTATAATAAAAATAAAAAATAATAAAAAAATAAATAAAGCTCCTAATAGCTAGGCTTTTTTAATAAATTACTTAAAAAGTTTAGCCTTTTATTTAGCCTTATATTTTATTATTATTTTTATAGCCCTTTTTTACTTAGCCTTATTTTTAGTAATTTTTTTAAGGCGCCTTTTTTTATTTTTAATAGCCTTGTTAATTTACCTTTTTTTATTTTTAGTAGTTTTTAGGCGTTTTTTTTTATTATTAGCCGCTTTTTTAGCCTCTTAATCCGCCTTTTTGGCCTTTTTATTAGTAATTTTTTTAAGGCGCTTTTTTTTATCTTTTACAGCCTTTTTAGTATGTTTTTTATTTTTTTTAATAGCCTTTAAGCAGCGCCGCTTTTTTACCTTTTTTTTATATTTTTTTTTTTTTTTCTTATGTTTCTTGGCCTTTTTATATTTTTTTTTTTTAGCGTGCTTAAGCGCCGCGATAGCTTTTTTTTTTTTTTTTCCTGCTTTATTTAAGCCTTAATAATATTTACGTGCTTAAAAACATAGCTAAGGCGTAGGGATTTATGCTACTTAATTTTTTTTTTATTAAGCTTTTTTTAATATTAAAAACTATTTTAAAGCTAATAGCCGTGGTTGCAAATTAGGAGAAGATTATAATTTTTAGCCTTTTATTAATTTATAATTTTATTTATAATATAGGCTTGTGTTATAGGGGAATTTATAAGTAATATATTAAGCTAGTATATTATATTTTTATAGTTATTTAAAAACTGCTTATATTAGGAGTTAGGCGTAAAGTTAGGTGTAAAGTTAATAGGTATTATAATTTTTTAATTAAGTTACTTTTACTTTTTTTTTTGCTTAATCCTAGCTTTATTATATATAATTTTTAGCTTAATTAGCTAGATCCCCGTAGTTTTAAAAGTAGACTAAATATTATTTATAAATATAGCCTTTTTTTTAGCCTTTTAAAAAATTTTTAAAAACTTTTATTAAGTAATATTATATTAGCTAATTTATAACTTTTAATATATTTTTTAAGTGTATTAGGTAGATAAAGGGCTAAATATACTAATATTAAGTAGTTAAAAAAAATAAATAATATAAAAAGGTAAATAAACTAGTATAATATTATAATCCTAATAAGTAAAAAAAAATTTAAAGCTAATATAAAATACATGGCTATTAAATAACAAGATACGTAAAAAAAATTTAATACACTTATTATATTAAGTATAAATAATATAAAAACTTTATAAAATAAAAATATTATATAGCTAGTTAAGGGCTAGCTTTAAGGTATTATATTTTTTTTTAAATTATAAAAAGCACCTTTTTATTTAAAGTAAACACTATTAGCTAGTTTAAATTAATTTTCTTACTTTTAAAAATAACTATTAGGGATAGATACCGGCTAAAAAATAAGTAATATTTAATAATAAATATTTAATTATTACCTTAAGAACTAACTATGGTAAATCCTTTATAATTTTTTATAAGCTATATAAAAAAAACTATATGTTAATAGCTAAAAAAAATATTATATATAAAGCCTTTTTTATTTATATTTTATATATTTTTATAGTTAACTTTATATTTAGCCTTAACGTGTTTAAATAACTTAATAAAATACTTAAGGATCTTAAAATTAGCCTGGTAAAGGCACTTATATTCTAGCTTTTTATTTTATATAATAATAAATTTTTTATTTTTTTACAGGAAGGCTTTATATTAATTTATATTAATTAATTTAAATTTACAGCCTAACCACTTATATTTTTATTTATATAAAATATTAGCAGCGTCTTGCAATATTTTAATATTTAAAAAAAAGTTAAATTTAACCTAATATAATATATTACGCCTAAAAAATGCTTTTTTAATTAAAAATAGCTTTTACCTTAATATATAAGCTTTTTAATAAGTTTAATAGCCTTGTATATAATACTAGAAAGTTATTTAAGATAGGCTATATTTATTTATAGCTTAATACCATGTTTTTTAGTTTTTTTTTATTTAAATAATTATAATTAAAATAACCTTATTTTATAAATATATTATAGGGTCTTCCCATGTTATTTTACAGGCTTTTTTTTTATAATATATTTATTTTTATAGCACTAATTTTATTAAGTAGCTTATTATTAATTTTAAATATTTTAAAGCTATATAACCAGCGTGGACCAGGGGATAATAATTATAAATTTAGTATAAATAAATTAAATAAAATTATAGGTAACTCGCGGCCCTTATTTAAAAAAACTTTTTAAATATTTTATTAAATTTTTATTTACTAATTTTAAATAACTACTTACTAAATATTTTTATAATAAATTAGTAAAGTTATACATGGTTAAAGTTAAGGAGTTAATACTAGGCAATTAAAAATAAAGTTTTAAAAGTGCGTTTCGCTAAGGGGTGGGATTTCAGTAATGGGTGGGCCGCTCTACCTAGCGTTGGCAGGTGATCAGCGCCTTCGTTGTCTCGACTGGGCCTCCGAACACATCACTCACGGCCACATACGGAGTAGATCATCATGAAACCTTCGATTCTGATCTCAACGGACGGACGGTATTCCCATCTGAAGTTCTGAACTGACAGCGTTAAATCATCTCAGATGATTGGAGGAACGTCGATAGGTACGTGGGGTCAACTCCTTGGCAAGCTCTGAAAGCGCTGACAACCAAACACTGGGCAGCCCCCTTCCTGTCGCTCAATTGACCAGCGCAAGGAGTCATTGGTGGATCAGAGCGCTTAGGTGTCCAGACAGAGCAGTGCCTACCTTTAGTGGCCGCAATTAAGGATAATCTGTGATGTTTTCCCAGAGGATTGTGCTTGCTAACCAACATGGCCTAAGAAGCTGCAGGGGAATACAACGGGTTGAGGTAAACAGATTCAGGGGTTCCCATCAAGTTGATGTTAGCTAGAGCCTCGCCTTACATCACGAAACTACCAACCAACCAAAGGGAATCCCAGAATGAACGGCCATAAGCCCTGGACGTGGTCATTTGGCAGATCTTCTCAAACATGTACTTGCTTTTTCTTGCACTGTTAACTAGACTACAGGAATTGCCCCAGCAGTGGTGCTCCGAGACGGAAGAGGTATATGAGATTGAGAGGAGAGAGCTAGGCTATTATGACTGGCCTGGTTGAGGATCTGGTTGAGAGACTGGTCGGCCTTGCTGATTGCCACAGGCTGCGTGCCAGGTGCATCGTTCCTCTTCTTCAAGCCCTCACATCGGCGTAAATTATCACGCCTTTGCTGGTAGATGAAGATGACGGTATCTGTAATGTATACTTCATCTTCTCTACGGAGTACTGCTTCCACCAACCCATCGCCTCTGTTCTTCGCTGACTCCGTGGCCTTGTTGCAGCTCAGCCTTCTCCCTAGCTTAGCGCCTACTATGCAGACCCGACTACTACGGCCGGTATCCGCTGCCAGCTGGTACTCAAACGCCATGTTTTGGCCTTGCAGGTACTGGCTCTTGAGCCCGCTGTGGGATAAACTAGCTCCTCCCCAGGCAAGCTGTATCATTACCTTCAAAGTTTCAGTCAACTTACTATCTCCTATCGCTCCACGCCTAAAGCTACGCTTTTATCCCCTTATTATTCTCGTTAGATCATCGGCCAGCTTCTCTTTCGACGAAATGAGTGCCTTCAATGTCCCCAAGCGCCGCGAGGACTTCACAGTTGCTATTGTGTGCGCCTTGTCCGAAGAAAGTGATGCCATGAGACTCCTTCTTGACGAGGAGTACGACAGAGCCTCGCGCAAGTACCCCAAAGTTTTGGGGGATAAGAACCTCTATACCAACGGGCGCATTGGCAGACACAATATCGTGATTTGCCAGGCCAAGGAGGC
Organism: Aspergillus mulundensis; assembly: GCF_003369625.1. NCBI lineage: Eukaryota > Fungi > Ascomycota > Eurotiomycetes > Eurotiales > Aspergillaceae > Aspergillus > Aspergillus mulundensis. The sequence continues at coordinate 3,596,806 of NW_020797890.1, read as the reverse complement.
GGGGAAAGCCGCCGCCGCTAGTATCATGTCTAGCATGTGGACCAGTTATACCAAGATCGAGATCGTTCTTATAGTTGGTATCTGTGGCGCACTACCCTCCGAGCCTGGTGAAAAGCGTCAGAGGTCTTATGGAGGCAAGTCTTGATATTCCAGACTCGGCCCGTTAGCTAACTTGGTGAATAGACGTGATCATATCCCAGAGTATGAAAGAACATGACCGCGGCAAGGCTCTCGAACAAGGGTTCAAAAGCACAACCATCGTCAAAGAACACAATCGAGAGGTTTCCACTCTTTTGAAGCTACTCGAGTCGGAAATTGACCGCCCCATGTTCGAAACCGTCATCGTGTCGAACCTCATCTATTTGCAAAGCCGGAATGAGAGCTACAAGCGCCCTTGCGCTAAATTCGGCCCCCACGAACAACAAAGCTCGACAGCCGTTGAGCCATGCGACAAAGGCAAGGCAGTATCCAGGGAACTAGTGGTTTTCGATCGCACCGCCGGGGTCACCGAAAGAGACCCAACCAGCACTAGACAAGGTAGAGTGGAGGTGGTCCAATTCCATCTAGGAAGATTCGCATCCGGGGATCAAGTCGTTAAATCGGCCGAATTTCGTGATAACTTGGCTCGGGAACACGAAGTCATTGCCTATGAGATGGAGGGTCCGGGAGCTTGGGACTATACAGTCCCCTGCATAATAATAAAAGGCTTAAGCGACTTCGCTGATGCTTACAAGAACGACGAATGGAGAAAGTATTCGTGTGCCACAGGAGCATCTGCTGCAAAGGCATTTCTGACGAAATGTTGGAAGACTTCGAGCTAATGTTAGTACTAGCAACAGACCATCATTTATTCAAAGTTCTAAGATCTTTGGTGCTAATGACCGTCCTTCGTAGTCACTCAAAGCCTTTGGGCTGTCCCTTTTTCCCGTAACCCAGATTTCGTGGGCCGCGATAAACTCATCAGGAAATTGCGAAGCAAGATTTTATCGCCAGAAGGACCAAAAACCATAGCAGTGTTCGCCCTCGGCGGAATAGGGAAGACCGACTTGGCCGCCGAGCTGCTTCATCAAATGGGAGAGAGGAGTGAGAACACTCCTTTTTCTAGATCTCATGCGCCGGCACTGAGAGCGTCAAGCAAGGTTATGAGAACATCTTGCAGGCTTTGGTAGTTCGCATTGATGACCCATCCGAGACAAGGAAGCACGTCGCGACTCACCTTGAGTCCAGCGTCACCAAGTGGCTGCTTTTGCTAGACAACGTCGACAGTCGGTCTATTTGGGAGGACCTTGAAGCCGACCTACCGAAGAGCAAGAACGGCCAAGTGTTGATCACAACGCGCAACCGAAGCGTTGTTCTGGACGCCTATTGTGATATTGTGGAAGCTCCAGAGCCCAGTGAAGAGACTGCCGTGACATTCTGCGGAACAAACTGAAAGACCAAGCCCGACTGAACGACAAACAGACAACGTCCGAGTTTCTCAAGAGACTCACCCGCCTACCTCTGGCCATCGCACAAGCGGCCTCATATCTGCGCCGCAACGAAAACATCGGGCTATTCAAGTACATGGAGCTCTTTGAGAAAGAGGAATCTGATGACCTCGCTCTGCTGGACACCGGCCTCCACGGCGGAGAGCGCTACCTTGACACGTCCAGCCCCGTTGCTACGACATGGCTTATATCCTTCTCTCAGATCTCGGACATCAGCCCCTTAGCGGCGATTTACCTGAAGCTTATGGCCTGCGTCAGGCACCACAAAATCCCGGAGAGCTTCTTCCCCCAACCCACATCTGAGAAGGAAAAGCTGGAGGCCGTGGGGGACTTGTTGAACTTCTCCTTCGTCACCGCACGCGACAAATCAGGACCCTTGACAATGCATCGTCTTGTGCGCCTAGCGACTAGGAATTGGATGCGGAAGAATCAAGAGTTCACGGACAGTCTGAACAAAGCAGCAAATCGCGTCTGTGATCTCTTTCCTAGTCGGGGCCAGGAAAATAGGCAAATGCAGCACGAGTATCTTCCTCATGCTATGTCTCTTTTAAGTGAGAAAGAAATTGTGCTGGATGACCATCCTTGGTTGCTCGAAAAGGTAGCATATGGTCTATCCGGGAATAGTCGGTACAGCGAGGCTCTGAGACTGTTTACCAAACTCTTTGAGCTTCGAAAGAAGTGCATCCGTCATAGGAACCCAGCCCTCATAGTAGACTCCATGGCCAGCATAGTCACAACGTACAAAGATTTAGGCCAATTCGAGAAGGCCGAGGAAATGGCGATCAAGGCCTTGAAGATGAGCAAAGACGAGCTTGGGGAAGAACACGAAGATACTATTTTTGTCGAGGTTCTCCTTGCGTCTATATACAAGATGCAAGGTCGATGGGGCGAAGCAGAAGAGCTGAATCGACATGCGATAAATGTTCAGACGCGGATCGCGGCTAACCACCGCAATACCTTGGATTATATGGCAGTTGCTGGCTTGTCGTACCAAGTACGGAGAAAAACAGAAGAAGCAGAAATCACCCTTTCACAGCTACTCAGTATGCGAGAGGAGACACTCGGTCCTGATCACCTCAGTACTGTGGACAGCATGGTGGCATTGGCGTCCCTGCCTCGTTTGAACTCACTGCTAGACAAAGCAAAAGGCTCATTTGCTAGATTAATCAAGATCGCTAAACTTGATAATAAGTTCAATCACAGCAAGGTTATCCACATCGGGAGTCAGCTTGCCTCTACTTGTCAAAAACTTCAGGAGCCGAAAGAAGCAGAAAAACTGGTGGGTCAATCACTCGAGATGGCTTGATGGTTCAGGCTTTGGATGAACTAAGAGAGGTCTCTGGAGAAGAGTACATGAATATCACGCTGACAATGTTCATGCTGTGGCTTACGCACAGACGCCATGGTCATCAAGAGAAAGCAGATGCGATGGAATAAGCATTCAAAGACAGACTGAAAGAAGAAGTGCAGAGAGCAAATAACCATCAGACACTGAACACCATGTATGCCTCCGCCCAGGCCCAGCACAACACTGGTGCAACGGAAGAAGCCAGACAGACAATGAAATTCATCGTGCAACTTGCAAACGCGGTACTGTGCCCAACAGACTCAAACATTAAGATCTACGCCTCATTTCCTTCGAAATCAGAAAAAGAGACTGCCATAGTTTTGGCGGGCGCAGCGGTCCCTCCTCAGCCCGAGTCAACGCCAGGGACAAGCCGCCGGCGAGACACTTCCATTCCGAGGCGTCTTTTTGACAACATTGAAAAAAAAAATGTACGAAGCCCACCGAGATCAGGAACACATACTTAGAAGGGAGGCAATTGCGATGCGGTGTTCCTTTTCCAAGGCTGTGTATACTTCAGGCTTATATACATGATTACTTAATCAGGAATGGACTGTTTCTATTCTCAGCCCCAAGCTCGGCGAGCAGCCAATAAGAAAATCACTGCCTCTCTAAGGCATCAAAATAACCATCAAACGGCCGTGAACACCTTGAGACCCTCTCTGCGATAACCCCATAGTACAAACTAAGTCGTTGCTGCGGCCAGCCTCGCAAAAAGGAGAGTCGGACGATCGTCACAGTCAAGGTTTGCGCAGGAATCCGAAGGCGCCTCCATCAGCCTGCTCCGTAGTTTTCCCCTGAAGACGGCGGGGACTGTATAAGAAAGAGAAATGGACTAAATTAAGGGACTCGCTCATAATCAAGCCGTTTCAATAATGGTAAATGAAATACTAGCGAGTAGCGACAAGGACAGCAATTATTTGGTGGAAGCTCAGCACCTCCAGCCGCGCGCCACCCGTGCGTCGTTGCTCAGCCTCTTGTCTCACCAGTCATCAGTTGGTCCCTTCTCAGGAGCTGATCATTTTTCTCCTCTCTCGTTTTTCATCCCCTTGTCCCTCAAGGCTGTCAACTTGTCCCTCAATCAAACTCCTCCTTGTTTCATCACCTAATTGAGCCTCATTTCTTTTTCCTCCTGCTTCCGTCATCCACATTCCACCTCTGTCGCTGTTTCGCGCGCTCCGCCGGTCGTCCCTCCTTTCCGCGGTTCCGACCACAGCTCTTGCGCATACGACACGCTCCCTTGTCCTAATTCTACACCAGACGACGTTGTCGTCCTAGTCACCTAAGATCTTGCTACATTTAATCCCGCTGTATCGTCACAATGAGTGTATGTCTGCCAGCTGAGCTTTGCTGCTGGGGGCCGTTTGCTGCCCCTGGGAGTTGCGTTTAGGCGCCCTACCTACCTTCAACTCGCTAATCGCCTCAACAGTACGGACAGAGCTACAACAATTACCCGGCGTACGGGGAGCAGCAATCAAACCCCTACGGCAACAACCAGGGCTATGGTCAAAACCAATATGGCCAAGATGTCGGTAAGGCGTAGTGCGATACTCTTTAAGCTACTCCAACTGACATATCTGGAAATTTAGAGATGAACCCAGTTCAGCACCCCGTGGATCCTAACAGATTGCTGAACGAGATTCAGAAGATCAAGGAAGGGATTAGAACTCTAGACGACCTCATAGAGAACAGGCTTGCCGTCGCTCAGGGGGCTATGCGTGAATCAAATTCAACAAGGGAAGAAGAAACTGCGCGTCAGGCTCTCCATGACATCCAGCAAGAAATCAGCGATGGTTTTCGGAAACTCACTGACGATCTTACGCGGATCAAGAAGACGCCTGGATCCGGCAATGTCCAGGCGCAGCTGGAAGTCACAACTCGCAGTCTCGGGAACGCATTCGAAAAATACCAGAAGAGCCAGGTAGCATTCTCAAAACAGCTGAAAGAGCAAGTGCGACGACAGGTCGCATATAACATGGAAGGCCAGCCGCAAGAAGAAGTCGAACGGGTTGTCGAGGCCGTTTTGGCTGGCCACCAGCAAGCGTTCCAGGTGAGGACCGTTTACAGGGTTTGTCTCAAGTCGGAGCTAATTAATCTCATTAGGTCTCTGGCGCCAGAACTCAGAAAGCACGAGATGCACAGGCCGCTGTTGCCGAACGTCACAGAGATATCGAGAAGATAGCAACTGATTTGGGAAAATTAAACGAAGACTTCCAACACTTGCAAAGACTTGTTCATGAGCAAGAGCCAGCTGTGCAGCAAATCGACCAGGGCGCGGAGAATGTTGCTCGGGATCTCGGAAACGCGAACACTCAGCTTGGACAAGCTGTCGAGAGTGCGCGCAAGGCCCGGAGATGGAAGTGGTACGCCCTGATTATCGTTAGTAAGTATAACTGCTCCAAAATCATCTATTACTTGCCTAACAGACTATCTAGTCATTATCATTGCCATTATCGTGGCAGTTGCCGTCGGCGTCACTCAGTCGAAATAAATTGCTGGCAATCCGCGCCAGTACATCCACAGTGGAAGATATTCTTCCGTTTTTCCATCCGTTGTTCGATTAGTTTTCCTGTCATCCTGTCCGAAACGAAGTTGCAATTGGTTTCCAAACCTAGTTTGGTTTTACTTCGAGCACCCCTGCCTGCCCTGGGAGTTTGCTCGCAGGACCCTACGAAGCCCTCTGCCTCGTCCTGTTTTCTTCCCTTTGTTGTCTTATCAGCTATACCACGTCGCGCCTTGTTTCATTCCGTTACTGTTTGAAAAGCTTTCGATTCGCACTGTCGTTTTCCCATTGCCCGCTGATGATCATGTACAGTTGCATCTATGACGCGGCTTGACTGACCCTGTCGCTGCTCGTTGGCTAGGATGCGCATACTGTTGTCGCTGTATATATTAGACTCTTCGCTTGGTTTCACTTGGCCCTAGAATTTATGTGATAGTCATCACCTAATAATCTTAATATCTTTTGTTACCGGGTATTTGTAGTCTCTCTTTTCGCCGGTTCTATATTAATGCCCCTGCCTCTCCTTCTCCCTCTGCTCCTCCTCTGGCGTCTTTGTTTTCAACTGCAGCGCGTGGATCCCACCATCCTGGCTCATTTCGTCTTTTAGTAATCCGTACACCATCCGATGTCTGGCGGGTTGCATCTTGGACTGAAACGCAGACGATGTAATTGTGACACTTCAAAAACCATCAGTACAATATCGGCGTATGTAAAGGAATATATACATACTGAAAATGGGTCTCCTTCGACGTCGATCCTTGCATTGGCGCATGGTGCGCGTGTAGATGCGAGTCGTTGCGGATTATCAAGTTGGACGGGGAGAATGCTGTGGTGATCTAATGAGAAGAAATAACTACAGTTAGCCACTGTCCATGTTGTTTTCAAAGTAGAGAGATGAGACAGGAATGGAATGTAAACTACCTTCTCCCTCATAACATCTTCCATGGGTGTTGCTGTTTTCGAGGACATTCTGCGGGCTGTGGTTGAGAAAAGGCGGCGGGTGAGCAGGCCGGGGAGGACGAGACGGGGCATTTATGATCTGTATGAAGAGAATAGTTGCTGAGGATGAAGAAGTGGGTTATATGCGTGCTAATGGACGGGCTGGCTTCTTGCAGCTGTTGAATGTCATTCGATTTTATCGGAATCGGATTGGAGAGCTGCGGTGCCCTTTTGGGAATGGTCGATTTAAAGAGGACCGAGGTACTCCTACCCAGCTTTATTGGAGATCTTGGTTCTGCTTATTGCGAGGCCACTTTACGCTACATTGATTCGCTCATATATAATGTGCCATTGATTGAAGAAATCTAACACTCCTCAGTTCCAAGAGTGTACCGCAGTCGCATGACCGCCGAGGTAGCTCCGAGACCGCAATTTTCATGACATCAACGCATCTTTTCTTCAGCTGCAGGAACATGCCAATCGCACCCTGATCACACCTCGAAATGCATCAACGCACATTACTCTCCGCCTCTCGCGGTGTTCTCCTTTCCCGCCGTGCTTCTTTAGCGTATCTCACCTGCAAATCATGCCGAACGCGCTTGAACTTCGGCTTCTCTGCCCGGCGATCCCTCGCAACACTCCCGAACCTCCCTCTTTTTCGCGCCCTGAAGAACCACGATCCCGCCAGCCTCGCGGTAGTACATAACCCGTCGTTTCGGTCATTTACATATGGGAACCTTGTCGCGGATGTTGTCCAGGCGCAGGATCGGCTTTTGAAGTCATCTGGTAGCGGGCGCGATGGGCTGCGAGGGGAACGAGTCGCATTTCTTGCGGAGAATAGCTATGACTACGTAGGTACTGTTTTCTCTTGGGTGGTCTTGGCTCTTATGTGCATGGGTGCGTTGCTAATGGATGGTGATTTTCAAAGTGATGCTTCTTTCGATTGTTGCTAGCGACGCAATTGCCGTTCCATTATCGACGGGGTTTCCGATCCACGAGTTGAAGTATATCATGGATAACTCTCAGGCAGGGATGCTGGTTGCTACGAAGCGGTATGAAGATATAGCGCAGAATATAATGGACGGAGGCTTAGATCGCCAGCCTATCCTTGATGTGCGGAGCAAAATTACGGCTGGTGCGTCCGGGATTGGGGTTATAGAACTGGAAGGTTTGGATGGGGTAAACGGCGGTATGATGCTGTATACGTCTGGGACGACGAATCGTCCGGTATGCCCACAAAGCTGTTGGATAAATGGGAGAACTAACGTGGTGACCAGAAAGGCGTTTTGATTCCGCAGTCTGCACTCGCGGCGCAAGCCGCTTCTCTGGTAGAAGCGTGGAAATACAGTCCGGATGACAGGCTTCTGCACCTTCTCCCACTGCACCACATCCACGGAACAGTGAACGCGATTCTCACGCCAATTCTATCAGGCTCATCAATCGAGTTCATGTTCCCATTCAACCCCACTGCGGTATGGAAACGGCTTGCCGAGCCCTTTTTACCAGAGGGGACGAGAGACAAAATCACATTCCTCAACGCCGTACCAACTATTTACAATCGCCTCCTATCAATCTATCCCACTCTCCCTCCGGAAATCCAGCAAGCAGCGAAGATCGGCATCTCCCCCGAACACCTGCGGCTCAACATCTCCGGCTCCGCAGCACTTCCTACCCCAACGAAGAAAGCCTGGCAGAATGTCAGCAACGGCAACGTCCTCCTCGAGCGCTATGGCATGACTGAAGTCGGTATGGCGCTTAGCTGCGGACTCGACTTCGCGGATCGCGTCGACGGCAGCGTCGGCTGGCCTCTACCTTCCGTTGAAGTCCGACTCGTAGACACCGACACAAACGAGGTCATCCATCCTGGCGAAGAAACAGACGCTAGTGGAAGAATTCGTGAAGGAGAAATCCAGCTCCGTGGCCCAACCATCTTCCGCGAGTACTGGGGCAACGAAAAAGCGACAAGAGAAACGTTCGCTCCGGACTCTGACGGTAAGGGGTCTTGGTTTAAAACCGGTGATGTCGCGACCCGCCGTACCGTTGAAGCTGCTGGCCGGGAAATGAGTGGCGATTGGGCGAAGGGGCCTATGTACTTCATTCAAGGCCGGCGCAGCGTAGACATTATCAAGATTGGCGGGGAGAAAGTCAGCGCATTGGAAGTTGAGCGGGAGTTGCTATCTCTGTATGCTCCTCCCATCCCTTCCCAGTTTCCTCTCCGAATTCCCAGTTCCCTTGTTTGATCCTTGAAACTAACTCAAGCTAGGCCGCAAATCGCAGAGGCAGCCGTTGTCGGTCTTCCTTCCGAGCAATGGGGCCAGAAAGTCGTAGCGATCGTCGTGCTTAATACCGAGGTTGCCGCGCAAACAGGCCGCAACGGGAAACCCTGGGGCGCGCTAGATATGCGTCGCGCCCTGAAAGATCGTTTGGCGGGGTATAAGTTGCCGTCTGAGATGAAGGTTTTGGACGGGGCCATTCCGCGAAACGCGATGGGGAAGGGTATGTTTTTCACTTTTTTCTTCTTCGATAGGCTAGTATTGGGAAAGGATGAAGTGGAGTCGAGGCTAACGTTGGTCTTTCGTTGCAGTTAATAAGAAGATGCTTGTTAAGGAGGTTTTTGGGGTTTAAGCTTGAGTTGGTGGTGTTCGGTGGCGCTAATTTGTCCCACTGGTAGTATACTACGAAGTTGGGCTGTACGATATGAACATAGACTTGTGTTTTTTTGATGAGCTGACGATAATAGAGATTGAGAACTCTACTCTTAATATGCACCTACAGCCCCTTACTGTTGAAGGTGCTCCCAATATCTCCCCACCTCAAATCCTCAAAGACAACATTTGTCCAGGGAGTGTTCGCCTCAATAAAGCTCGGTGCTCCCTCGGTCGCATTGCAAGGCCCTGAATCCCCACCGTCGAGCCACTGCATGTATCCACCAGCATCATTCCAGATACTCATAGCGAGCACCATGCCGCGACCAAGAGCCCTCCCCATACCTTCCATCCCTCCGAAGAAATCGAACCAGGACGTCGTCGAGCCGCAAAGGGAATCGGTCAGCGAGTCTGCACCAGACGCGACGACCGCGTTTTGAATGATCTGTCCCTTCTGAATATACAGCCGCCGGATCTCCGTCAACGCACCCGTGGTCGTGCCATCATCCGTCAGGAACTGCGTGACGACAGTAAAGGGTTCTTTGGAGTTGACCTCGAATCCGCGACCACGGCCGTAGTACTCCTGGTCTCCTAACGCATAAGGGTTGAACCCACATCCCCATTTATCGCAGATCCCGTCGTTCTCGCTCGCGCTATCGCACTCGTCTTCGGTGGCACACTCGTATACACCCCCGTCACCGCTACTGGCATCTTCCGGATCATACAAACAGGCGTGTGGCGTGAAGCCCGTAGCCCGCGAGTTCCCCTCCCAAATGTCCATCTCGTTGCAGCAAGCCCCGTGCCCGTCGACGTTGGCTTCGCCGTTGACCCAAGGATTTACATAGCATTGGGCATCGCAGTAGCCTGTCCCATACGATGCACCAGCGGGGTTCAGCTCGCTGCGGCCGCCAGAAGGCGACATCTCGGACAGATACAGCGCGCCGTTCATGCCACAGGGGAGGGCGGAGACGTTCACGGTGAAGGTAAATTCCTGGGCGAGTAGAGTCAAAACCTCGTACTCCTGGTTCTCTTGGCTTGATTCGTCGACGAGGTATACCCGCGGCGAGACGGACGAGAGACTCCCGTTGAAATTGCGGTACTGCGTGAGTATCAGCTTCGACCCGTCGGTTTCGACACCGCGCGCGGCGTAGTCGGTTATGCCGTCAATCACGCAGCTCTCTGCGCATGTCTCTTTGTCCGGGCATAGGGTGGGGTTCAAACCGCCCCCGGTCGTGCAAGATATACTGGGGTTGTTGGCATCGTGGATGGAGTGCGTTGCGGCGTCGAGGACGACGGATGTCTCTTTTCTGACACACCCTTGTGCGGATGTGCAGTAGTGGGTTGTGAGGCGGGGACGGTTCTCGGGCGTGCCGATCTGCTGGGCAGATATGGTGGTGCCGGTGGCGAGGAGGAGGGCTAGCGATAGGATGGCGGCAGCCATTGTAAGGATATTCGGTGGACAGTCTGTCTGGTCAAGGGCGAGAGAACTGGCCACAGCATGCGCTCTATTAATGTACCCAGGAGGTAGTCCGTTCCGTACATGGACCGGTCCGACGGCCGTCTTGGAAGAGGTGGAGTACTTTGCAGATACATCCTGACGCTATTTGTATGAAACAGCCAAGCTTATGATCTCCAGGGCCGATATGAAGATGCGGGGAAGCCAAGCTGGTCTTGCAGACTTCTCTCCGTGCCTGATGCGGAAAGGGACATGGTGGTTTGTTTCAAGTAGAATCTTCTGGGGGAATGATGGATTGGATGATGTCTGCAGAAGTTGGGCAATGGACAAGGAAGAGTACATGACGGTGACGATGAGCTCATCAGACATGACTTGTGGCCCACAGCCGACTAGTACACTTTGATCTTCCCATTTGCATCCTTCTCTTCAACCCACCCCTCAGGAGTTCCTCCACAAATCCACCTTCTCATACGCCTCTGCATCACAAACTAGCAGACGATTCCTGTGCCTCACGTCCTGTACAGATTTCGCCCTGTCGCGCCAATTCTATAAGTGCCAATCGGTCCGGTGCTGTCCGCTGAGATCCAATCATCGCTTGGGTGGTACGTGCCGTGGCCGGAGATGGTGTTGTTGATGGTGATATAGACGAGTTCTGGTGGTGGCGCTGGGGTTCTAGATGCGCAATTGATTCTACTGGATTTGATGAAGGTTGAAGGGCACTGTCCGCCACGATCCGAGGGGTTTTTCGGCCAGCTTCTCCGGCACCAGCTTCAGTCAGCGGCTTCATGATTGTATTCGGTGGCGCAAGGAGCGGTTGCGTGTGGATGTTTGAATCGCAGTTTGGGCGGTGCTAAACGTGTACCAGGTCTCTGGGGCGTCGAGGGCGAGTAGGGGCAGCCAGTGTGTTTAAGTCCAGCTGGGTCGCCGAGTGCGTGGCGATGTATGCTGGGGTGTTGAAGGGGGCGAGGCGGATGAAGCGACCCTTGCTGGTAGAGGGCTCGAAGAGATCATACTGAGAGGTGATGAGCGGGAACGTCGGGGCAGAAGGGAACGAATGCGAAGAGGCCTGCTGTTGTCGTGATAGTAACGGATGTAGAGCTTGTCTCTCTTGTCGTCTTTGTGGTCTCGGCCGCGTTGTTGCTCTTCGCGATTAGAGCTCATTGTGGCTTGTTTGGTGGTCATTCCGAGATCTCTAGTCGGGCTTAACCTTGGACGAATTTCCTGAGGATTGTATACCCAGTCGTCCGACCATGTCGATGGCTATATAGACTTCTTTGTACGCAGCAACTATGATCCGTTGGTTCGATGAGACTAAGCATCTGTACTAACGAGATGACCGACATACACATCAACCACCCAGGACAGTGCCTCTCTACAGAGTGCAGTCCCTACAGAGTATACACTCGTTAAATCAGTCTCTCAAAGAAATGGCAGCCGGCCACCGAACTCCGCTGCCCTAATAAGGCCGGTAAGATAACCCGCATAGAGGGTCTATGGGCAAGTCTAGCTCAATTCCTTGCACGTCAAGGAGTCTGGGACTTTTTTCTTCTTAGTTCCTTTGTAGAATTGTCCTTTTCATCCCTATCCTGGATCTTCCTGCGAACTACTATAGTAAGCTTGGGTTTCCTGTTTCATTGCACTAAAATAATATACCACTGGACAACGCTGGCTTGGTGAAGATATATATATATATATATATCCATAGAAGCGCTTTACATACAGTGTCCATGAATTAGCAGGAAGCCTGTCTTCCCATATGACGTCGAGCGAGAGCCACTACATGATTAACAATTCTATACAAACCACGACTGACGCTGAATGGTCAGCTTGTGTCAGCAATTAGCGCGATCTGCCTCATCTGGTAGTGGTGTGGAGGTGATTCTTTCCAAGTCGCCAATCACAGCTTCATTTCTCCAAGTGTGGGACGACCGTGTTCCGTTGCATGAGCATCAAGGCCCTGCGGTCCCCTCTTGATGACAGCCCACGGACTATACTGTCGGCTTTAGGAGATAGGTGGCCGTAGCAGTGATGGACGCATTGGCTAGACCTAGACGGTTAGCAAGCTTCTCGAGCTTCATCCGCATTCTCCGCGGTATATCCGAGACCGATCTGTGGCATACTTAAAGATGCCCTCTCTCCCGGTTCAACCAAGAGGCTCTCTCAGTATTACACAGCAAATACAACTTCAAAATGGTCAAGACACTCCCCTTCGCCGACATCCACGTCCCCTCTCCTGGCTTCGGGGCTATGGGTCTGAGTTTCGGCCTGGGCTCGAACCTCAGCTTAGAAGAAGCAGAGCCCGTGCTGCTAAAGGCCATCGAGCTGGGCTGCACATTCTGGGACACTGCTGTAAGTCGACGTTTCAAGTCAAGAGAGTCGAAGCGAAAACTGACGAGTCGGAAGGTTGTCTACCAAGCCGGCATCAACGAGAAGCTTCTCGGCGCCTTCATCAAAAAGCACAACGTTCGCGACAAAGTTTTCAGTACGTGGCCGTTGACACTGCAAACCAAAGGCCGGCATTCCGACTAACCATCATACCAGTCGCCTCCAAGTGCGGTTTCGATGTATTTGGAAAAGGCGGCATCACCAACTCTGCTGCTCATATCAAAGAATACATCGAGGGCACCATTGAACGCCTCGGCTTCACGCCCGACCTCTACTACCTCCATCGGATAGACCCTAGTACGTCATGAACTGAGCACTGGTACCCATGGCATATCCCAATCTAACACACTTTACCAGACACTCCGCTAGAAGAATCAATCCCTGCCCTGGACGGGCTTCGCAAGGCCGGAAAGACCAAGTACATCGGTCTCTCCGAGAGCTCAGCGGCGACCCTGCGCAAGGCGAACTCAAGTGAGTCCTTCCTTGTCTAAAAGTACTATATGACATTGATTGACCTGTGCAGTCGCCAAAATCGACGCCATCCAGGCCGAATATTCCGCCTTTGAAACCATCCACGAAACAGACGGGCTCATCGAGACCGCAAAAGAGCTCGGAATCGCCTACGTCGCCTACAGCCCACTGGGCCACGGCTGGCTCGTCGACAACTTCGACTACAAGACGCCCGACGACTTTGCGCCGGATGACTTCCGACGAAAGAGTACGCCTTGCCCTCCCAAAGAAGAAGCCACCAACTAACAAACATGACTCGTCTAGGCCCCAAATTCCAGGGCGATAATTTCTACAAGAACCGCGCGATCGTCGAGGAGATCAAGAAGCTTGCGACCCGCAAGGGCGTCTCGATCTCGCAAATTGCCCTGGCGTGGGTAGCGGCACAGGGGATGATTGCCATTCCCGGTACAACCAAGGCGAAGCGTCTGGAGGAGAACTGGGCGTCCAGGGAGATTGAGTTCTCGGAGGAGGAGTGGAAGGAGATGAGAAGGATTATTGATAGCGCGAAGCCGGTGGGTAATCGGTATGGGCCGGAGCATCAGGCTATGGTTGGGAACTAGGTATCTGGATCTGTATTCAGGTAGTTGAGCTTGGTATGAGACTGGATAGAGTTCTGTATGGAATGATTTCTGAGTTCTTTAGAAGACAATTGATTCCGGGCAATCGGGGTAGGACGTAGTAAGGTGGGTTTCGGGAGCGGTCGAAAATCGTATGCGCGCGTTTGATTGTGATTGATGATTGATTTTCGGTGTGGATTGGTTAAAGAGTCGAGTTTGGAATCGATGCTGGTTGTTCTGTATCTGGTGAGATCGGGCGTGGGTTTGTCCTGCTTGTTAGTACGCGCACCTCTACTCGGCCAAGCCGTAACTAGTCAGACCAAGAATGACTGGTAGAAGTATCTCTTATTCACTCCGCTGCTTTTCCTTCCTTCCCAAATAATTACATTCGTGGACACCGTAAAGTCGCATGGCAGGCGTTATAAAAGTCCTTTGTCCCAGCCAAATTTGAACCCGTAGGAAATAGTGGAATCAATAAAACGAAGTCATGCACATATAATCCCCATCACCGCACTTTTAGTACTTCTTGCCCTGGCGCAGGACGTCGGAGAACTCCTCCAGAGGGCTCCGGGTGAGCTTCGTCTCGGTCCAGAGGTTGGGGGTGAGGAAACCGTAGGTGTTGACGACGGCAAGGAAGGTGGCCTTGAGGGTGTTCTCGAGGGTCTTGGTGGAGCCGGAAGAGGAGGTGTAGGCGTCCTGGACACCAGCGAGCTGAAGGAGACGCTTGACAGCGGGGGAGGCAACGAGACCGGTACCACGGGGAGCGGGGATAAGCTGATCTTGTTAGTAGCGAAAAGATATGGCTGAAAGGGCGAACATACTCTGACGGAGACGGAACCACACTTGGCACTCTGCTTGACGGGCAGAGAGTGAGGCTCACCAAGGTTGGTACCCCAGTAACCGCGACGGACGGGGAGAACAGCGAGCTTGGCGATGGTGATGGCGGCACGGATGGCAGTGGCGACTTCCTTGGAGGTCTTGATACCGAGACCGATGTGGCCCTCGGAGTCACCGATGACAACGACAGCCTTGAAACGGGTACGCTGACCGGCACGGGTCTGCTTCTGGACGGGTTTGATCTAAAACGCGGCTGTCAGCCCCCATTGCTGCAATTCATGTATTTCCATCCATTCCCAATTCGCGCGAAATCCCTCCTCGTATGTCGTTTCACTTGGCGCAAATCCGTTCTTTCCGCGAGAGAATTCGTATCCGTACCTTCATAACCTCATCCTTGAGCTTGGGCAGGAAGAAGTCCACGATCTGGTACTCCTTGACGGGCAGAGAGTGGAGGTAGATCTGCTCCATGCTGGTGATCTTGCCGGCCTTGACGAGACGGCCGAGCTTGGTGACGGGCTGCCACTCCTTCTCCTCCTGCTTTCCACCACGACGGCCACGACCACGACCACGGCCACGGCCACGGTCACCACCACGGTCGCCGCGCGAGCCGAATCCTCCACGTCCACGGGGAGCAGCGTCAGCCATTTTTGCTATATGTGCCGGAGTGAAAAAGGTAACCGGGCGGGAAGGTGTCGTTGGAGGTGTTGTCGACGTCGAGGTTGCAACCTTCGATTTCTCTTCGCTATCCCCACTATGTTTGGCGTCCAACGGAAAATTCGCGGGTGCGCTAAGCGAGGCCCGGTCGTTGTGCCCTACCAGCGCAAACCCTGCCCTAACTTGGCATCCCGATCAGGTAACCCGCTCTAGACCGCCGGCACGGGCCAGGGGGTTCGTCATGTGACGGGCGGGTTACCGTGTCGAGGCGCGTCCCGCTCCAATGATTGTGGCCAGTGGCGTTGATTGTCGCTGGTTTTGCTTTGTTTCGTAGGTCATGCTGCATTCTGAGCTCTCTTATCGGCTGTCCGGGGTGCTATTTCTTATAGCGGGATTCCTGCCAGCTTGACACCTCTTCCCCTGACACTCTCTTGACTTCTTTCCCCTCAATTGCTTCAATTGATACCGACATAGCCATAAAAATGTTACGGTGGTGCGTTTGATTACACTAGACGGTTTGGAGTCTTTGGACCCTGGTCAACTAAGCTTATCGCCATCCAGGTACCAGGCCAAGCTCGCAAAGCAGCCCATTCTCACAGCCAGTGTTACCAGCGCTGTATGTATTCAATCTTATCCTGAAAAATCACTAATATACTTGTTGATTTCGATTCTCAAGTGGCTCAGCTCCCGCTAACCATTGCCTATTTACAGGTGCTTTTCGGCGCTGGTGATACTCTAGCACAGCAGGCGGTCGATCGCAGGGGGCTTGAAAAGCATGATTTCGCTCGAACAGGGCGCATGGCTCTCTACGGTGGTGGTAAGTTATCAGGCTTTGCTTGTTACATCATGTTGATCCGGGTCCATGTTCGTTCGTCATATTACATGTTCTTATGAGCTAACGCCGATCAAGCTGTCTTCGGACCGGCCGCCACGCTTTGGTTTGGTTTCTTGCAGCGCCACGTCGTTCTGAAGAATTCCCCCAAAGCCACAATCCTGGCCCGTGTGGCTGTTGACCAAGGGCTTTTTACACCGGTCCATCTCACTTGCTTCTTGTCTTCGATGGCCATCATGGAAGGCACAGATCCTGTCGCGAAGTGGAAGCAGAGCTTCTTTCCAAGCTACAAGGCCAACTTATCGATCTGGCCTTTTGTCCAGGGAGTCAACTTTGCTTTTGTGCCCCTAGAAATGCGTGTGCTTGTGGTGAATGTCATCAGCTTGGGTATGGAATACACGTCGTTTGCCACTTCTTCAACCATTGCTAACCAATCTAATAGGTTGGAATTGCCTTCTGAGCGTGATCAACAGCGGCGATAAAGTCTGATCGTTGCGTTTTTGAGAATCGTGCCTGGAGATACCCCTTTTCATATCACTGACGCCTCATATGGGCATATAGACTTGTCCTCTTTCTTCCCATACACTGGCTTTGTTTCCTCCCATATCTTCGTCCATGTACCAAAATTCTGAGGGAAGGGGTCGTTAATAGAGGCTTCAGAAAGATAGACCTCTCGGTATATTCAGTTACCGCGATAGACAATGGTTCAATAGACTGTAAAACACCCACTCACCAATTGATTGAGTTTATCTCACTTCTCTCTTGTCTAGGCATGTCTAGCCTTTGTTCAATTACTCCAGCTTCTCCATGTTCTTAGGGCTTCCAGGTAGCCAATAAG
The DNA here is from genome assembly GCF_003369625.1 of Aspergillus mulundensis. Classification (NCBI taxonomy): domain Eukaryota; kingdom Fungi; phylum Ascomycota; class Eurotiomycetes; order Eurotiales; family Aspergillaceae; genus Aspergillus; species Aspergillus mulundensis. The sequence goes on along the minus strand of NW_020797890.1, from coordinate 3,579,818 downwards.
ATCCGGGCTCGGAGGGGGTCGCCCAAAGAGGAAAAGCGGGACAGCTGCTGCGGCAATCTTCAAAAAAGGATCGGAAGAAACCTCATCATATCTTGCAGTGTCCTACAACACTATCTATCCATATCGTTTTTGCTGCCTGGAGCAGGTTTTAATTCTTGAGGCTTGTTGCGCGGCTTAAAGCCTCTTTCCTACGTATCATTCACCAGGGCTGCTCCTTCCTTAACGGCCGGACAACACAAATTTTCCTCCCCCGCTGAGACTTCGCCCTTCAACGCCCATCTCCTCTCAAGGCAGATTCGCCGCTCAAAGGCTCTTATCGCATCTCGCAATACCTTTACCTCACTCTCACTTTCCCTCTTTATTCAGTCAGAATGGCCGCTGTCGCAGAGAACGCTCCCCCCGTCACGAACGAGAACACCGCTCCGCCCGCGGTTGCTGAGGAGAAGACCGAGAAGGCCAACGGCGACGTCGTCACGGTCTTCCACGACCCAGAGAACTTCAATGTCAAGCACCCTTTGATGCACGAGTGGACTCTTTGGTTCACGAAGCCTCCTAGTGGAAAGGTACAACGCGATTTCCCCGACCGCACAAGGCCTTTGCTTACGTTGTCTCGGATTTTAGGGCGACAACTGGAATGACCTTTTGAAGGAAGTCGTTACTTTCAACTCTGTTGAGGAATTCTGGGGCATTTACGTATGTGTATTCTGGTATTCCGCTGATTCTGCGTCATCCTAACGAATTCCTTTAGAACAACATCACTCCCACTTCCGAACTAGGCCTCAAGGCAGACTACCATCTTTTCAAGAAAGGCGTTCGCCCCGAGTGGGAAGACCCCCAGAACAAGCATGGCGGCAAGTGGTCATTTTCGTTCAAGGATAAGCGGTCGGTTCCTATCGATGATCTGTGGCTGCACGCCCAGCTAGCCGCCATTGGCGAAACCCTCGAGAACGATGGTGACAACGAGGTCATGGGTGTCGTTGTGAACGTGCGTAAGGGTTTCTACCGTGTTGGTCTCTGGACACGGACCGTCGGCAAGACTATCCCCGGTGACAAGAACGGACGCACACCTGCCCAGGGCAAGGAGGTGCTTGAGAACATCGGTCGCAAATTCAAGGATGTTCTTCGCGTTGGTCCGAATGACAGTGTGGAGTTCTCGGGACACACTGACAGCGCCCACAGCGGCAGCACGAGAGCCAAGGCCAAGTTTGCTGTTTAAGGCGGTGCTTTGATGAATGATGAGATCTGAAATCGTTTCAGGACATGAAATGACCGAGCATTTTCTAATCACGGGCCGTGGCGCATAGTTGCGTTGCATCAAGAGGGATGGATCAGCCGAAGCGCTACGCCCGCGAAACTCTTTCGATTCGCTGATGATGGCTTTCTAGTAGACACCAGCTTTTTACCTTTTTCATGCTTTATTTTTGACGAGTCTATACCACTTATATTGGAGTTCTATTTATGGGGCTTGAAGAAAGCAAAGCGTGCGGAATCACATCACAAAAGCATCGGCGGGATCATTTCCAGTAATCATCTACATTAGTACTCGCTGTCAACATACCATATCAATACACGTAGCACTCAAATATGTCCAAAGTAGATCTAGAGACAATCCCACTATGGAAGATAGTCCGGTCTCTCGTGATGCTGACACGGATATTCGGTAATGACGCCAATGTAAAGTTATCCAGACAGCAACAAAGCGTGCCGGGTTTAAGCTGTAAAGACTATGCTCTGGATCATAAATGCCATGGGCTATTCTAAATCGTCATCAGATGAAGGTCTGTTTTGTTGTTTTTGTTCATTTGATGTATGTTTCCATGTTTATCCCAATGATATATATTTGCCTGTCCTCCGCCCATCTTTCCAACAACCGTGGACGATACTTGCTATATCTTCTAGACATCACCCAATTATTCTGTCGCTGTCTGCCATGATGCCCAAGCCCACTGTCGAAATTTCAAACAAACAATGCCCCACCGAACTGTCTCAATCTTGCCATCTCTCAAGGACTGCTTATGGTTGAGTCACCCAAAACCTCCAAGCTACTGGAAGCAGACGAGAGCGCAAAGTAGTAGGCGTTATGGCTAGCTAGGAAATCTCTCGGTATTGAAGAAGGTGGAAGAAGGCCTGCCATTATCCAGAACGTATCAGTATCAGGGCTGTACCGTATAATGGATTCGATTACACCATGGTGAAATTGGCATGATGTCTGATTATGCAGAGGCTTGAGCTTCTATATGTCCGCTAGTAGTTATTGCTTGAATCCAGCCAGAACGACCCTTGACAGCGGCTCGTAGATAGTGCTGGGCATATAATGTCTAGAGCCATTGGGACACTATGTCCCTGCAGCGGGCTTCAAGAAAAGGTATAACAGAGCCTATCTGTTTAGTTCCTGAAAACAGAGAGCAAGTGCGCAGATTAACAAACACTGAACTTGCTGATGGTCTCCACAGATGAGTGAGAGACCTGTGGACGTTCTCTTGTGTTGCTCCCAAACATCTCTCTTCTTTCTTCTCTCATTTCTCGGCATGCTCTGTTTACTTTGATTGTTCACCTGCCATCACCGCGCCAACACAGAACACATCATGGATTCCAAAACAAATGGCATCGATGATTTCCCTGATCACTGGAAGGTCACCCTTTTAGGCGAGGAATTCTGGAAGGACGCCGAGAACTGGAACAAAGATACCAACGACAGGATTGAAGCAGGCAAGTCTCCGAGCATAATCATGAGTCCTAGATCTAATGAGAGTACCTAACTGTCTACTGCATAGCTCACGACCAGAGCCTCCACACCAGATTTCCCTTCAACATCGGCCCCGAGCAATCGCAGACTCCCCGAGTCCCGTGCATCATCACCACCATCGCGGATCTCGACGAAGTGCTCGAAGACTCCGTGCCACTGAAAAGAAGCAGGCGCTTTAGCATGAGCGATGCTCTTGGCGTGACCGTAAACTTATCAAGCGAAAACAGCGGCTCGACTCTTCAACCTCCGTCTCGCGTCTTGGGCCTGGACCTGCGCAGACGCTCACGATCACGCTCAAGATCTCGCTATAACAACCGCGTCCGCTCATCCAGTGTTACGGCTGATATTCGCCGCTCAAGCTCCATGATCAGATCAACCTTCAACCGCTTGAGCGGTAGGCGGAAGCTAAAAGACGAAGAGGAGGAAGCCGTCGAAGAGATCGAGACCGAGCTCAACGAGCTGGAGCTTGAGACCCAGGAAGAACTAAGCACTCCGATCCCAGAATTCACGCCCGACCAGGCCACGCCCGCAAACCCGCTTATGGAATTCCGAGGCGGGGCTCTCTGGGCTGCTCTCCCCAAGGATCGCCGGACCTTAGGCCTGGACGTCTTCTGGCCAAACCCAGCGGACCAGTTGACGGACAACCACACAATAGAACATAAGACCAAGACGAAAACCGCCACAGAAGACGAGGAAGAGGAAGAGGAACCCACAATCTTACCCATCGACGAAATGTCGCCCCTATGCACCTTCCGTAATCTGCGCGTCCTCAAGATTACAGGCATGATGCAATCTTACCAAATGCACATCTTCCAAGCTGCCTGGCTCAACACTGATCTCGAGGAACTAGAGATCGGAATGGCACTGTCCCCACGTCTCCGCCGTGGCTACAAATGGCCTTATATCAAAGGCGGTTGGCGTCTGAATAAAGCTACCTATGGAGAGCCTGTTTACCAGTAAGCAAACTGCCCCTAGACCCAAGACATCTTACCTCACGTGGCCCCTCGCCCCAATTTGTTCCAAAAACAGAACACAAGATAAAAACGCCACCCGCTGCAGTAAGGATAAACGCTAACATGGAATGAACCAACCCAGCGGCACCGGCGAAGGCACCCTCCTCCCGAGTGTCGGCGTCGCCGAATACCTGGACAAGATGTGTCTTGAGAAAGCGAAAATCCGCGCCATGGCAATTGGCAGCACACGCAACCGTCTCTCGATCCGCACATTGATTCTTACAGGCGTCGTCGTCGACGCAGACCCCTTCCTGCACTGGTTCGATCCGAAGCGGTTGAAATGCATCAACTTCAAGGACAACTGCGTCGATGCGGGGTTCTATCTTAGCCACTGCATGGAGAAGGTGTCTGTTCTATTTCCGAGGCAGATCAAGGAGCCAGTGATAGCGGCGAGGAGGGTCGATTTGGGCAGGGAGTTGAAGGTTATAAGGATTGAGGGTGGGAAGAAGGTTGGTGAGATCCCGTACCGTGGGCTGGAAAGTCTCAAGCAGGAGATTCCGAGGAATATGGTCAAGGCAGATGATAATAAGGAGAAGGAGGGTACCGCAAAAGGCTAGGTGGGAGTTGCTATTGAATTGTTTTTCTGCAAAATTTGGGGTTATGTACTTGCTGAAAGTCAAGCATATGGACCTTGTCATGGTATCATTTGCTGAAATGTAATGGCTGAAAACAAGAGCCTAAGGATACCTGTGCGCAAAAGTCGTGGATTCAGATGTCATGTCCGGAAGATTGCTAGAACCCGCACCTGGTACATTGAACCAACCCACCAGCATCGACTGCTTTTCCGCATGCATCATTTGCCCGAGTACGGAGAGGATGATCCACAACACCTCGAAGAATAGACGGTCGTAATCCACCAGGCAATCATCTTAGAGAGAGATACTGCTAGCTTCGTCTGCAATAAATGGCCGCCGTAGTAGCGTTCCATCCGTAGGCGACACCCCATTCACCAGGCGGGGATTATCCAGGAATACTTCGGCGCTATCGGGTAGATCAGGGATAGGATGAAGAGTAGAGGGGGTGATAATCTCGCTGTGGCTATTAGGACTGAACCTGAACAAAAGGTAGTCATCATCCTGCCCCTCGGCCTGGTTGTTACCCACCGTGTTCTCGTTATTAGATGTCACGTCCCAGGACATGTGGGATTCTCCCGCGTCAGATCTTTGATAGCTCATTTGCACGGGATCGTAGACCAAGCCGCCAGTAGTAGAGGTTCGAGGGCGTGTAGCCGCGGCATCTGTCGTAGCAGGGTCGTTGTTGTTGCTCATCCCATTTGTGTTCGCGTTTCCGGACGTCGCAGGGACGTTCCGGTCAATGAACATAGCATCTGAACGCGTATCAAGGAACGTGACGGAGCCATTTAGGCGGGTGGTGGCTGTACTCGTATGAGTGTTCTGGTACGGAGCGGCATTGTGGCTGACAGCCATTGCATTGGCAATGACATGAGCCTCTGCATGGCCGTTAGGGAGCGTAATTCTCTCTTCCAAGCTGAGGCCATCTCCGTGTCTTTCTCCTCGTTGCTGTCTGCCATGTCTACCAGCTCCTCCGTAGCGACCCCCGCGTCGGCCTCTGCGCCAATCTCGCCTCCCGTTCCAAATTCGTGATCGTGTCTGATTCTCGTGATTTGGGTGTGCGTGTATCGGAGCCCGAGGGCCTGGACGATCTCGATGACGACCGGGAGTGGATGTAAAGGACTAGACGATGTTCGGGTAGTGTTAGTGATGACTGATGGTATGGTGTCCGGAGGGGATGATTCTCATATTATACTCACCACAGGTCCGCGAGCCACAATGGTCAGGTCATTGGGAAGGGTTATGAAAGTCCTTGTGCCCAGGGACTCAACTGAAACGCCGCTGTTGTTCGTGATACCAAAGTACCAGCGCGCTGACTATGAGGTGCTTGTTAACGTTCGTGCCTAGCAGCGTTGGATGGATAACATGTTGCGTACCATGATGCGCGTAAAAGCTTCGTAATAAATAAGACTGTCCGATTGAGAGAATAAGATAAGCTAAAGATCGTCTTTGAATGCTGCTGAAGGGAAAGAGGAGAGCTTTGATGTTCATTTGGGATGTGGGAGCTGCTCGCCTCGATGAGGAGCGCCTGCCTGTTCAGGAATTGTTATTCACCCCAGCTGGTGAATGACGACAGGCTATCCAACAGCTCATTGTTGCTGATTGACGCACAATAGCGGGTTTTGAGGATATCTCAATGCTGACCGTGAATGCCTCATGGTACTGCCACTCTGGGTTGTGGTATCCCCACTAGGAGACCGTTCCAGGAGGGTTATTCACTGTTCACCATTATTGAGGCCGAGGAAGGTCTCTATCTGCATCTACGGAATATCACAGATGCCCTCGATGATAAGACGAAGCTATACCGCTTTCGAGCAGAGATCAGACACGCCTTGTATCAGATCGTGGGAGCTCCGACTTCGGCCATCAAACTCCACAGATCCATCCCTAGGCCAGCGCCCACGCGCAAGGGGCCGATTCAACGGGCATATGATGGTTTGCGACGTGCTGACAAGATATTCACTATGAGGCTCTTATACAGCGCCGATCTCGGATGTCGGAGTCTTTGTTGGGTTAGCTCATCGCCCTCAAGGTGTCGCGTGCTTTGAATCGTCTGAAGGGTCATTGGCAGCTCGCTGCACTGTTTAGAGATAGGAGTGGGGTTTGTATAGCAGCCATGGTGACGGTATGACGATATTATTGACCAGAGGAATCGTCGGCCTCAAAAAGCCCGTGAGGTAAGTAGCTGGAAGCGGGATAACTTCGGCGTCCCTTGGTCATGAATCATGTCGGATCTTCGAATGTCCAAACGGTGCGTCTTCTCAGTTTCACCGACACCGCGAACCATCCACCGCCAACTGTCCTATTCTGCTATCAGGCGGATTGCGTGCTGGACGTCTAGTCTAGCCAAGAAGCCCAAGAGGCTTGATTGGCGTGGCTGCAGGAGACCAAGAGTCCAAGACGCTGGTTGCTGTCTAGCGGCTCTTGGAGGCGTGCTCGGAGAGCTAAATTGTACTCCGTACGACTCGCGGGCTTGATAAGAAGGTGAGTCCCTCCCAAATCTCCCTGGATTTCATTCTTGACTCTTCTCTCAGGATGTAAGAGAGTTCACAAGCTGCTGCTGCCCGCTGTCGTGTCCCTGCACGTGAGCTTGTCCTCTGTTTGTCTCTCACAGGTGGTCAGTCAAGAACGTCAATTAATTCTTGCGCTGAGCTCCAACAATCCAAGGTAAGTAGAGCTATCATGTTCATTTGCCCTTTTTACCCTCTGCCTTGTCACAATGCCAGCCGCCGATGCCGGAGTTGCTGCAGAAGCTGAATCTCGAGATTCGCCCGATCGCGGATGTCTGAAAGTCAGCTTTGGGTCTTGTTTGGATAAGCGCTGACTTGATAAGTAGCACAGGGACCCGGGCCTCTTATCAATGGGCTTTACCTCGTTCGCTGTTCGCTGGATGATCCCTGACGCCGCTGACGGCTCGAAGCGCCGCCTCGATTACCTCCGACGGTTAGACAATCGTTCCACCATCCACGATGCACGACCGGAGCCCCGAGTTCAGGAAAGGAAGCGATTGACTCGCCCTGGCCAACGATGACATTCGATTCTGGTTGCTCTTCCCATGGGGTAACATCACTTGCTGTGGGTAATCTACTTGTCAGAACCCCAGGATCCTGATTACAGTGTCGCTGAACGTGGGGAATTGGGTTTAAGACCTCCGGATTTCTACCAAGGACAATGCAGTTGGAGATAGGAGAAGCTTACGGGGTCACATCGTGTCTAGTACGCGGGGACCTACTCCGGAGTACAGTTACGCGACTTGTCGACCTCGGGATACACTGGGTGGGGCCATCAATTCATGCTCGAGGAGTCTACTCGCTGAGTCGCTGGAGCCCGTCGAAAGCTCGCTGTTCGATGTTGAAGGTTGATATGCCCCATCGCCAAGCGACGTCGAATGGCTTTGTTCGACGGCACGAGATCCGTCCTTATCTCGTCTTTGCCTGAGATGTTATCCGGGTCGCTAGCGAACGCGTTTATGTTACCTAAGACGTTCCGGAACGCTTGTGGTTGAGCCTCGGTCGCAAGTTCGCAACATCCGATAAATCATTGCGCAGGGATTGGATGTTTGAGGACATTCAATTTGAAGAAAATGGCGCGCCATATCATTTGTGCTGAACTACTGGCTTGGAATTGATGTTTTGTTGTGGGATGGGACTTTGAGACGATGGCAAAAAAAGGTTGAGAGCCGGTGAACTCCGGCCGTTGGCCACCGACCCAGTTATCTTCGACCCAGACAGACAAGCCAGCCGAGAAAAGGCTTGACTCGCTTGTCTGAACCTGGGGTTACATCCGTGGTTGTTGCTCTTTTTGGACGGACTTTTTACGGGTCGCCATTTCGTTATTTTTCTTGGAGATAAGACAGCTGGTCCCGCTTTGCTCGCACGCGACCTGGCCCTGAGTATAATATGGTGTGACTCGCCTCCGTCGCAGTTGCTCTTTTTTTCCCTCTGCGACAACACTAGTCTATCCTGTCCAGCGAGGAGTTCTATTGCCGTCCTCTCAATATGTCTGCTGTAGAGCATGGCGTCGAGGCCACTCTGTGAGTTTCTCCGTCTGCTCTGTTTTCCCACTACGCCCTGCGCCCTACTCCCCACGCGATCTGTGTTCCTCACTCGACATTTTTGACTCCTCTCGAAGTCGTCAATTTACTCTAACATGTCCAAAGCCCGGCCCTCGTTACCGATGCTCCTATTATGACCGCTCCCGTGACTGGGCAGGATAAAGTTGTCGGCCAGTCCGAGAAAGCCCTCACTGACACTCCCGATGGCGAAGAACCCAACGACGAAGAGAACAGGACTCTTCGACATGTTGCAGAAAACCTTCCACTCTCCGCTTGGCTAGTCGCCGTTGTCGAATTGTGTGAGCGTTTCACATACTACGGCATGTCTGGATTGTTCCAGAACTACGTCCAGCGTCCCTTGCAGCCTGCCAATGACGGACAGGGCCCTGGTGCGCTCGGCATGGGACACCAAGGAGCCACCGGATTGACTACCTTCTTCCAGTTTTGGTGCTACGGTTCGACTTCCATACCATTTCCATGATGAACTCGCGTCCTAATTTCGATTCTAGTCACACCTATCATTGGTGCGATTATTGCTGACCAGTACCTCGGAAAGTATAAGACCATTGTTCTCTTCTGCGGCGTCTACCTTGTTGGATTGTTGATCCTTGTCTGCACCTCGATCCCTACCGCCCTTGAGCATGGAGCTGGTCTTGGAGGTTTTATCGTCGCCATTCTCATCATCGGCCTGGGAACCGGTGGAATCAAGAGTAACGTTGCTCCTCTGGTAAGTCAAGGCCCAGACATCCAGCACTATCATAGCTAACGCTTGCTCTTAGATTGCGGATCAGTACAAGCGCAAGAAGATGGCAGTCTCAACCACCAAGAAGGGCGAACGCGTTATCATCGACCCGGCCCTTACCATTCAACGCATTTACATGATCTTCTACGGCTGCATCAACATTGGTTCGCTCTCATTACTGGCTACACCGTACATGGAGAAGTATACTGGATTCTGGTCCGCTTATCTTCTCTGCCTCTGCATGTTTGCTGTCGGTACCGCCGTGGTCATCTGCGGACGCAAGTACTACGTTGTGCGTCCTCCCCAGGGCTCTATTATTACCGACGCCTTCAAGGCTCTCTGGATCATGGCCATCAACCGCAACATGGACGCGCCCAAGCCTACATGGCAGGCTGCCAACGGTGGCACTAGGACCAACCTTCCCTGGGATGATCACTTTATCGATGAGCTGAAGCGCGCCCTTGTTGCCTGCCGCGTTTTCGCTTTTTACCCTATCTACTGGGTCGTGTACGGTCAATTCTCCAGCAACTTTGTCACTCAGGCTGGTCAGATGAGTGGACATGGCATTCCCAACGATCTGATGCAGAACTTCGATCCCATTTCTATCATCGTCTTCATTCCTGTCCTGGAATCCTTGGTGTACCCCGTGCTCCGCCGCATGCGCATCCGGTTCCGTCCCATCTCTCGTATCTCTCTCGGCTTCGTCGTTGCTTCTCTGGCCATGATGTACGCTGCTATTGTCCAGCATCTCATCTATTCGGCTGGCCCGTGTTACGAGTCTCCCCTGTGCGCCGACGGACCCAATGGCAACAACGTTCACATCGCTATCCAGACACCTGCCTACTTCTTCATCGGCATCTCTGAAATCTTTGCCTCGGTGTCTGGTCTGGAGTACGCATACACCAAGGCCCCGCCATCCATGAAGTCGTTTGTGCAGTCGATGTACCTGCTCACGAACGCCTTCGGATCCGCCCTTGCCGAGGCATTGACGCCTGCTGCGTATGATCCAGCCGTCATGTGGATGTTCACCGGTCTGGCCGTCGCCTCTTTCATTGCCGGTATCCTCTTCTACATCGTCTACAGCCCGCTCAACGCCCAAGAAGACGAGTTGAATGCCCTGGACGCTAACGACCCTGACGTTCCTGTCCCGCGCATCTCGGGTGAGAAGGAGCACAACTGAATACGGGGATGGACTTGCGGTTTTAAATGCCTAAGACGATGAATATTGCGCTCTATGAGCGGTACATGCATAATGCTAATACGCGATATGTTGCATAGCGGTCGCTGCTGAGCAGACGACGGTTTTGATGTAAATAGTTAATAATTATTCTAACCATTCTTAAGATCCCGATTGTCGTAAGAATCCGATAACATGATCCCCACAACCGCCAACCCGTGAGTCATAGATTCTTAGATCTCTCACCGGCCAGCTAACTTATACAAAACCCTCCACGGAGCCATGTCCCAACTCCGCCCAGCCTTTCTACATGAAAGAACAAGTGGATCTTTTACCTATTAAAAATCAACATTGCACGATAGAACGCAACACTGAAATCCTATTTGACTTTTCCTGACTCAAGTTGACAGGATAGAAGCTCTCGAAGCTCGGCGAGCTCCGCTATAGCCTCTTCCGCTCCACCGGTTCAACAGGACCCATTTCTCCTTTTGGGGGGTTTCCCGGCGCCCTAAGACCCTCACCACGCGGGTGTGGGCCGTACCTGCATTTGTTTCAGCTTTTCTTTTTTTTGTGCATCCGTGACTCTGGATTATTGGAGATCTTGGCGTGCTTTTTGGCTTAGGGTTAGATTCGCTATTTCCGCTGCCGAGCCGGGAGTGCGGCAGAGGGCTTCAAAGTCCAGACGGGATTTGGCTACTAGAACAGAGAAAGAATGGCAAAAGCTTAGGGTGCATCGAATAAGAGGATGGATAAGTTTGTTGTCTATTGGTGCGTTTAGGAATGTTAAGGCACGCCCTAGAGCATTTTTATCATACATAGCCCCCCGGGGCTTTCGAGGTCTCAGAGAGCGGTACGGTAGAGACAAGACGGGGATGTTAGGGCTAAAAGCCTCGTACGAGTACGACAATAAAAAAAAAGCAATTTTATGAACGCAGACCCAGTTCCATTCTGGCGTACAGCTAAACCTAAGCCTAGATAAAAGAAACATGTGCACTATCCACCATTTCCACAGAGTTATTTTCTGTCCTTGATCAAATCAATATGACTCTTGCTTTTCTTGTGCACCTCCCGTCAAACCATATGAACCGCCGACCCCAATTCACAATTACCTTAACTCACCTATACCCAGCCAGCATACGCAGGCATGCATACCAACGGATTGATGTCGATGCCGCTTAGAATGCCTGCAAGAACATTTTCTCCGCCGAGGAGATGCCCATACCCGCAGAGGCGAGCTTGTTCTTCGCAAGGCCCTTCGCCTTGGTGGTAAGACGGTATCGCTGTGGGCTTCCCTCGCGACGACTACCATACTTGGTGCCGTACTTGGCGTACTCGCCGCCACGGACATATTCGCCACGACCGTAGTCGCCGCCCTCGTTGGCGATGGCCGTGAAGACGGGCGCAACCTTGCGGATCACAGCGGGGGCGATCTTCATGACGGTTGGACCATGCTTGCGGATCACGTCGCGCATGGTGTCGAAGAGGCCCTCTTCTTCGAGATCCTGCTGCTGAATGCGCAGGATAGCTTGAAGGGCTGCTTCGGCGACGACAGCGCGGAGGGGCAGGCATTCGATTGAGAGTGGGAACTCATCGTCTTGCATGTCCATGTCTATGAGCTGGTGCAGGTTGTGCAGGGTGATCTGCTGCTGGTACTGGTGGTGCATTCCACGGCCATGCTGCTGGTACTGCTGCTGTTGCTGGCTCTTGGAGACGAGGAGCGGACCGATCATCTCGGGCTGCTTCTTGCCTGCCTCGATGATGGAGGACGTGGACGAGAGGCGCTTGGAGATGTTGAGGCTATCCCATTTGACCTCTGCGTCATCGGAGAGACCCTCGGAGGCAATATTGTTGATGAAGCGCTCGGTGCGTTCGTCGCGAGCGCCATCGCAGAGGGCGTCAACGAATTGGCCCTTGCGACCGCTGACGCCGCGTCTGGAGCCGCGGGATAAGCGGATCGAGGGGATTGATGCCGAGCGGCCGGACCGCTGGCCGCCTTTCTTTACCTCGTCGAGTGCGAGGCGCAGGAGGGGTTCCTGAGTAGAATTAATGACCGTTGAGCCGGCTTGCTGGATGGTCGGCAGGAGGTCGGTGACGACTTGGGTTATTGTGTTGAAGACGTGCTCGTTCTGCCGTAGGCGTGGGCTCATCTCCTGCACAGCGGCGAGAGCGGCTTCGGCGAGGATCGCGCGCTGCGTGATGCTGTCAAAGGCTTGGTCGCGGTCAAAGTTGTTGTCAAATGTGTCAACGTCTTCAGTTACGGCGTTGGCGGCGGCGCTGAGAGCGATGTTTGCAACTGCGCCTGCGGGGATGCCGAGTTGGCCGAGGGAGAGGCTAGTGCCAGGCGAGAGGATGTTGCGTGGGATGGGCTCCGGGACGTCACGGACGAGGCGCAGGATCTGACTGACGAGATCTTGGTCTTCGTTGTCGATGTCGCCGCGGCCGCGGTTCTGGGGCTGGCGTCCTCCGCGCTGGCGCTCGGAGCGGGAATCTAGAGCATCGAAGTAGGGCTCGAAGGAGTGCCCGCGGCGGCCAATGACGGTGGCGCAATTTTGGTCGCCGCCATAGGTGTGGACGCCAATGCAGTTCATGTCTTCGTCGAAGACAGGGGCGCCGACGTTACCTGCTTTTGTTAACAAACGTGGTCATCAGGTTGTCGTAAGGACCTACCCCCATAAGCATCAATTTGATACTCAAGCATCTGCCACTTCGACCGACCCAAATCCCACTTCTCGTCCTGGAAGCACTCGTAGAGCTGAGCGCCAGGCTCGCCGTTCTTCTTGAGGTCACCAGCGTAGCCAACGACACCGATGTTCATCTTGTCGCTCTCTGGGGTGTCCCTGTAGTCGAACGGGGTAACATCCCTGAACGGCTTGCTCAACTTGATGAAGGCCACGTTCGCTTCGCGACGACCGCCCTTCTCCATCCACTCGGGCGTCGTGGCAACGCGCTTGCCGGAGCGGAACTCGACCTCGGCGTTGTCGATGTTCTGCTTCCCAGTGTATCCGAGGTACACCTTGGCTTCGATCAGCTCACCAAGGTTGTACTCCCAGTCGTAGACAGAGTGACCAGCGGTTACGACTAGATCATCCCTAACGAGGAAGCCGGTTGCAATAACCCAGGTGTCCTGATCGCTGTTTTCAAAGCGCAGGAAGAGCTTTGCGATTCCTGTACATCACGTCAGACTTGGACAGATACGATCTATAGGTATTGAAGAGATTGTACGTACCGCGATATTTGCCGCCAGGCAAGATATCCCTCCTGTTGACGGAGGTACGATTGTCTTGCTCCAGCTGGGAGGCCGAGCCGTTGACGTATCTGAAGTGCTGGACTTCATCTGGCACCTCGGAAGAGCTGGATTTTAGATCCCAGACAGGGATCTCGCTCGAGGAAGAGCGGTGGTTACCGTTGAAAAGGAGAGGCATGGTGGAAAGGTGGCAGGGCAAGTTGAAGATAAGAGTTGCTTTGATCTGGTTGATCCGGAAGTATTTTTACGGACAGGGTGGGTAAAATCAGGAAGAGAATCTCCCCTTGCTGCAGCCGGAAGACTTGAGCTTTTATACTGACCGTAGAGAGTATGATCACTCGCGTCGAGGCAATCAGCAGCTTTCGGGCTTCCGACTATGACGGACATCACCATCGGCAGATCGATATGTCCACCCCTGGGAACAGGGATCGAGTATAGAGACCTCCTCAGCGGAGATCAATCCGAGCGATTCAAGGCGCCTAGACAATGAAGCCGTCGGGCTATTGGATGTCTACCGAGTGGTCCTCATCGCATAGGGCCTAGAATGCAATGGGGAGGTGGTCTGAGTTTTGCATTGCTCCACTCTGATAGGGGCCAGATCTGGGGAACCTGGGGGACTTTGGTCGGAAGTGACCTAGCGCGTTCAAAGTCGATGATACGATCGACGCAGGCTGATTGAGGGCAACCAAGATTTGGATAAGCTTAATTTGGTGGTGAGAATCTGGCGGACAGTGGAAGGTTTGGTAAGCCCACCGCGAGCTGGCACGGGCGAACAAGTCAATTGCTAACATGCACATAATAAACGTGACCGCTAGACTATTCGTCATTCGTTCTGCTCCTCCTCTGCCTTTAGTTCCCGGGGCAGGAATGGCATATCCCAATATTCAGCTCGTGGATCAGAGATACGGACATCAATCCGGGCCTTCATACTCTCAAAATCATGTCCTGCCAGTTCATAGAATATGTTTGGGAGCCCAAATTCGTGTTGCTTTATGCTTTCGAACAACGCCTGGACAGTCGATAAGAAGATCTCGATCGGAAAGTGCGGAGCGCTGGCGCTCTTGAATGAGTGGACTGTTAGGGATGCTCATGCAGCGCACTCTATCTTCTGAAAAGCGTATTCGAAAAACCTAATTGACAACAACTGTAGGAAAACCAGTATAACCGTAGAGTAAAGCGGGGCTTGAATATGTTGTGATGAGATCTAACGTACTGGGCAACGAGCAATCTCCGAAGCAAGGCAAACTGTGATATTGAGCTTCGGGGCAAGAAGTCAAGCATTGGTCAGACTTCCCTCCACCCACTGCAAAGTTATTGACGGCTCGATTGTTTCTAACATGGCTTGGATGATCTTATTCCAATGCAGACAGATCATCGGCGCAGAGGTGATGTGCCGCGCACTATCAATGCCTAATAGGTGATCTCTTAGGGAGGATGGATCATATTGAGTGCAAATAATGTACCTGCTGCCCAGTAGCACCTAGCCTGAGCTTCACGAACTCTTTCAAACCAGGCGTTTCGGTTTTGTACCGAGACCTTTTGCAAGCTGATGATCGAACGGAGGACGCAGGGCAAAATTTAAGGTTGATAAAAATAACGCGAGGGTCAGTATATATTCAAGTGCGGTAAGAATGACCCTCACCGTGACAATTGGGTTGTATAAAATATCCAGACGGCATGTAGACAGTCCGAGACTGTCTGCCAGACATGGGAAATTCTAGTAATCGCAGCCACCAAGCACTCAAGAAATCTGGAATGCCGAACTCTAAAACGTGGTCTATTTCAATGCCATTGGAGGACCAGGAGGCATTAGGAGAAAGCAAGTTGCTAGAGCAATCTCAAGATATGGTTTGATGCTGTTCCTTTCCAGTCTTCTGCGGTCGTCTCCGAGCATCCACTCAAGGTACGCGTTGCGGAAAGTGGATGGATTTTGTAATCCAATAGAATGACCATACTTGGACGCCATCGGATCGGCTGCGAGGGGGTGGCCGCTGTGCCTGACGGACTCAAATTCTTCTTGTATGACGGAACACTTGATAGTGGGGGTTTCCAAGTTCCTCAGCACAACGACAAGATCAACGCGGGATTGCGACGTGCGAGCTGGGGTAACGAGCTCAGTATAGCCCTGAGCAACTGGGCGACAAAGCAGTGTAAGGGCATGCTTTCGGGTACCTAGACTGCCTTTTTCTCCAGAGCCGCTTTTGCAGCATTCGCTGCTAGATATGCTGCGTGTTCGTGAAGCGCACAGCAAGGTTTTGCGGAATACACGAAACGTTCATTAAATTTGATGAACAGTCTGAACAAGGACTCGAGCCATATATTAGTGCGTCATGTCCCGATTTGTAGGTCGGCTGGTGGCTGTTCCACTTCGGTAGATTCGTCTGGCAGCTGAGAAATCGCAACAAGTGCAACGATGTGGGCGAGGGAGGCAAGGCTGAAAGATGAGGTGTCGTAGGGACGTGGAAGGAGGTAATCCGTAACAGTCGGCGAAGACGCTTGAAAGGATAGGATAAGGCAGAGAGCATAGTAGCTGGGCTGATCTCGCCGTCGTCAGGCTGACGGCTGACACTTGGGGTAGAAGCCCTGCTATCCTTGTGGTTATCAAAGCACCAGTAAAGCAGTTCTTCAAAAAGTTCGGAAGGAAACGGATATAGGAGGCAAGCGGCTTATCGATCTCTCGCGGTCGTAGCTTTCGGTCGTAGCTTTGGACAGGAGTTCAAAAGGAGATGTAGGTACTTGTGCTCCAGCGTTTGAGTGGAGGAAATCTCAGTCACTAGGCAAAGAACGAAGTCTTGAAATTCACTCAACTGTGGAAAAAGGGAGTTGTTGGAGGAAGAAAGAGATTGACGCGTCTTATAAGCTGAAATGGCAAGTTTGTTTTGATCGCAGGTTTCAGCACTTCTGTGTCGTCTTTAGGTAGCTCGGATCGCTTTGATTCTCGCCTTCCCCCATCCAACCACCCACCTCACACTCAGCAAACTCACTTAGCTCCCTCTCCACTCCCTCGAAGTCCTCCACCAATGTCTTCGCTCTTTGAGGAGTACGGTCTAGCTTTACACCAGACACAAGACAACGACAGCCCCCGCTCAATCAACCACTCAAACAAGCGGGCTATCGAAAATGCTTCAAAAGGTTTGACCTCCACTTATCCATTTCAACCAGTAATTACAAACAGCTGACGCGACGCCTGCTTAGAGATAGGCAAGAACAGCCTGAGTCCTACTCAGTCCCAAGTCGCCTCCCTTCTAGAGCGCGTTAGAGAACTCGATTGGACCACGAAAATCGCCAGAGAGCTGAAGACGGAAGCGCAGCGCTCAGCGGCTCTCTTGCATTGTCGCGGAAAGTCCGTTGAGCCTTGTTCACACTGTGCTCAGGGCGGTCCCTGGAGTACCTGTGTCGTCTTTCCTGTGTACCAAGGGCAGTCAATGTACTCCTACGCCTGCTCAAACTGCGTATACTACCATAGAGCTATAAAATGCAGCCATCGTCAAGCATTTGAAGCTCAAGGTGGTCGAAACTGGGACCCTGCTATCACCGAGTACGTACACCTTCACACTGATTTCTTGAAAGATTATAACTCAACCGAATGAAAGGTCCATTGTAGCCAATGGCGGACTACGCTCTGTCCTCACCAAGGACCACAATAACATCGCCCCTGTTATGAAAGTGACTTCACCCGCCGTCCCGAAGAAACGGAAACAGAGCGCAGAGTGCGCTGCGCCGTCCCAGGCTCAGACGCAGATGCAGGCAAATACCACACAGATCGCTACGCCGAAGAAGACCATTCGACTGCAGAGCAAGTCGGCTTTCGATGGAGAGAAGCTCCCTTGGCCAGTGTCGCCTGCATCATGGAATGACCCCATCAAGCTACGTTCCGCGATTAAAGACCTGGAGACGTTTACACAAATCGCCAAGAAGCGGGTTGCGAGACTGGATGAGGAGTGTGAGGCCATGTCTACAGCGGACTTCTGGAACCAGGAGGCAGCTAAACTCTTCTCTTGAGGGTCTGTCAATTGGTCATGGTGTTCGAGATTGGCATATCGTAACGGGGCATAGCTCTTGACTCTACCAGCGGCACTGTTGTGAGCTGGGTTGCATTTTGTTTCGGTTCTACGGTCCTTTGGTTTCTTATCTTCTTGCATTTACTTTGCGGATCTAATGCTCATCGCGAGCTCTTTCTTTTGATTTAAGACCTGGGTTGGTATCTTTCGTTTGGCCCCAAATCAAGCAATGCTATGAGTAGTGACGTCCTTCTTCCATGCTCGTTTGACTTTCTCTTAGGTAGCTTTTTGTTTAAATCATCGAGCTCTGTGTCATTGAAGAGTTCGAATACTCCACTCATGCAGTTATATTCTCGAGGCTACCTAAGAGGCCTATTATCACAGCGTATCGCACAACAAGCTGAGTCCAGCTGGCAGAATATCGATAGTTGGTCTCGGGAATCCTGCCTATACGCATCCCTGTAGTAAAGGGCTCTAGGACCCCGTAAAGGTGACAGTCGAGCCCCATCGCGGCATTTCCCCTTTTCTTCCTTCTTCCTTCTGACCCAAGTTGGTATATAATAGCTAGCGAAGTAATAGCGCTCCTTCTGCATGCCACACGACTCACCCTGCAAGTCAGATCGTGTACTCCGGCCTTCCAGCTCTTTCTACGCAAGGATAGCATAGAATAGGTTCTGTTCCAGTAAATAATAAAACACATTGGAGGAGGGACACAGAAGCGATCATTACCAGAGCCTGAAAGCTATATTGAAGCAAACAACAGGCCGGGAGCTCAGCTGATAGAACATTACTCACCATTTCCTCCGCCATTCGCAAGATCAAGCTTATTGCCTTCAGTGCACTGCAGTTTATAACACAAATGGCCGGGTAGTTTAATGGTATAACATCACTGATTAATCTGGGTCGGTCTGTCCAGGGTGGATAAGGCCTTTCTGCATCCCATATGGCGTCTATCATCCAATAATAGTGTAAGTCCGATTTTGGCTCAATACAAGGTTGAGTAAATTGATATCTTTACCAAGATTAAGACCTTAATACAAGGTTGAGTGGATTAAAAGTGAAGGTTGCAGGTTCGAATCCTGCCTCGCCATTCTTTTTTATGTCTTTTCCGTTTGCTCAAATATTTACACCGCGGAAGATAGGTCCCAGGCCTTTTAGCGGCTGGTATCTTAGCAAGGCCCAGAAAAAGACTATTAAAGCAAAGCCCCGCGATGCTAATTAATGGCCTGGGCTTTGGTAAATGTATCTTTGGTAAGGTATAGTATCGAGAAGGGTCTCACGGAAAATGGGGTTAGATGTATGGCGCTTGCAATAGTGTGCTCCTGCTACCAAGCTCTGCATGTTGTGCCAGCTTGAAGCGAGGTACGGTATGTCTAGTGGGTAGAGCAGAGGTTGAACCTCAGCAAAGACATTCTATAGCGTGCATACTGCGGTGAGCTTGGTTCCTGCGACTGGAGTTTATAATTAATGTGCACGAATGGGCCACTCTCTTGATATTCTGGAAGTCTTCCACGCAGCCAACCCATGTCAAGGCAATAGACCTGCTCCCAAGCACTACCATATCAAAGCCCTGTGTAATGGAGCCAAAAGAATGGGCTTTAAAAACTCCTCCCGGAGCAAGATATGGTCCAGAAGGAATGTCGGTTTACAACACAACTGGCCGGGTGGTTCAATGGTGGAACGTTGCTGTTGGTGAGCTGTTGAAGCTACCATTTACCAATTACAATATCTAGATATAAATGCATAGATGTAATTGGGGCGAAGGCTGTAGGTTCGAGTCCTGCCCCGGCTGTTTCTTTCTTTCATTTATTTTATTTGCTCAAGTATTGGCAAGGTGGGAGCTCAGCGGCCGGTGGCCCCAGCAAGGCCTTTAGCAAAACTGTATATAGTGTCTACGACGAGACGTAAAGGAATGGGATGCTACATGGATCAACTGACTGCCTGGGTTTCGATGTATATGTTGCCTAATGGAACATCGTATAGGCTAGATCAGAGGCTCAAATGGAGAAAGTGAATTTTTAGGTGTATGGCCTCTGCTCCTGCCACCAAGCTCCGCCGGTACTGCTAGATCCATGTGTTTGACAGGACATTTCAGTAAGTCATGCACTTTGAAGGGGAAGTAAATAAAAACTGCTCTCAAGTTCACAGATAAACATCGTCTTGCAGACTGTTCGACCAGGCCAGTCCGAATGAGACGAAGTCTGATCTAAGATAAGTGGAGAGTAAGTATAATTAGTAAAAAGGGGACCTGTAGGATCCTCCAGGACAAGGATCGAACTTGCAACCTTGTAAAGTCTCTGTGAGCTTCGGTTTCCCGTCACCCCTCTATATTCATGTATTGTTTTTCTTCTCCCCGTCGGTTCTTCCCGTGGGAACAATACATCAGAGACTCTCAACGCTCTACTATTGAGCTACCTGGGCTTCTATGTTACGGTTGATTGTGGTCAAGGTGTAATATAACCTGGTTATAGGGACTGTATTTGCCTATCCTGGTGTGTCCTGCGCGATATCTGCTGTTGTTTACTGGGGACACTGGACGCTTTAACTACATCTTGATGTATCCTTCTTATACAACAGACCCTGACTCCAGACTCAAAGAGCCGTAGAACATTCAAGGCAGGAAAAGTCTGCCTTGTTCATTCTAGTCGAACCTCACCAAGTTGCCGAGGAAGGTTGGGGCGAGTGGAAGCTGGAGAAAAAGACGAACATCCAGTTGCTTCGTTTCCCCATCCGACGCGGATGGGCCTTCCCACTACCTCCAGCAGAATAGGCTCAGTCCGGTTTTATTATCTAGATTATTGTTCAAACTCTCGACTCTTAAATTCCAATATCTTCGCGCCCGCAGCCGCCGAATGACATCGTTCTAGATACGGGCGTGCCCTGAGCGCCCAGCAACATTAACTGGGCTCCTTACCTATAGTAATGGCACTTTCCGTTACTGCAGACGCAGATTCGAGTTCGAAACTGGACAAGCCTAGTACTGTAGAAAGACTATGGAATAAGGCCCAGGATATATGTGGTCAACTCCGCCATTTGCAAGAGCAAGCTTATTATTATCAGCGGAATGTAGTTTGTAACACAAAAGGCCGGGTAGTTTAATGGTATAACATCACTAAAGAATCGCCGGGAGAAGTCGTTAGACCTCCCATTTCCCCCCTAATTTGGAATCTATCATCCAATGATAGTGTAAGTCCACATAATCCTAGATCAGAAGCTCAACACAAGGTTGAGCGGATCGATCTCTTTTCCTAGATTATGAGGCCAATGTAAGGTTGGGTTGATTAATAGTGAAGGTTGCAGGTTCGATCCCTGCCTCGGCTATTCTTTTTATGTCTTTATTTGTCTTTTTGCTTCTTATATGACAGGCCCTGGCCCCAGATTTAGAAGAGCCACACAGTGTGCAAAGCAGATCCCACTATACTCATGCTAGTCAACCGGCGCCTTAAGTTGATATTAATCAAGTCTAATCACCATCAGTGCAATGCAGCCTGTAGCACAAGCGGCCGGGTAGTTTAACGGTATAATGTCACTGATTGACTGTGGAGGAGCAGCTGTGCCAGCGTCCCAGAACTGCTGGAAGTAGGTGCCTGAGGCCACCGGGGGGCTTAGGGCTCTGGTGGAGGAAGGTTTTTTTAGCCTAAATAGCTACTTTACCGGACGGGTTGGATAGCAAAGGTTAACCGCTGGGACGCCAAGCCCGACCCGGATAGGAAGGTACAAGACAAAGTTCTCCAGGGCTCAGGTTCAATTTCAATCGAGAAACTAAACGCAATGGCTTTATGAAACGAAGTGACCTGCTGGAAGTATGTGCCTGATGTTTATTCGCCCAGTTGCAGGGTAAGTATGATTCTAGTTTCCAAGAACGACTCGACTAATCCTTTGGGTTTGTCACCTTGACCTTTCCACCATTTTCTACATGCTTCGTTCCCATCAACCAATACTCTCTCTATTTTTCAAATATAATACTGAGTTCCGTTGCGAACCAAGCGCCTGCTCCTAGGCGGAGCGGGGTGTTTTGGCGACCGTTAGACGACCGTGGGTGCTGGTTTCGCTGACAAGACCCGCTCAACATCAGCAACATGTATAAATGAATGACGCTCTCATAAGCATATACGAGATTACCCTTCCTGCGTATGGAACAGACAGTGTGTTCCTTCTCTTTTGCCTGAACATTCGCTATCTTCGGCAAGATGTCGCTAAGACGAGATATCGAAAGTAGGACATCAACCGCACCGACCTGAAGATCGAAAGGTGAGTACTCTTCCTCGACAGAAATATATTTTATTCTGTAACCTAATGCTGCTTTAGAGATATTCAACGATGTCGGGTCCGTTGGTCCGCCTGGGTTAGGCAGGACTTTTTTATTCTTTCGTCCTTTCGTGACGACTCTAGTGGGCTTTTTAGCTGTCCTTGTCAACTCGAAGGTACTTGCCGACCAGATCCATGACTACCCAGTCGTCGAAGGGTTCGAAGACTGGATGATTCACTGAATTCTGCAATTCACATTACTTATCGCAGTTCGCTGCGTTCTTCAATGATGTCGCAACTAGAAGATCCATCGTTGAAAGCTCTGAAGACTTATACTCGGACACAGACTATAACCCTAAGCCCAGCGGCCCCGGGGGCTCATCTCCTGTTCAATCTTGGCCTATGTGGTCGTTCCAAACTGACCGTACTCAACGTGAGCGTGAGATACCCTTGTTATCGTTTTCAGCTCTAGATTACTGACACTCATCTGTAGGCACTTGTTTTGTCAACTCGAGAGCAACTGTTCCCCAGCTGGACGGCGTTCCGAGCACATCACTCCCGCATCTGCAGGGTGTCGTCCGGACTGCCTGTCCGCTACAGCCTCTCAAGAGCTGACCCGCGTCCAACGTCGGGACTGGCCGCGCACGCATCGGCCGCTCAGGGACTGTTCGTCCGGCTGTACCTACAACAGGAACCAGGTGAATTCGCCTACGATACGAAGGTCAGACGAGGGGAGATTATGAGGCAAACTTGACGCTCGGCCGGGAATTGGCACATGGCCACCCCGCCGTCTCGATATAAATTCCTCTTCTCTTCATCCTCTTTTATCTCATCTATTTCGATCTCCGACCTTCTCTTTATTCTCGCAGTTGCTTTCTGAGCAAACCTTCACTCATTACTGCGTCAATAGAAACACGAAGACAGTCTCTTTCTTCTTCTCAAGTCCGATCCTCTTATCTGCTGGCCCGGGCACCTGCTGTGCCTCGCCAAACAACACGATCCGCACCAGACGCAGTGCATCTTCACATCACGCCTTACAAAGTATCTTTATAAAACGGCAGCAACAGACGGGATCATGTCGACTGTCTTGTATCTACGATCCTCGAACGCGAAGTTGGTCCCGCCCAGGTAATACTTGTTGCTGCCCCTACGTCTATGACTCGAGAACAGGTAACACCTGTAGGAGAAGTAGGGGTGGCCCTCAATTGACCCTAATTAGGCTTTGGCATTCTGATTGGTCGATGGATTTTCTCCGGAGCTTCCTGTTTTAGAGCCGTGGTGGTGCCTTCCCTTGGTGATGGCTGACGTCACTGGGGGTTCAAGGGGGCTTGCCCCCTTGGTGGATATGTACTTTGTTCGAGAAGATGCACACGGGGGGGTTCAAGGGGGCTTGCCCCCTTGCGTAGATTGATGTTGATGCCAGGCTTGCCAGCAGGTACCCGACGGCAGACATACGTAGTTAAGCTTAGCCTAGATAATGAACGATTCTTGTAGATATTTTATTTTGCAGTAGACGAACGTATGTGTCTTATTCTTAGTAGACTCAGACGAACGTAGGTGTTTTATTTTGCAGTAGAATGACGAACGTAGTTGTTTTATTCTGCAGTAGGTAAAAATAACAAAGCCTATATAGCTTAGGGGTAGAGCGCTTGATAGCCTTGCTCTCGAGAGACCCTTGTTTGAATCCGGGTGTGGGCTATGGCGATTCCTGGAGCGGTCCCGGCACACCGGACTGCCATTGTTCCAGGTTTCGTTGTTTTTTTTTTACTTAGACGATTATTTAGTTTAGTAAGACGCAGCGAATTGGTTTACTAGTCTGTTGTTTGTACTTCGGTCGAGCAGTGAATACAAGAAACGAATTATAGCAGTCCACAAGCTTAACGGTAGAGCGCTCGCAGAGGAAGGGTATCACGCTGCGGAGGGAAGTGCTGACGATTGATCCTGGTTTGATCACGGGTAGCGACCTTGGGGTGGTAAAATACCCTGGTAGCCCGCGTGCTAAGTGGTTGCAGTACTTTAGTTTAATCCCTTAAAAAATAAAGGTTATTTTATTAGATAAATAATAACTTACATAGCTTATTAACTTAATAATTATATGCTAGTATAATAATAACCTAAGTTAAATTTAAAAGGGTAATTTAGCTTATTTTAGGCTTTAAAAAGCCCTACATAAATACCTAAAGTCTTAAAATTTATATTAAGCACTTATTTTTTTCTTTCCAGGCTTAAATAAGCTAAAATGACTACTAGGGGCCTTAGGGCTTTAGTAAAAAAAGGTTTTTTTAACCTAAATAATTATTATAAAACTTTTTATTTATTTTTAAAATATCTAGCTTAATATACTATGCAATACAAGAAACTTTTCCATATAATAACTAGTCATTCCTTTTAGTAAGAACCACGTTCTGCAAGAGCTCAACACAACGTTGAGTGGATTGAAGATTAAGGTGAAGGTTGCAGGTTTGATTCCTGCCCCGGTTCTGTTGGCAAGCTTCGAAGCCGCGTCCAGAGGACTAGTTTAAATCTGTGTAGCTGCATAGACCCTGCGGAAGCGTCTCCACGAGCCCCAAGTAATCTCATATTTCTTATTGTTACCCATGCTCTCTTCGGCGGTTGAGCTAAACCCTCCATGCCAGCCTGGCCGCCTGTGAAGCCATTTCATTGAGCTGTTGTCGCGTCATGACTGCGTTTGCTTGTCAGAGATGATCCTTTTATCTTGGAGTGTTTTGGCTCGGCACGCTAGGTAGTCACAGAGCTATATTATATTTGACTCGGAACTGGAAATTGTTTCGGCTGAAGTCAACGGCAAAGGAGGGAGGGAGAGTATCAGACAAATCATCAAGGATTACCTCGACTAAACATCGCTCCAGTGGATCTTTGGGGGAGTCAGTCGCCAAATAGCCATTGCGGAGCTGGCAAGATTGCTACGGTACAGAGAGATAGAGGAACCAGCGTCTATAACTAAGATCAAGTACTCACACCCACTTTGAACGTTCCAACTGGAGATCTTATCCCTGGATCTTTCCAAATATTTATTCAATCCAGATATACGGCGTCGTGATTGAGGACCATCGTACTATAAGCCGCCTGGTGCGGTATCATATCGTCGCGCGTGTTGCCCGGTGCCGCTTCCTAGTTAACAATAGTCAGCTCAAATCATTAACGGACTCCGATAGTCCTGAGTAAAAATTCTGCAGGAATCTCGCGGATCCAGCTTTTGTATACCCCCTTGCAACCGCTTCGAGGCCTTGGAAATTCCAGTGTCGCTCTGGTCTGGGCATTGGAAGTGTGGCCCATACGGCGACTTCGTGGCATAACGGTAAAGACTTTTAGCAAGATCGCGCGAAACAGGTAAGATATCCCAGGTTCCTTTCGTAGGGAGCGTAGAAGGACCGCGTTTGTCCTCGTCCGGGTTTTTGTTCGTCTGTTAAGGGCTGGAAAACTATTGCCTTGGTCTGATTTGGCGGTTGCAAAGATGTTAGCCATTGCTTCTAGAACGCAGAAGAAGGAACAAAATACTCATCTTGACTGGGGATCAGAAGCGTGGCCAAGCCAAGTCAAGGCCGACAGACAACGTGGTGAAGCCGAGGCCAAAACAGCAGCTCTGCTGACATCCGCCTCAGGCAGCCAGAGAACGAGCACGGTATAAGTCAAAGTAGAGAAATCAAGAGATAGCAAAAGATCAGCGCAATATTGAAGTTTTGCTGGGTTGAAAGTGGCTGGCATGTCTGTACCATTCACTCACACCATGAGCGCTCCAAAAGAGGGCGCGTCCAGCACCCAAACAGCCAGAACATATAAAACGGCAAAAAGAGGATAATGGCCGGGGCAGGAGTCGAACCTGCATCCTGCACTGTCCCAAGAGACCATAATGCGTGCCAAGCGAGGTCTCTGTCGGACTGGGGGGTGTGCAGGCGCCCTACAGCTTACGCCACCCGGCCCTTTGTGTTATACCTGAGACTTCTCTAGCGGTGATGGCGTTGGCTTGATTAGTTTGTTTGGTGCGTAGATTGAGGGAAAGAAGTAAGACAGGCTGAAGGAGGCCTAGCTGAAGCTTTTGAGGTCTTCTCGGAGCAGATTGGGATGTCTTTTGGTAGCTGGGGGTTCGCAGGTTCGCCAGAAGGACGATATGCTCTACCAGGACGAGCTTGCGGTATAGAGCGAAGCTCAGCCATTGTTTTGCGCTGCATTCAGCTACGTCTATGGTCATGCAGTGGGCGTGTCTACGCGGAACTGTTTTGTTGGCGGCAGGGAAAGCTGATCTCGGTGCCAAAGCCGCACTTGGAAAGCACGCGCCCAACCCTCTACAGCCATACCGAGCCTTTTCCCACGTCGCTAGATGTTCTAGTTTACATGATTCCCGAGTAATGAAAGCCCAGGTAGCTCAATCGGCAGAGTGTTGATGTTTCTCTGACATGCCGGGTCAATTCTCTAGACTCTTGTCTAGCAAAACCGACATACCGTTGAGGAACTCAAAGGCTGCAAGTTCGAGTCTTGCCCTGGTTGCCCCTTTTTATTCTTTTTGGACTTGACGGCCAAGATGAGTGATGGTGAGGGACAGGCCTAATTATGCGCGCCGTAAGGGACTTTTTGCCATTGTCGCCTTTGGCATACTGTCTGTGATGAGAACAATGAGGCTGTCTGCGTCTGTAAGAAGTACGGTAGGTGATAGTATTCGGCGAGAGCCTACTATGGTACAGGCTGGCTGGGTTCACGACGACTGGGGGTAGCCTGAGGCCTGCAGTGTCAACTCAGCCATCACAAAGGGCACTTTCACCAGGAGAATTTCTAAGACAGCAAACAGATCAGCATTAATAAAAGTAGACTAACATCAAGGCTCAGTTCGCTCACTAGAAGGGCTGGACTTTCCAAAGCTTTGGCTCGTGATAGATAGGACCTAGGAGGAGGCTAAAAGGCCGCGTTTGATAATTTATGAACTCCTAAAGCCCAAAGATTACGAGGCCAGCTCCTCCCTTGGCCTCAGCCTACTTCCATATCTTTTTGCTGCCTCTCTTTTTGTTGGTTTTCATTCGCGTTGCGTTGGCCTTGCGGGGCCGCAGTCAGTGTGCGGTGACAACTAATGTGCTCTTCAAAAAGAAAGATTATCTTCCAGTTTACCTAGACCCTGAACTTTTAGTCTGCTCATAAAGACGATACCATGCCCCGACGTACCATAGCTTTCCAAGAGGATCAATCATCAGCAGTCTCAGGCAACCTGAGAATCAAAATAGCCAGGCCCGTCCATGTCAACAACAGCCTCATTCACCACCACGCCCTGCAAGCTCAAACGGCGACTCAGCATTGTGTAATCTTGATGCATTTCCGGCTCCTCCCAGGCAAAGCGTGCATACAACGTGTCTTTCCAAAATATTAGAGCCCGCGCGCCTCAGACTAGTAGCACTCATGTCCCAGCGCGCGGATAGCGCAGTCCTGCGGCCTCAAAGCCAAAGCCAAACCTGCCTACATTCTACCTACGTGGAGGCCTTGGTCCACCCTCAGTATCTGTCTATCGCGGATTTTGAATAATGTTTGACACTGGAAGATCTGGAGTGGCCCTTGGCCGACAGTTGATGTTTCGTGACTGTGTGGGAACGCCGATACGTGCGATTGCTACTTGTCGGGCACAAACGTTTCTACGATAATGGCTTGTAGGACGATTGAGGGTGTGTGCCGGTAGCTCTGATGCCGGACTCGTGTGAAGATTCAGGATATATATCGTGAGGCTGGTGGGGAGATTGCGCAAGTGTCAACCCGAAGGATCATAAGATAGCATTTAAACCAGGCCAAAACTCAGATTTTACAGACAGAGAAGGCGATAAGAAGTCTCGCATTATCACACTTACAAGGCAGAAGTATCTGCGACGCGAAACGAGCATCTTCTTGCAATGCCGGTCCCGCAAACCTGACGTCGAAGTCACAGACAACGGCTGGCTTGGCGCTTCTGCCAAGCATCCGACATCAACACTACCAAGCAGATCGACTACGAAAGAATCTGGAGACATTGCCTAACAAGCCAGGCTAGGTAGTTGATTGAGGAGCACTGAGTTCAGGGTCGGGGCGTCTGCCGCCCGTGTTCTGTTTCTGGTGAGCAGGAAAGAGACGCGTGCAGTGAGGGAGGGCAGTCCTGGACTCAAAGGTTGTAATCAATGCCCATCCTGACCACATTTATGCATCCTTGATGCGCGGTTATATTTGGTTCCATCTTTGTTGGGCCGGCGGGGTTATGTTTGAAGACAGTGAATGGGGTAGTGAATGGGTGTGGGAGGAGATGCGAAGTCGAGAGAGTGGCATAATCTGAAAACAATCGTACAAAAAATAGTAATCACGGCTACTAGTAAGATCAAGATGAGCGAGCCTATCCAGCGACCGACTTGAGTGGCGCAGATACCATGAGGGGGCGCCGAGCAGGGTCAAAATAACTCGGAGGCTGGCGGAGGAGATGGACGATCGAAGGCCTACGAACAACAGCAGAGGCCTCATGCAAACAGCACTCTCTGCACGGAGCTTTGATTCAAATGGGTTTCCTTCTCATCAGCTTCAGGACAAGGTAATGGGATGCGCGTCCTGGATGGGAAGCCCTGCCATCCTCCGCCAGCGCACCGTAGGTAGCCACCAGAGAGTCCAAGCACCATAGCACGCCCTCACGCGCAGACCCAATTCCACAGACTCAATAAGACCAGCTAGAAGACCCTCAGTAGTAACACAAAAGGCCAGGTAGCTCAGTGGGGAGCGGTAGGCCACAGATACTCGCTTCCGACTGCAGCCCGCAATCTGAAAGATGAATGCATAAGCGCTGGAACTAAGGTTGCTTCTGTGGAGCATACAGGCTGCAAGTTCGACTCTTGCTCTGGTCATTTCTCTTTTTTGCTTCTTTTTTGCTGCCCCCGCCTGCCTCCAGCTCTCTTCGTCTGTTTGGCTTCGTTGGGACGGGGTCTTGTGTTAGGTTATCCGAGTCAGAGGGAGAGGTAGCGTAGCCCACAAGAACAATTGACACCAAGCGAATCCGAGAAGAAGTCGTTCTTTTTGCTCTGCGCGTCGAGCTTTCGGCGTTGGTGTTTGGGATGCCTGAGGCTCGGTCAGGATACGCAGACAGCGGGCAGCAGGGATTTCGGGATAATCTGTTCAAAGCCGTTAGCCAGTCTGCTGTCTTATGCCAACAATACTTACAGTACTTCAGAAGAATTAACAGCAATTATGAGTACGATTAGATGGTCTGCATGATATACAGGATGTACATGTTCAACCCCTCACGATATAATACCCGCCCCTGCCCTCCTGCTCAACTCCACTCCTCACCCCAACACGCTCGACGATCTTCTGCCCACGCGTAAGGACATTTCCCGCACTATCTTTGGTTCGATCAAACCACCCGCGACGATCTGCCGTTTCAGGGCCCCACAGTGGATGATCAAGGAGCGCCTGCACGTACTCGGCGTCATACTGCTCCGCCAGCAGAGAAGCTTCTGCTGCAGCCTGTCGCGCGGAGACGAGGTCGTTTTCCGTGCGAGGTGATGGAAGTGGCATGTCCGCATGCAGAAAGCCGAGGATACGGACAGTGATCGTTAATGGGCAGTTTGAGATTGAGTCGTGAATGAAGCGGACGACGGAGACTTTGCGGGTGGTTTGGGAGAGTGAGACAGGGCCGGTGTGCTGTGAACCGTCCCAGGGGAGGACGGAGAGAATGATCATCTGCCAGTAGTCAGTACCAGCGCGTGCCCAGCCGAAGAAGTAGCCGCGAAGCTTGTCTTGAATGTCGGAAGGTATCTTGACGGGCATTCGGCTGAGATCATGAGATTGGGAAGGCCTCGCCGTGAAGTCCAGCGGGTATGGAGACTGAGGACCGCTTTCTACTGATGGCGGTACAGTTGTATCGGGACCGTTTCCACCTTCCGGCTTGAGGGCTTCATAGGCAGTCTGTACGGCGGTCTCTCCAAGCCAACCCGGCCGGTAGCGCGACGTCACGGTGTTCGCTACTGCGGTCACCGGAGCTACAACTCTCGACGCCGCAACCTGCGCATACGTCCCAGCAACAAGGGCACCAATCTCCAGTGGCATGGTGGACAGGCTAGCACCGCGAAGCGAACTCGGATCGATTGACGTCGAGAGAATCCGGAAAACAGGACTCCGACAGAGAACCTTCTTCTCTCCATGGCACAGTATCAGCTGGAAATACCCGTCCTCAGCATCTGGTGGTATCCGTGCAACGACGGTCTCTCGCAATCGATGCGTTTGTACCCTTTTCGTAGCTTTCTTGTAAAACTTGGCGATATCCCGCTGCCAGGCGCGCTCTTTGTTGGGTTCGACCTGATCAGCGCGGACCGCAACAGTCGGCGTGGCATTTACCCAGTCATCGTGCATGCGGAAGAGCGCTTTCGCGCGCATCCCAGTCTTCCCACTCCATCCTTTGCATTGTAGCCAGAGCGATCTGTCGGCGGGGAGCGGCGTATCGGCGAAGATGGAGACGGTCACGGACGTTGTTGGGCCGCGGTAGAAGACGATTCCGTGCGAGTGGCGGAGAATAGAGTAGTGCTTTGTTGATTCGGAGGGGCGGCTGATGAGGCCGCCGAGAAAATGGCGGGCATCGGCGTAGAAGCTAGACTTTTCGGAGTCTGCGGGAACGGTGGTTTCGGCGCGTGGGAGCGGCGGAGGATTCGGGTTTTGCGGACTCAGAGGCGGAGGAGCACGGAGATTGGGTTGGCTTCGGTATCGTGGAAGGGAATGCGGTGGTTGGAGCGATGGATTGGGCGACGGTGATGGCGAGGGTGCGAAACGGGGAGGTGGAGGAGGAAAGTGAGGAGAATGAGGAGAAGCCGGGGAATAGGGAGAATACGCGACATAGCGTGAATATGGAGGCGGTGGGTTGGGCGTCAACGGTCGCTGAGCGCCATACTCGATTGAAGGCGCAGGTGCTGGAACGGGCTTACGCTTGATTTCCATTTACTTTCGATATCGATATCTGCTAAAAACATTGCGAGATGAAGCTATCTACTGCCATGGCCGCGCTATACCAAGTCACGTGAGACACCTGCTATCGAAGCCATTGCTTGGGACACGATGATAGAAAGGTCACTTCCATATAGTAAACGGACAAAAAGGCATTCATTATCTTCTACCGCAAGCTAAATATGTCCTAGATAGACTTGAGCCGGGGCCTAAAACTACGACCAAAATATGTCAAGAACAGTAGCAGTCTGCTCTCACCCAAGTTCCTTCCTTCTCTCCTTCTCCAATCCGGTTTTCGTCTCATCCCCACCATTATTCCTCCTACTTTACCATCCGCCTCTGACTCTAAACAACTCTGAACTGCCTCTGAGCTGCCTCTGAACTGGCTCGGAACTGAATCTGCCATTATCATCATCGTCGTCGTCTTGGTTGCAAAAGTTTCAAGAAGCCTATTTCGTTGACCATGGCCGATACCGAAGACAGCAGCGTCAGTTCCCACCACAACTCACTCGGTACGTTCTTCCTTGCCTTGATTAGGTAGTCATTAGGCCGTGGACAAATTGAAAATCGAGACTGACATTTACTGTACCTCTACGGACGAGGTCGACCTGAGCAACGAGAATATTGACGACGAAGAGTTGAGTGAGGATGAAGAAGAAGATCAGTGAGGATGAAGAGGAGATGAGCCAGGATGAAGACAACTGGGAGAAAGACGTTGAGGATCACGAATTCGTGATACAGGATAAGACAAATCCGGCAATGGTCAGACTCTGTCGCTCCGACCTCGATGACCCCAAGCACGAACAATGGGCATATATTATCCACGCAAAATGCACGCTTGACGAAAAAACAGTGGCACACTGTTCTGCCACTGTGGTCTTCAGAGAGTCGATCAGGGACGAATTCTGGTATCACCTGGATAGAGAAATCGCAGATACATTGGATATTGCTTTCAAGATCTTTGATCGATACGGGGCTCTGCAGCAAAAGTTCCATTCACAACCTGTCCAAAGAGGAAGCGGCGCGTGGGGATACGAACTCGACACTGGCGTCCTCTTCATCATCGAATTGCTTCACGTTACAGCAAGAAGCCTGCATGGAGTTGGACTGGGGAAAACGACGGTCTCCCTAGTGTTGCAAAAAGCTCAAAGTTTGGTAGAAGATAAGAAATCTGGCCACTGGACTACAAAGTCGAATCGGACTGTCGAACGCGCCTGGTCCTTGCATGCCCTTACACTGCCTGGCTGGCTGCACGAAGACACCAAAACAGAAATCGAAGGGAAGTCAACCCGGCAATGTCGGGAAATCAGGTCCAAGGCTGTGGACGCAGCTGTTGGCTTCTGGAGATCATGCGGATTCCGCCGAATTGGAGCTTCGAGTTGTGCATGTTGTCTCGAAACAAAAACCATTCCCAATCAACGTACAATTCTAGACCAACTCAGCAGGAACACTGATGCTGACCATGGCCTATTAACTCAGAAAACGCGGGACTATCTCCAGAGTGCCGGACAAAAAGCTGGGATTACGACCGTGGTTAGAAACCTCCTGGACAGGGCAAAGATGTACGGCACAAAGGCCGGCAAGGAAGTTTCAATTTTTGAGTCATCTGAGTACTCGCCTCCAGAGGAAGAGCTCCCACGTCTGCCGGCCTGCCGCAACGATCGCGAATTCGGTTTCGTAGCTTCGATGTGGGGGATTTACTCACCGACCTTCAGTATCTTTGACCACCTCTTTTAGGCTTTTCGACCATGGGCGAGGTTGTTGAAACGTTTCTATCTTACCCCGAGCGTCTGTAGCCTTTAGTGCGAGTCATCACGGGCCTTTCCGATGACATGATGAGTTCGAGTTTTCAGCTGCAGCAGGGTATCTCGCCGAGCCCCGAGTATAATGTAACAAGAGTTTGAGTACAATGATATGATCTTGTATCTTTATACTTCCAGCCACTGTATATTCCACGCCCGAGAAAGGGAAAACCAACTACTGACAGCTGCGGATTATGAACGACTGGATGGCTGACTCTCATCCATGGTCCCACAGCAAGCATCCTCTGGGGGCGCAAGGCTCATCCTGGTCATTCCATGTCTAGTCTAGACCAGTGTCGAATGCTCAAGTCCAGGGGCAGACACACACTCGAATGCGTCGATTTCAAGATCAAGCAAGGAGATACCAAGGGGCATACAAAGGTTATTATCAACCCCTCCGTATCCAGCTTCGCGGCAAGGCACTATCAGCAGATCTGGAACCGATGCCGCCTCAACGTACCTTTTGGGTGTTTGCCAGGTGCACTTGTATGAGGGGTACACACCTAGCTACACGTTCGCTTCAGGAGGCAGATAGAAGAGAGAAAGGACAGGGGCATTGTACTATCCTACAAGTGCAAGGAGGACAAGACTTCCAAAGCAAAGAAAATCCAAAGCAATACTCATTCTGATTTATATACACATGCAAATACCACAACCCACCAGCGCCGTCCGCCAAAGTCACTCACTCCGTCCACTTCTTTCACTTCTATATAAACGATGCAAGTGAGAAATAAACATAAACATATACATAACAAAGTCATAGACAGAAAAGGCAAAAGTCAAAGGCATAAACATGAAAGTATGAGTCCTAACTCATCCACTAGGAGACCAGAATCCTCCATTTCTCCCCACCTCTCCGCCCAGTAGGTAAACTAGGCGAGCTTAATGGTGAAAGTCCTTAGAGTTAAAGGGCTCAAAGTCCTTGACAATGTTGCCGTAAGTCCCCTTGAAGCTCGAATCATGCGTCACAGCACGAGTCGCAACAGTCCGTCCCCTGATCTTGATACCCCGCTTCGCAGAGCTCGAAGCATCAGTCATAGAGACGGTGTCAGAGTTCTCAAGATGGCGGTCGCAAGTACCCCCCGGAACAATCTGGTCCCCAGCCTTGCTCTCAACAAGGGTATACTGGTTCTGGATCTTCGCATAGTCCGCCTGCACACCGGGGAACCCACCGGGCACAACCGTATCATACACCGCAACGACCGTGTTCTGCGCGACGTTCTCCACCTGGTTACTCTGCGCGTAGTTATCGGGCACATTGCTGTCCGCATTATACGCATCCAGCCACTCCTGGGTACTCGAGAGCGCGCCGTCTCCGTATGCACCCAGGAGGTCAAGACTGTGCCCGGTCTCATGCAGCGCAACGTCAAGGTTCTGGCTCGTCGTCCCACTGAAGCAGATATTGCCATTGCTGTTGAAAGCCCAGTTGTCGCCGGGGATTGTGAGGACGTGGCGCACCCAGCTGCGCATGCGCACGGGGATCCGCCCGAACGTGTCGACCAGCGTCTCGAAACTGTCGGCCGACTCCTTGTGCCGGCAGAAGGACCATCCGTCTTGACAGTCCGAGAAGAAGATGTCCCAGACTTCGAAGTCGGTGGGGTTCAGGCCTTGGTCTTCCGCGATGGACTTGCAGTCGGCCGGCATGAGGCCGTCTTCCCATTTGCCCCAGTAGGGGCCGGAGTTTGAGGGGAGGTTGGCGACGTTGCCTTCTAGTAGGTAGTCTAGGTCGGAGGTTAGGGCGGGCTTGTCGAGCTGGGCGCGGGAGAGCGCGGCGAGGGCGGCGGTTAGGAGGAGGGATTTGGTCATGGTCATGATGGTGGTTTGATCTTGTGATGGTAGGAAATGACGGGATGTGGTAGAGGATGATAATAGTAGACTTGGAAGAGAAGCTTGATGGTTGATCTGATCTGATCGACGAAGACGAAGGGCCTTGGGGTATATATACCCTATTTCGCGACCTCATCTCCGCTATGCAGGGCAGGATCTCGACCCTGGATCGGACCAACACTAACAGAGCCATTGTCCGATGCGAGCAGACCCTAAGCCTCAATGCGCAAAATACCTTGGCCCGTACTGTCCAGGTGAGTCCAATAGAAACCGTTGCAGCCGGGGGATTTGGCCCCCATTTCTGCAGGACGCCTTGCAATTTCACTCGGAGTTAGGGCTCTCCCGCGAGCAGCGTACTACATGCAAATCCGAGATGGGACGTTGCACGCCCAGGGCGGATCCTGCAGGAACAGCTGCGGCCGTAACGCGGCGCAATGAAGCATAGCCCTACCTTGGCCTATTCAGGTTAGCCTGACGGTGTATTGTGGAGAAGGACGGCCTGCCCCGACCCTGCGATATTTCCGTCGGGGCGCAGCGCGGCAGCACCAGCAAGCTCCGTGAGCTGAAACCCTGCAAAAGTGAAGAAGCAGAGGTCAGGGCAACGTCGGAATGTCAGGAAGACTGAGCATTTGCCGAGCTGATAGAGATCTATCTGGAGTACAATACCTACGAGTACAATACCCGTCTCTCTTAGGCTTCCCTGATCATTGAATGGTTCCTGAATCCTTAGTCGATTCCATCAAGCTCATAGTCAGATCGAAATATATTCAGGCAAGCCGTTTCTGGGGCTTGAGACTGCGTACTGGCACCGACCTACAAGATCCCCAGCTTTACCTAGTTGAGCATGGTAGATACGGTCGTGAATGAGCGTTGTGGAGATCTGGGCTTCTCGATCTATACCGCCCCTCCCAAGCCACAATCAGGATAAACGATAGGTGGAAGTGAAAAGAGCTGGATGTTCTGAAGGCCAAGACTCGTCGAAGCACATAAGAATAGCTTAAAGGGGCTGAATAGGTGATCCTTGGACTATCCCGCTCTGTGGAGCTCGTAAAGTCGTTTCACTGGCCAGCGGGCTTCAGCCGCACGAGTTCGATGCCCACCGTCTGCTTGTGGTTGGTTGGCGCGACAAGATCATGACTCGTGGCAGGACTGAGCATCTATAGACATTGGAGACGACCGAGTAGACAGGTGCTGCTGTAAATAATCTTCACGGCAGAGGGCAGAAAGAGAGAGGTATATCAAGCCTCTCATATTCTTGAAGACAGCTCCTTTGCATCATCAGCCAAGCCACCAAACAGCCAAACATCGTCTTCCATCACTAGAAACCCTCACTCACCTTACACTCGATGAACATCTTACCTTGCCTTATCTCCCCTCACAAGACACAAACCACCGTCAAAATGCACTCCTCAACCCTTTTTCTCGGTCTCACCATGCTCACCGGCGCCATCGCCGCCGACCAAGTCGTGACCATGTACATTCCCGACAACGCCGATGGCCCAGCCCTTGCCGGCGCAGTCATCGGAACGGTATGAGGCCCACCTTCCAACCATAAGACCAAACTGACCATTCTCATCAGCAATCCGACACAACAACATATTCAATCACTTGCGCCGATTCCGTCACAGAGTCCTGCATCGTCCCAAGCGGCGCATCAATCATTCAGGCGCCTGGCACAGTCACCATAATTGCCGCTGAGGCGGAATAGTACGTCACCCATCTTTCCACTCCACTCTTCTCATCTAAGAGGTATAGCCGCTAACATCTCGTGTTCGTACAGCACCGGCACCGCAGCCTGCACATAC
The DNA here is from genome assembly GCF_003369625.1 of Aspergillus mulundensis. Classification (NCBI taxonomy): domain Eukaryota; kingdom Fungi; phylum Ascomycota; class Eurotiomycetes; order Eurotiales; family Aspergillaceae; genus Aspergillus; species Aspergillus mulundensis. The sequence goes on along the minus strand of NW_020797890.1, from coordinate 3,543,644 downwards.
GGCGATGACGACGAAACCGCGACTTGCTCTGTTGGCATCGACGGCGAGGTCCTGCTGACGAGCACTGACCCTATCATTTCATATGAGGTTACCATCACTGCGACAGAGACCGGCTCGGCGACGACCTCAAAGCCGCTCTTTGGATCGGGATCAGCCTCCGCCACCCCGACGACTTTGGCCAGTAGTACCACCCAGACCAGGAGCGTCGATGCCCAGTCCACCACGACCACGAACACGACGACTGGTGCGGATGCACAGGAGACGGATGAGCCTGGTAACGGAGCGATGGGTGTGGCTGGAAAGCCCTTGGGTGCTGCTGCTATGGCCATTGCCCTGGGGGTTGCCGTTGCTATGCTGTGAGGCGTGGCGTGGCGTTTGCTCGCTATTATAGTTTTCTGTATTCCTTGTTTCGGCAGCGTGTCGGGTCTGAAATGGTTGTTATGATTGCTTGGATACCTGGATAGACTCGATATAATAGATGCAAATTGCTGATCTGTGGCATTGTTGGCCCCGTTTCGGTACGCGGTTCGGCGCCGCTTCCACCAGTGCTCTTTCCTAACTCAAACGTAAACTCAAATATATGCGCCTAGTTTCACTGCAGGCGCATCGGAAGGGCGTGGGTTTTGACCATGTCGCCAACTCTCGAACAGCGTAGGAAATACTTGCCCAGTAAAGCAGCGAAGCACGCTCCTGGTGCAAAGAGACATCATGGGTTCCAAGGGGAATCTTTGCTTTCTGGAATTTAGGAATTGGGCCCTGCCTAGTAAAGGCAGCTTCGTCTATTTACCTAGACCATTTGGATCCGTAAAATGCTCAATGGAATTCTGGTGGAAGAAGTCAACTCCTAAACTGGTTGTTGCCAACCACATAGAAGCGGATCAACAACTGTCGTAAGACCTACTAGATGTTCAAGCAGGCCACTTTTGTGACTTTGAGGAAGAAGTTCTCCCCGCTGGACCAGATTGTTGGCGCGCACGGCGGCGCCTACTCTCGCGATCCATTTGAACACCTTGTGACTTTACAGTCATCATGGCGATACTCTCTGACAGACAAGAGGAGCAACAATTTGGTGACTGGAGCCAAGCGCCGATCATTCCCTATGCCACCAGCTGGACCCGGCGCAGCACATCAGAGTCCTCACAAACAATGAAGTTGATAAGGGCATCCGATGGTACCCTGCGTTCTGAAGCATTCGGTGTCTCTGCGGCTTGAAGGATGCGAACCAGAAGGACCAAGTATCGGCGTCTCTTCATGTCCACATTCACCCAGGTCTGTCCTGCAAAGGCGCTAGCCAAGCTTGATGAGGATAGGTAGACACCCAATCACCGCGGGCTGAATGGAAAACACGCCGGAGACACAGCATTCAATCTCGCCTCTGCCTCTACATTATCAGGAACTCTATCTTTTTGGGCCGGGTTGTTAGATTAAAACATTCTCGCCGTGATCGAGCGGCAACTCGACTGCGTACCAATGAGCTGGGTCACGAAAAGCAACCAAGCGGAACTGAGAGGGGACGTTGAGGAGAACCGCAGCGGAGATTGCTAAGTCTAAACGTCAAACAACCCTGATATACTGTTATCAGCGTGACCGCAACAGAGAGCAAGGCCGGACTAACTTCGAAAGCAGACCGCCCAAAAACAACATCGTTATCCAAATCTCCGGCGAAGGTCCTGAGCCCTCCGGCTCTCCGTATCTCGGGCATGTTGGCACGTCGGTCTCGGGATCGTGGTAGGTAACCGTTTTGCCAGCTGGAGTCGCATGGTTGTAATCGTGCCGATAGTATATAGGAATGTGTAAGGAGTAGTTCTGTGGCCCTTCTAAGGCAGGCATTTGCGCGTTTTTGACCACTTATATGCCGGCAAAAGGATCCTTCAGACCCAGCAACTGCCTCCCCACAACCCCCTGGATCCTTCTGGCCTCGACTCGTCGACAATGGGCGACATCCGGGATATCAGTAACTTTGACGAGTGATGGTGAGTGGAATAGGCGGCTGTGAGGTTATGAGGGCGATGAGCATGATGGTGAGCATGATGGTGAGCGATGAAAGTGTGAGACGTGTTGGTTTGGAGAAGGCAACCTGAATTACCGCAGGGCGAGGCGCGATGACGGCGAGGAGCTTGGCTGACTAACCTTTGGGACAACAAATAGAAAAGACCACTCTACAGAATAAATTAAATAACTCCTCTATGTATAAAACAGAGAGAAAGCAAGCCTCCTATCCCAGATAGCACCAAGACAAACCCCGCGCATCCTGCAACTGTTGGAGGATTCAATTCCAGCAGTAGGTAACACCCAACGGACTGAACGCTGATGTAGGTAAGGCAAACTAAACACGTCTAGAGACGCTCGAAGACGCTTCTATTGCCAAAATTCCAATGGGACACGGTTAGAGATACAAGCCGACAAATGATCACCTTGAGTGTTGGAGTATAAGACATCCAGCAGCATCGCCCGCTATAGTTTGCTCACGCCCACTCCACATGTCTCGCTCATCCTCCCTGTCGGCCCCCAGAGCCCTATTGCCCAGTTCTCTCTTCCTTTCCCCTTTGCGACCTTCTCTTGTTCCCTCTCTCTCTCTTTCCGCACCTCCCGCCACCTCTACAAACGCTGAAGAATCTCGTTTGCATTATACAAACACCCCCTCTTCCCTGGATACAGCCACCTGGTATAGTCAAGGGCCATGCTCCCCGCCCTTTCTCCGGTAATGGTGCAAGTGCCATTGCCCATGCCAACCACACCCTAGTTTCACCAGGTTGAGCGACAGGACCCTTTTGAATCGGAAACATGCCAGAATACTTGTGAGAACACAAAAGTGCCGCCAATCTTGCGGATCCAAGCCGACGGCCTGGTCCGAGGCACTGACAAGCCTGCTCGGTCAGTACTGGATAAAGTCTCGGTATGGCTATAATCCTCCCGTGACGGACACGGCTGCAGCATCTCCCGCTCATTCAGATCGCCGAGCACCCTGGGGCACGAGTGAAGCGTCGCGTGAAAAGATTGTTTGGCAGAGGAGGGAAACGACCAGGGAACGATGACGGGTCGGGATCGGACAGTGGATCGGAGAGGTTCGAGGTTTCCGATCCAAGCCCCCTCATGGCCTTGGACGACGTTCTCTGGGAATCATTATCCAATTTGCAGAGAATGAGGCTAGCTTCTGATCGTTCTATACTCCTGGGAGATTTTGGGCCCATCGACGTTCCAGCACAAGACTATGAGGAGGTTAGAAGGTTCATCAAGCGGGTACAGATGTACGCTTGCAGATGGCGATGCAATCTACAGATTTCACCCCGTTGCGTACGCACATTTCCACCTGTCTTCAGGCCACCTCCTATCCCTGCTCAAACAGGACGACATACTCCCGCACCTCCCGGATATAAGACACGGCCGCCCAAAGGAGAAGGAATACGAGTACCTCACGCTCTCCATAGATCAACGTCTGCCCGCCCATCGGTCTGCCGTAGACGCTACCGGGAGGCCGGGCCCCTCAGGCCCCTGGAATGACCTGCCTGAAGTCAGGGTCCTCAACCAGCGAGGGTTCATGCAGGCGCTGCTGCTTCTGCGCTGCCGGCATATTGACACCAAGCCAGCCGTCGATAATCTGTGGCGTGACATGCTCTGGGAGATCAGGCAAGTCACGGAGCCATTTCGAAGCGAATACCTTGCTTGCCCAGAGGTTCTGTTCAGCAGTACTGGCTAAATTTAGTGATCCAGGACAACAGCCTACCGGAGACTCAGCAAAAGTTTAAAAGCGACAAAGAGGTGCGGAATTGGCGGGGTCATCTGGTGGAGGAGGGTATAGACCCTAGTGCGAAGCCCAACTGGCTGCGCAAGAAACTCGGCAATTACGCTGGCAAGCGTGATAAGCCCTTTCCCATGAAAAAGGATTGGTTTTAATCAGGTTCCTGAAAGCAATATCACTGTAGTAGGTCATACTACCGCAACTATTCCCAAATCAAATCAGTCTCCCGTACTCTGACACACTCAGTGCTAGGTGAACCCTGAGTAGCGGATCTACACTACCTAAACCTCTAGCACCACCGCACACAGCATGGCCTAGTGCAATGGCCCAAGCGTACCCCAGGTATAGTATGATTAGCGACCTGACTGTCTATTCAGAGTCCCGGAGTCACGACTCGACTCGTCCACGGGTGATTACAGGATATTATGGTCAACTTCCGACCGGCCACATACCTTGATAGGAGGTACCCAAGCCCAGTGCAGCAGGACTAGATCACAAGCTCTCTTGGCTGCACTAGGAGTAAGTGTGATCTCCTGAACCGGAAGACTGCAGGCTTGACTTGCTCTAAGAGGCATCAGGGACAATGGTTCCTGCAGGGCGGGCCCTCTAGTGATGCGTGCGGCGATTACGTGTCGGAATAGGCATTTCCAGCCAATCACCAACAGCCTTTTGATGATATTGCGGACTAGGCTCTCGTCTCGAGCTCATCGTGGGCTCTAGTCCGGGGAACGCGTCGATCGAACTAAGATCTTGCTGTGTCTGCGTCGGGGGACATGCCAGATCAGGATGATGGGCAGCAGATGCGCATCTACTTCGCGAGCGAGAACCATGGATCTGCCAAATTCAGGATACTCAATCTGCTGCCAATTGGCTGCGCAAGAGATGAGGGATTGCGATCGGCCGGGTCCAGGAGCTTGGTAGCGTATAAGCACGAGATGCCGCGGTGGGCCGGCCGATCTGTCGCACTATGCCCACTAACTATACAGTACTGACTGTTGACAGGCCATCTGCCCGCTTAAGCTTTCGCTGGTTCCATTCTGATTCTGATGATCCAGAGTCACTATTAAATAGAAGCCATGCCGACGAGGCGCGCGTAAAGCTTGCCACTCCGCGTGCTGTGCATCCTCCTACATGCACCATGGCCGCCCTTATTCGCGCCATGTCTCTGCTTCGGAGTGAGAACCTCAAAGATGGATCTCACAACCTCGTTGCCAGGCAAGCACAATATGTCGAGCCTGTGGACGGCCCGACAAAAGCAGGCTTCATCGCCATGGGCATCTGCGGCGTCATCTCCTTCGTCGCGACCCTCACGCTCTTTCTTTTCCTTACCTTTCGCTTTATCTTCTGGTCGCGCTACTATAAACGACCTCTCGTGCACAACCAATACGTTCTCCTTATCTACAACCTTCTGTTAGTCGACCTCCAGCAAGCCACTGCGTTCCTCCTCTGCCTGCATTGGGTGAGCAAGGGCGCCGTTTACTATCCAAGTGCAGCTTGCATCCTCCAGGGATGGTGGATTCAAACCGGCGATCCTGGCAGTGGGCTGTTCATCATTGCGATCGCGATGCACACTGGTGCCGTTGTCCTCCGAGGCCGGCAGCTACCATACCGGGCTTTCGTAGGCTGCGTTATCGGACTCTGGGCATTTATCCTCGTCCTCGGCTTCATCCCAGTGGGACTTTACGGCTCAGAGACATTCGTCATTTCCGAAGCAGCCTGGGTAAGTCATCTCCCTGACCCTCCATGCCATCTACTCTCCTAACACCCCTCAGTGCTGGATAGGCCCCGAGCACGAGAACGAACGCCTCTGGGGCCACTACATCTGGATCTTCCTCGCCGAGTTCGGGACCGTCGCGCTCTACGGGGTAATGTTCTTCTACCTCCGCCGCCGAATGCTGCACGCCGCCAAGCTCCGCGCCAACCACGGCCACCACGAGAGCCTGAAGCGCCTCAACCGCGTCGTCATCTACATGGTCATCTACCCCTTCGCCTACGTCGTCATGTCGCTGCCCCTCGCCGCCGGCCGCATGTCCAGCGCCCGCCACGTCGTCCCGAGCCGCGTGTACTTCGCCGTCGCGGGGTCCCTCATGGCCCTGTCCGGGTTCGCGGACGCGGTGGTCTACACGCTTACGCGGCGTCAGCTGCTGCTCGATACGGACCTTAGTACCTCGGACGGCCCGTATGCGCGGTATGCGTACTCGGGCTCGCACACGTACCATACGCAGATCACTAGTGCGACTGGTGGACGGGACAGGAAGATGGGGTCTAGGTTTAGGAAGGGCATGCAGACGCTCAACGAGACGGTGCAGGATGATCGGGACGACTCGACGGAGGAGATTGTCAAGGGGGCGAGGAACGGGAGTGGCGACATCGAGATGAACAATTACACGGGCCATGGGGTGTACCAGGAGACTACGATTGAGATTACGCATGAGGCGGCGGACTCTCAGGAGTTCCACCATGAGCATGGGCATGAGCAGTCGGAGAGGCGTAGCGGGTGAGCACGGCTGACTGCATCTTATTCATACTTACTACGGTCGATCGTGACCTTTCTTTGTCTAATGTCTATACTCTCTATACTTCTATACATAATGCTAATGTCAAAACTTATATGTTTGGTCCCGGGACTTGAACTTGCCATTGTCAATCGCGTGCCCATCTGAAGTATCTGTATGCATTACACGCTTTAGCCTCCTGTCAGCATCCCCAGTCGGCAGCAGTCAATCTGGGTATGGGGCCATCAAATGCGCCCTGGAAGCCATCCCCAACAGCATGACAGCATGACAACAAGCTCAAAGAGCACCACCCCAGCTTCTAGCTCGGACACAACGTCTCATCGAGCCCTTTGCCGAACAAGCGTCGCACACAACATCCTTGCTTCCCAAGGTTCCCAGCAGAGATGGTCTGTCCCGAATAGGGCTCGATACAGTCACGTGCAACGCACGCGCAGCTTTCTCACGACCCTCCCTGGGCTTGCGCTTGCCCACCGATACTTGACAGACAAAGAAGACTCATCGCTAGGAAACACTGGTCTGTCGTGATATCCGTCGCAGGTGGCACTCGTCGCCATTGTTATGGCGGTAATCGATCAGTTGTTGCGCTTGCTGCTAGCACAGATACAAATACTGGGTGGGCTCAGGTGGGAAAGGTGGTTTGATCCCGGTTGAAGCAGTGGGACATTGTCTGCTGAGGCAAGATTTCGGAGTCTGTAGTGGGGAGGATGCACAGGTGCTCAGATGTTGGTTATGGATTATATGCTGAGAGTGGTAGAGGATCAATCAATGGTTCTATTCCCTTTGTCTCGTAGATACAGATACAGCGGCGAGGAGGCTGGCACACAAATCCGCAAGTAAGTCCACTGGATGGGTGGCCGGGTAGAGAATACGCTGTGTATGAGGGTCTGATGCACATCCAAGCTATATTACAAGTCAAGAACTGAAAGCAAAGCTGGGGACGATGACTTTTTGAGTTTACGTGTTCCCAATTTGAAGAGTCACTATATGGCAAGAGACAAACGAAACTATGTCAGAGGCTAAAACTAAAAGCAAGGTAGGCTGCTCTATCCACCCTGGTCCTCCGAATGTCTTGGGGGTGTACCAGCCAGACGGAAATAGAAAGGAATTATCGCAAAATAGGCATGAGCTGTCCAGTCCCTGCTACAGCCCTTGCAAGTCTCCATTCACATCCTTTTCCATCACAGCCCAAGTCTGCGGCCGCAACATCCCAGCGAGCCAGTAGTTCCCGCCATGATCCTTCCCCAGCACCACAACAACATTCCGCTGCGTCGGATCCCGGCGCATCGAGTTTGGAAAATGGAATACAGGCGTACCAGGCGGGTTCAGTCTCGACGGGCCCTGCTCGCCAGGCCGCACCACCGCACCGCCAAAGTCCGCTGTTTTGAGTGCATTGGCCCTTGTCCAATTGCTCACGATCATCAGCGTGGCATTTGGTTCGCCACAAACAATTACAGGCTCGCGGCCGGATTTTGCTCGCTGGCGTAGTTCTCGGAGGAGCGCGAGGACCTGCTTTTCTGTTGCTTGCGCTGTGAGATCACGGCGGTTCTGCAGGGCAAGGGGGCCCAGGGTTCCGTTCTTGATTAGTGCAGGTGAGTGGAATGCGAATGTGCCCATGGCCATGTTCTGGATGTAGACTCCGGGGGCTTTGATTAGGGATGGCAGGCGGAAGCGCGCGTTGAGGACCTGGAGCACGGTGATGGGACGTGGTCGGGACAGGGAGCGTGCTATTGCGCGCGATGCCCATGCCGTCAGGACGTCGCCTTCGCTGATGAACGGTTTCTCCGCATCTTGGTCTCCATCAGGAGCTGAGACTGCTAGGTCACGTCTCGCCTGGTGAAGCAGGTCGTCCACCACACTTTTAGGAAGGAAGACAGTCCGGGCCTCGACCGTCCAATTCCACAACATATCCCAGAGGAACCGCAGGGCGAACATGAGCATCGCAACGCCTCTTAAACGCTTCTCGGCGAGCATGGACTCTTCCTTCTGCGCATCTGGCGCGTCGGCAAGCGCACAGAGCTCGTCATCCCGTGCGCCTAGCAGGGGCGGGACTTCCGATTCGCGGCCTGCGACGACGAGAGACCAGGCGTGCAGCAGAGCCTGCTGGCCCATGACGTCCATGAGCGTGTGCGGCCACGAGAGGCCGACCAGAGTCGCGTCGTTGAAGGAGGTGATGTGCAGCGAGAGCTGCGGTGTGTCGTGGTAGATGAAGTCAGCCAGGGTGGCTGGTGCGTTCTCCCGCACTGCGAACTCTTGGAAGGCCCCCGGTCCCTGTTGGAGCGATGGGGTCTTGGTCGGCTTAGGGAGGATGCTTGCTAGTGGGTGGTCTTCGAGGTCCATGGTCAGTGTGCGGTGGGTGTATGACACGGCCGGGCGTTCGGCAGTGAAGGGGTTTGGGCTGTGGATCTCCAGCCGGCCATTGTCCTGGGAAGGTCAGTCCATGTACGGTGATTGGAGATGCAGCAACTGACATTTAACCGAAGGCGCCCGCCCACCTTCCTCCAGTCTCCGATCTCCAAGAGTCGGCATAGCGAGGCATGCAGCTTATCTGCGTCCAGGACGTCGTTGAAGCGCAGGGTCCAGGTGAGCACCAAGTTACGGAAGGCTTTGGTGTCGTCGAGCAGGTGGACCGGGTAGACTTGGTCGCTTCCAACCCTGGCAGGGGGACTCATGGAAGGCGAGAGGCCGAGCAGACGGCGTAAAGGGTCCATTGCAGTGGCAGCGGTGGGACTGATTGTTGAGACAACAGGGTCAGGATTGGAAGATCAACGGTGTTAGATGAAGAACTGCAGAGGTGCATTCCATCCCTTGTGTCCTGCATTCACCGCTCTCTGATCATCGATAGACCCCCCAAAGCAGTAACAATCGGCGATCACCGACTCTGTCAGCCAATGGTGGAGAACGCTCAGGCGCCTCAGGCAGTCCTGATTGATTAATTGAAATACTGCAACGCCTACCACTGAATTACTCGCCTGTACGACAGTGATATCTACAGTTCTTAGGATATCACAACGTATCAGTAAAAGTATTTGGAATTCTCGTCATTTCTCGAAGCTCAAATTGTCTATATAAACCCTAGTTAGCTTCAGCTTTTGAATATCAGTTCGATCGACAGCTTTCCTTGTACGGTATTCGAAGGGCCTCATAGACTACTGTTGGCGAGAGAGTGCCCGTACTTTTGTTCTTCTTTCTTTCTGAGCGCCAATGGCTGCTTGTCCTGGCTGACACGAGTATCCGGGGCCAACGAAGGGGTGATATGGAAGAGTGAACTTACTCGAATCGTCTGAGGTGTTTATGGTGTATGTGAAGATAGATGAGTCGATGGATATGGTGTAAGTGAAGATATATGATTCGATGAATATGACTGGATGGTTGTGACTGGATGGTTGGAGGATTAGATGGATAGAGATGAAATTCGAGATACCCTACCAACGAGAGCCTACATATCACATTCACCCCATATGCGATAGCCAGCGGTAGAGGACAATGGAAGAACACCACAACTGGCTGCCCTAAGGCTTGCCTGGTTTTGCGGGTCAGGTATAGGCTCTCCCATAGAAACATTCGCCCGGAAGATGTACCAGACTTGAAGACCATCTCTTCTTCTACGCTCGGGAACAGGCAAGATAACAAGGCCGACTTATTCAGGCGTCGAAGTTTCTTCTTTCAAGACTTGCCCTTGGCCTCAGCAGCCGCGATGCCCGTCTGCTTAACGTTGTCTCGAAGTTTAGTCCCGCGTAAATTCGAGAGGCAGATGCCCCGCTATTTCATGCTGTCGGATAGCGTGCGTTTGAGAAGAACCGTGGAATTGAGAATTTGACGGTTTCAGGACGGCTAAGAGCGCAGAAGAAAAAGCAAAGTTGACTACTTAGCCTATAGGGCTTCTGCCTATGCCAGCGGAACCGACGTCGGCCATCCACGGATGTTGCGATTCGTCCCAGGTAAGGAGGAAGGATGTAGAACATCACAAGGCCATAGTCCCAGACTCCGTGAGAACTCAGAAGTGAGAGAGACATCTCAGTTCAGAAACAGACATATATTGAACTTTGCGACTGCCTCGCGTTTCGAAGGCAGTAGGGACTGAAAAGACGGTGTCGAAAGGGCCGCCAGAGAGATCCCTGCTGTTAACTTAAGGCACCACATACACACAAGCTGGAATTGGTTTGAAGCCGGGTGGGCCGTTCAGGGGAAGGCATTCAGCGTTGGGGGTCACCGCCGCATTCCAGACAAGGTGTAGGCTGAAAGACGCTGTGCTATTCTGAGTCAAGCTCCAGGGGAACATGGATAAGTGGATGAATAGGTCACTATATCAAAGAACCAATGAACACGGGCTGTCGTAGAATAATAAGCGAAGCCCCATGTAAACAGACAGCACCATGGATAAGTGGATGAATAGATCATACACCCTACAGCCCTTGGGATCAAGGGCTATCGTAGCCCCAGGGCGGTATTCCAGGAAGCAGTCTTTGAAAGACCATGAACAGACGGCCCCATGGATAAGTGGATGGATACACATTCCAAGTTTGAAGCCCCAACTTAGACTCCCGAGGACATTGAAGCTGTCCAACGAGCCTCATTTGGATGAAGCGCCATGTCCCGCCCTTTTCGATTGTCGCTGATGAATGTCATCGGTGCTGAGATGCCGTGAATGGAGGTTGAGCATAGGTAGCGGTCTATATTGACGAGCCCTAACGCCCAATCTCATGTCAGCACACTGTATCAGACTCCGATATACCACCGGAACATACAAGTGGACGCGTTCATAAGACAATGGAACTCACCCAGCCGGTTGAAGTCGTCGTATTGAGCGGAGACTGTGAGTTTTGTTTGAGGTGCAACTCAAGGTTCTCTGAAGGGGTTACCAGCAAACCCATTGTGAGGTATAACAAGAAGCTCGCTTGGTTCCCACCAATGGCGGCAACGGCACCAAGTCCACGCAGGCTCAGCAGGACGAGCAAGAGCTCCTCGAGAAAACATTTGCGGAAGCAGAATCGAGGCCGTGAGGCCCGGGAAAACGAAAGTATTTATGCCCGCTCCGGGGGAGACGACGGGGAACGGTGCCTTCAAGGGAGTGGTCACTGTTCCCCTATGCATTAACTGTCTCGATCACCTGGCGTTGGATATTGAATAGCTCTAGAGCTCGAGCCGTCACTATCCCCTGAGTTCAGGCTTGAATTGCTATGGGCTTCGACAAGGTAGTCTCCGAATCACAGGCCATGGAGTCACTTCTTGAATGAAGTCGGTTACAGAGCAACCGCAAAGAGTTCAAATTAACCCTCCTCGCCCCCCGGAGTCAGACACTGGCTACGTGAACGATTTCGTATTGGAGCTCGTCACCAAGCGCCTGGATTAGCCTTCGATTGCGTCGACCTCAGTGTCCGTGGCCGTCTGTCCGAAGCATCAGCCCGTTCCTGGCCAATGTCTGTGTCCAGAATGCGTCGAGCAGAGTCCGCGCCTATATCCATTTTGTTTTGATATCTCTCGTATGGAAAGCACCGCTTCCTGCTTCATGGCGGGTGCCCCCAGGATCGCTGGCTTGTGGAAGAAAGCTCGGTGACAGGGCGTCCGCAGAATTCACCGGCAAGATCAATTTACTGCCATGATGCACTGAGGCAGTCAGAGAGAAGTCCAGTCACAGGACGATGTCACTTCCCTTCGAGACTTCTTGATATTTTTCACCTCGGCCAGTGTAAGGAAAGGAACAGATTCCAATCGCAGTCACTGGTCAGGGAGTGCCGCCGGAACGAACACGAAAGGACGAGGTGGCGACGAGGGACCGGATCCGCCCCGCCTCCCGGTGGAAAAGTAAACTCAAAAAGTTCTTACACGAGGATGGACTTGGAAAGGCTTCCGAGGAAACACGAATGATACAAAAATAACGGACGTGGTATATGGTATATGTGCGTCTAATCAAAATGCAATGCGAAAGGCTCAACCCATGCATCAAGGCTATATACAAATGTTCATGACACGGCATGGTCACATATAAACAAGAGGAAATTGATTCAAACGGACAAGAGCACTAAGCAATCTCCGCGTGCTCAGTGTTCTCCTTCCTAGCGCCCCGGGCATCATCGTGGTACGTGATCCGGGGGATCTCGTACTTGCTGCTCTCCCAAGGCTTGACGTGGTTGATGTACATCCAGTCGAGCTCCTCGAGGGTTCGGTCCTTGCCCTCGATGACAAAGAAGTAGACGACGAAGACAGCGACGAGGAGACAGCCGGCAAAAACGTAGCCGTAGGCAAAGTCAATGGCTCCGGTGATGAAGGGAGTGAAGAATCTGGAGGCGAAATTAGTTTGATGTCTTAACTGAGCTTAAATGAGAAGTGGAGACATACCCAATAAGGAAGTTCCAGAGCCAGTTGGAGGCGGTGGCAAGAGCCATACCCTTGGCACGGTACTTGGAGGGGAAGAGCTCGGCAACAATAGACCAGACGATCGGACCCCAGGTGGTGGCGTAGAACAGGACGAAGAAGGACGCGACGACAACCATACCCTTACCGGGGCCGGGAGTATTCTCAGGGTGATCAACATCGAGCATGAAGTGGCCAATGGAGGCGAAGATGATGAAGCAGATGAACATCAGGGTAGCACCGGCGATAAGAGACTTGCGACGACCGAAGTTCTCAACAACGTAGAGACCACCGAAGGTTGTGCCGAAGTTAATGGCACCAAGGATGACCTGGGTCACGAAGGAGTTGGAAATACCGGCACCTTGGAAAATAGTGGTACCATAGTAGAAGAAGTAGTTGGCGCCGGTGAGTTGCTGGAGAGCTTGAAGGACGATACCAAGGATAATGCGGTAGAACATGCGCGGGGCGGTAATGAATTCGTGCCACACCTGGGTCTGCTCGCTTTCGGCATCGAGCTGGGCTTGAATTTCAGCCAGCTCGCGAACGATGACGACGTGGTTTTCGGGAACACCATACAGACGGGCCATGGTTTGACGGGCAGCATCGATCTTGCCGTGGCGGTAGGCAAAGCGAGGGCTCTCAGGGAACATAGCCATGCCGAGGCCGAGAATAAGGGCAAACAGGAAGGTCAAGCCAAGGGTAATGCGCCATTGGGCACTGCCCTCCATACTCTCGGTTCCCAGGTTGATACAGTACGCTAGGAAGATACCGAGCGTGACAAACAGCTGGTAGGAACTAATCATAGCTCCACGAACATGTTTAGGGGCGCTCTCTCCTTGGTACATGGGTACGACAAGGGAGCATCCACCGACACCCAGACCAGTGGTCCAACGGCCCATCACCATCTGGACCCAGTTGCCGGAGGGGGCGGAGATCTGGACGATCAGGCCGACGATGAGGATCATACACCAGACAGTGATGGACCATTTTCGACCAAGCTTGTCGGCGACGGGAGCACCACAAAGAGCACCAACGAGTGTACCAATAGACAGCAGACTAACAATCAGACCAGACCGGACGTTGCTGAAGGCATATGAACCATCCGACTGGAGCTGACCGTAGCGTTCAAGGTAGTCGGACATTTCCTGAAAACCAGAGATCTGACCGGTGTCATATCCGAAGAGGAGGCCACCCATGGAGACGAACAGGCCCATGACGGCAGCGCGCAGCGTGATGCGGGGGACAGGGGTGTCGACCCCAAGCTCAGGCTTGGTGCTGCCAATGGTCTCTTGGCTAGAGTGGTGCTGCGGCTGAACAGCCGGAGCGGGGGTAATGGATTCCCCATGATAAGAAGAAGACTCAACACCCATGGTTATGGCGCACGGGTAGGAAAGTGATAAGAAGTGAAGTGAAGAAAGAAGGAAAGTTGGGGATGCGGGATTCTGGGGATGTGCAGAGGGACTTCCACTTTTATAAGGCGAGCAGCTGAAATGAACCAACGTAAGCAGTCCAGTCTGGTTGCAACCGTCCGGGTCTTGTGGAGAATTCTGGAAAGGCGTCGAGGGCTGTCATCCAGAGAATCCAGGCCATATGGTAGCGAGGGTCCACCGACTCCTGAATCTCGGACTCTCCCCATACGGAGAACTCCGCGAGAGCCCGATCAGAGGCAAGAACTCGTTGAGAGACAGCTGGTAAGCGACCGCTGTGTCTGTGTACCGCGAGTCTACATTACTCTCGAGTACATTATCGAGTTGGCAGGGATACATCATAGGCTTCATAACGATACTTGGCAGCAAGCCGAAGCCTCCGGAGCCGACGTTGGTGGCGCAAACGGACCGCATCAGGCACGGGACCTGTGACGCCTTTTCCGGGCCAAGCAAGGCACTTGGAGGCGCCGGGTGCCGTGGAAATGGAATTCTGCGGCCGAAATCTTCAAACTCGGCATGCCATGGACGGGCCGGGCTTGGCTGTGGCTTGAAGGATCAAGAAGATTCTGTTGATATTTCCATGGTCTTTGGAACAATCGCATCGTATCGTACCATGTTGTGATGACCAGCAGTGACGTGATGACAGATCGGGCACGGAACCTGGAAGTCCCAGATACTGGAGAAGATGGGGACGCGGAGAGAAAACACGGAGAGGCGATTCTTGCCTGAAATGTTGACCGGTGAGCCTCCCCAGGATTTCAGTACGGAGAACAGTATGGGGTCATCATGATGGCATGATGCATCACTTATCTCGCTCACTCTCTCGCTCTCTCGCTCTTTTTCTTTCGTCGTATAAAATCCTCTTTTTCCCTTCCTAGTCAACCTTCTCCCCAGTCCACGGCTATACGGTCGGTGACTCGGTGGTCAGGCTGCGACCGTGAGTCCGAAGATCAGCCGAACTCGGCACTGGAATGCGACTTGCCACCCGACCGGCTCAGCTCTGAAAGCGCACCTTTTCCGACGGCTCGCCCACGAGTAAGTCGCTTGCATGCTCCGACAACCCACCAAGCTTTGTGGATTCCTTGGCTGACTGTGGTGGCTGTAAGAGGCTGGTTTCCACGATCTGTGGACATATATCATGTGAGTGTTTTAAACGCTCATGTGAGCATCACCCCTAAAATATAAGTAAAAAAAATGCCAAGCCAGGTAAGTTAGTAATAAATATATAACTAACCTTAATTAGTTAATCTTATATAATTAATATAATCTTACCTTTTTAATAATTTTATATTAATTAAAGTTTAACACTAATATTATTAGCTAATTACTAATTACTTATTAAGCGCTAGTTTAATATATTATTAGTTATAAAAAATATTTTTAATAATATAGTAATTAAACACCTAATCCCGCGTGGTATAAAAAAAAAACCAGGTAATAAAATAAAAATAATTAAAATAAGTATAAAGTACTTATAAAGCGCTTATAAAGTGCTTACTAACCTAGTATATAAGTAAAATAACTATATATTTTTAATAAATATTAGGGGACGTGATCATGCTTTAAGGTTATTAAAGGTTAAGTATATTAATAACTTTTTAAAGTATTCTTAATTATATATTAATAAATATACTTATATTATACCCACAGGCAGCTAATTAAAAAAAAAACTAGTAAAATTAATTAAAAATATAAGTGCTTATTAATTATTAGTAAAGCACTTGCTAAGTAATAGCTAATTATTTAGCCTAAATTTAATATATAAAGTATTAATTTAAAAAAAGCAAGTTTAATTAAATAATTTTTTATTTTTTTTTTAACACCCGCTGCTATAAAATTAATTATTTATATTTTAAAGTAAATACTTACAAGTATTTAAACCCTAGGCTAAGGCATTATTATTATACTTATATTATTAATAAAATATAAAAATAAATTATATAATATAAGTAGTTTATACCTAGTATAAAAAAAAACTTAAATAAGTAAAATACTAAAAAATAAGTTACTACTTACTAGGCGCTTGGTAATTACTTAATAACTACTTACCTATTACTTATTAATAATAACTAACTACTATTATGCAAAGGTTTAACTTTTTAATAAATAAAATATATGTTTTAAGCCCTTTTTAAGCTACAAGCTAGTATTTTATTAAAAATAGTAAATAATAAGTGCTTGCTAGCTACTTAATAACTACTTACTAATAAATTAAAATATAAATAGTAGCTTTACCCCTTATATTACCTATGTTAATAATATAAGGGCTTTTTAAATAAAGCACTTTTAATAAAATATTATTATAATATTTTTTAATTTAAAGCTTTTAAAGTACCTTTTTAATAAGAATGGGGAGCCTTTATAAAAAAAGTATGGGATTATTAAGCCTTTATAATTTTAAAGGGATTTTTATAATAAGTACTTATATAATACTTAGTTATTACTTAACAAGTAATTATTAATTACTAGCAGGCAAGAATTATTTTTAAGACTTTAGTAAAATAAAAATTTTACTATATAAAATTTACTTTTTTACCTTTATACCTATAAATCTTAAGTAATATTTATATATAGTTTTTAGCTTATATAATATATATAAATATTCTCTGCCTGCCCTAGCAAAAACCCTAAAAAAAATTATAAAAAACCTAGATTAGCTAGTAAAATAAATAAATAATCTAGTATAAATAACTAGTAAGTACTTGCCTAGTACTTATTAACTACTTATTAAATACTTACCTTTACCTAGGCTAATTTTTTTGCAACCCTTAACTTAAGGCTTATTATTAAAAAAATAGGGTTTTTACACTTGCTAAACTTTATTTAAGTCTTAGTAATAAAAATAAAGTTATTATAATTTTTTAAAAATAATACTTATTATTTTATCCCCAGGGGCAGGATATTAATAACCTAATTTACTTATATAAAGTTAATAAAAAAGTTAATATAAGTATTTAATAGCTGCTTAGCAAGTGCTTGCTAATTACCTAAAAATATATTTAAAAATACTTTTATAATACTTAGGGCATTATAATTTTTTATAAATACTTAAATAATATATACTTGCTTTTTAAGTTACGCTTGTTTAAAATTAATATATTTTATAAACGGATCCAGGGTAAAAAAATAAATAAAGTTTTATTTATTATATTTTTTATAAACTAGTATAAAAGTAAGTTTTAACTACTTAATAAGTACTTAATAAGTGCTTGCTAATTACTTACTTTATTTATAATTATTACCTTTTTATATATTTTTACTAGCCTAGAAATAACTAAGAAATATTATTTACTATTTAAATAAGCTTTTATTTTAATTTAAAAAATAATAAAAAAGCTAGTTTTATTTAACCACCTTTATGGCTCTAGAATTTATGGTTTAGTTATAAATATAAATAATAAGTAATATATAGGTTAGCACTTGCAAAGTACTTTTTAAGCACTTATTAATTACTTAGGTTTTAGCTAGTATTTTTATAATATTAATTTAAAAAAATATAATATTATATAATAACTTAAGTAAATCCTTGTTTTTTACTATGTATATTTTTAGTATAATATTTTTAAGGCTATTAATACTTAGGCTTATAGGGGCGGCTTATAAAATTAAATAATAAGCTTACTAAAGTATAAGTTTAAAAAAAATTATAATAATTTAATTAATTATTTAATTAGTAAGCTACTAAGCACTTATTAAGTACTTATTAACTACTTATTTAGCACTTGCTAATTTTTTTATAAAATATAAAAGTAAGATAGTTTATAACTAGGCTATATAAAAAAAAAACTAGGTTATTAAAGTAGGCCTAAATAAGACCTACTTAAAAATTAAGCTAAAGTACTTTAACTTACTATATACTTATATTAATATAGTTAAGTAGTTTTATTAAAAGTTTTATACTTTAGGCAAGTGGCTTATATTAATACAAGCCCTAAAAAAATAAGTACTTGCCTAGTAGTTACTAAGTGCTTATTAATTATATAAGGTTAAATTTATAGCTTTGTAAAACTTAATAAAAATAATATTATTTAATATAAAAATTTTATAAAATATAGCCTTTACCATGGGTATAATACTTTAAAAATAAAAAATAATTATTTAAAAAATATAAAAAATTAATAAGTAAGTAAGGTTAAGGGGTAACTACTTATTAAGTGCTTGCTAACTAATTAAAAAAAATATAAAAGTATTAATACTAGCTTGCTAAGGCCTTAAACACTTTATTAATATAAAAGGTATTTAAAAAGGCTACCTTAAAATTAGGCAAGGCTTTTAAAAAAAAGGTAAAATTAATTATATTAATACTATTTTTTTTAGCACCTAGTATATAAAATAATAAGTATAATACCCTATTTTTTATTATTTACTAAGTGCTTACCAAGTGCTAGGCCCTTATAATATATTATTTTAGTTATATAACCCTTTTAAAATCTTGCTACTAAAAAATAGGAGCTTAAGTTATAATAACTAAAAATATAAATTAAGGCGCAGGATAAAAATACACGGGTAAAATAATTAATTAATAAAAGGGTAAAGCTTAAGCTTATCCTAAAATATAAATAAATTTAAAAAAAATAAATATATTTATTACTTAATAATTACTTGGTAGCTACTAGTAAAATACTTATAAATTTTTAATTATACTAGGGGCAGCCTACTCTTAATATATATATTAATTTAAGTAAGTAATATATTATGGTTAGCCTTATAAAGAATTATAAGAATTTTAAAAATATAAGTTATTTAATAATAAATATATAAATTATTTAATTTACTCTTTATAAACTAATATATATATATAAAATATATAAATAGTATTTTATGCTAAAAAAAAGTAAGCAAGTAATTAGTAAGTAACTGGCAAGCGCTTGGCCTAACCCCCCTATTTAATATTTATTTATATATATTATTAAGTTTAATATTAATTTTATAACCTAGTAATTAGCAAGCACTTATAAAATAGTTTTTAAAAAGGTTAATATATTATATTTTAAAGCTAGTTTAAAACTGCTTCGTGCCTAGTTAACTAGCATATTAAGTAATAAAAAAAAGTTTTTAAAAAATAAAAATAAAATAAAAATAACTAGTGGTTACCAAGCACTTAAAAAATACTTAATAAGTAATTTAGTTTAATATTATAATATAGTAAAAAAAATAAAAAGCTTAAATAAAAAGATCTAGCGCTTGCCAAGTAATTATTAAGTAATTAACTAATAGTTAAAATTTAATTATTACTAGTTATATTAAAAAATCCTTTACTATTATTATTATACATGTTTTATTATAATTAATAAGTAATTAACAAGTAATTAATAAGCACTTATTTTAAAATTAGTTAGCTTATAATTTATTTTTTTAAAAAAAAGGTTTTATTATAAAGTAAGTTAGTAAGTAATTAATAAGTAATTAATAAGCACTTACCTTTAAGTTTATTTTTTTTTATTTTTTATTTAACTTTTTTTTAAAGCTAGTTTTAATAATAAGCTATAAATAATTAGTAATTAGCAAGTACTTAAAAAGTAACTAGCCAGCACTTACTTACTTTTTTTTATTATTAATTATTTAAATACATGCTTTTATACAGGTGGAAAAGCAGGGAAAAAAGGTTTTTTATAAGTAATTAATAAGTAATTAATAAGTAATTAAAAGGGTACTTACCTTTTTTTTTTTTTTTTTTAGCAAGGGCGTTGCAACGGGCTAATACTTAAAGTTAAAAAATAAGTAATTAATAAGTAATTAAAAAGCACTTATATAAAAGATTAAATTTTTATAATTAAAAAAGGTAAAATTTTTATAAGGTTTTTTTAGGTTTTAATAATATATCTTAAAATTATTATAGGTAGTACACGGTATTTTATAGCCTATTTTTTTAACTTTTTTTTTTATATTTATAATATAAGTTTTTAAGTAATTAATAAATAATTAATAAATAATTAATAAATACTTATAATACCCTTCGCGTTATAAAAAAGGGGGGGTTTTAAAAGTTTTTTACTAGTAATAAAAAAAGCTAACTACTAGGCAATTACTTGTAAACTACTTATAATAATATTAGTAAGGGGGGAAAAAAGATACTATTAAAAAAAGACTTAAAGAACACTAGGGGGATTAGCAGTAACTAAATAGTTAATAAGTAGTTAATAAGTACTTATTAATTACCTAAGTAATATTTTTAGTGGCCGTATTACTACCTTTTAACTTTTTAATATTTAAACCATAATTATAAACATGCAATCTAAGGTTATATTCTTTTTTAAAAAATTATAAAAATAAGTAATTAGTAAATAATTAATAAGTAATTACTAAGTACTTATAATAGTAAATATATAGTCCTCCACGCGGTAAAACTTTTTTTTAAAGTAAATAATAATATAGCTGTTCTCTCCCTATAATTAACTAAGTAATTAACAAGTAGTTAGCAAGTAGTCCAGGAGCGCTTATTAAGTAATCTATAATAAAATAAGTAAAAAATAAAAATAAACTTAAAAAATTAATTTTTTAATAAGTAAAAAATTAAGTAGTTAGCAAGCAGTCCAAAAGCACTTGTTAAGTAATTTATAATAAGGCAAGTAAAAAATAAAAATAAACTTAAAAAATTAATTTTTTAATAAGTAAGGGATTAAGTAGTTAGCAAGCAGTTTAAAAGCGCTTATTAAGTAATTTATAATAAAGTAAGTAAAAGGTAAAAATAAACTTAAAAAATTAATTTTTTAATAAATAAAAAATTAAGCAGTTAGCAAGTAATTTAAAAGTATTTATTAAGTAATTTATAGTAAGGCAAGTAAAAGGTAAAAATAAACTTAAAAAATTAATTTTTTAATAAAATAAAAAAAAAAGGTAAATACCAAGCCCTTTACAAGTGCTTAAAAAGTACTTAAAAAAAAAAAATAACTTATAATCTTATAAAGTAGGTACTATATCTTTTTCTTTAAACCGTGTTTAAGGTACTATTAGTACCACTTTTAAAATAGTAAATAAGTAATTAAAATATATTAAAAAGTAACTTAACTAGTTTTTAAGGGCTTAAAAAGTAATTAATACTTATAACTTTATTAAGCTAACCTATTATTTATAATATTAGTAAAGCTTTAATAATACTAAAACACTATAAAAAAAATAAAAAAGGTTAAATATATAATAAAAATTTTTTAGTATTTATGGGTTATATAACCGCCAAGACTTAAAAATTACATAATAAAGGCTCATGTGAGCGTTTGGAATAGCCCAGGTCACCTCAACCCTCCCACGATCTGGGTGTGTCATTGGCCTGGAAGCACTCGGAAAAATGTGGAAGATTCTATTTCCGCCCCCCGGCTATAGTCATGTGGCCGACGTCATCCGTCTGTCCCACACATTATTGCGCTTCCGAGCCCGACCGTTGGCCAACGACTGGCGTTTTGGCTTTTAGGCACCAATGATGGAGACGGTTCGCCTGAAGGCTGAGGCAGAATCTCTGAGTCTGGGGCCAGACCGGAGTAACCCCGATCCCCGGCTCACCTTCTGTTTTTGCGGAGTCTCTCTGATCGCCGCTGGTCGTTGCAACGTCGAGGGAATGGGGCAGTTCGTAGTCTCAGCGTAGCTTGACCCTGGAGTATATCATACGGCGACCGTTATCTCGGCTGAGGATCTCGGTGGTGGACTGAGAATGAGGAAATTTCGCGGCTTCTCTGGCGACCCCAACGTTTGGGAAGTTACACAACAAAATATATATATCACCGCCGAACGCTTGAAGCATCTACAACCAACCCCAATCTCCAACCAGGCCCGACCATCTAGAGTCAATTATGCTATCAACTCTGATTATCGCCGTTGATATGCGCACTCAGAGCAGGTTTATTAGCGTTGAATCCCAATTGTTGTCCTGCTAAGCTAGTCGTTGCGGGGATATAACGTGCCTGATGCTCAAGGCAGACAATCAAAGCGCCAAGCCTTCCTTATCAGCACAAGCATTTGGGGCATTTCTTCTTCCCACCCAGTCTCGCCTCCCGTCTCTTTGCTCTTGCTTCTCTGCCTTGCTCGAGTCGAGCAGTCGGTACTGCGACCCTGACGCAGCTTTCAAAAGCCTCGGCGTTCTATTTGCCGAAATCGCATTGCAGCCCTATGACAGCTTCCCTGCTCTACCGGTACGGTGTATCATCGGAGGCCTTGCGCCCCACAGCACAGTTGAATCGGTATGGTGGCTGCTCTTCCATCGTATAAGGGATTGACGATAGATCAGGCTTAGCCCTCCGGTACCGCCTTGCAGATGACAGGGACATGGCTCTACCCCGGACTCTCCACCATTCATCGCGATGTCAAGCAACGATCGGCGTCCCGCTGCCAGATCCGACAGGGCGAAACATCAACAGACACGGATAAATTAACCGCTTCATCTACTCAGATCAGCCGTGAAACAGCTTTTTGCTTCTGCGCCAATGCCATCACGATGTCGCGTCTTCCAAAGCTTCGGTTCAACCCACCGGAGCTTGGCTCGGTTTCAAATGGGTGACCTGACAGCTGGCAGGAAGATCCTGAGAGGGAGGGAGTATAAGATCGGACGCAGCCTGAACGAGTGCTCAACTGAAGGACTTGAGCTCTGGATCGGTAACCAACATTTTCCGCCAAGAATGAAGCTCTCGCACACCCTCCTCTCGCTCGCCAGCCTGGCGCTGGCCGCCGCTCTCCCACAAGCCTCATCGTCCACTCCTTCACCTTCGCCTTCACCAAGTCCCAGCACGATCGCATCGAGCGCGTTTGCCACGACTTCCGGAGTTTCATTCGTCATCAACGGGGAAGCAGGCTACTTCCCCGGCTCAAACAGCTACTGGATTGGCTTCCTAACGAACAACGACGACGTCGACACCGTCTTCTCGCACATGTCCTCGTCCGGCCTGCGTATCCTCCGAGTCTGGGGCTTCAACGACGTGAACACCATCCCTACCGACGGGAGCGTCTACTTCCAGGTCCATCAGAGCGGAACGTCCACAGTTAACACAGGTGAAGATGGTCTGCAGCGTCTTGACTACGTTGTGAAGTCTGCGGAGCTGCATGGAATCAAGCTCATCATCAACTTTGTTAATTACTGGGATGATTATGGTGGCATGAATGCTTACGTGCAGGCTTACGGCGGTAGCGATAACTCGGAGTGGTATGACAATGAGGAGATGCAGAGTGCGTACCAGGCGTATATTGAGGCTGTTGTGAGTCGATACATCGACTCACCGGCTATCTTTGCATGGGAGCTTGCGAATGAACCAAGATGCCAGGGTTGCGATACGAGCGTGCTGCATAACTGGATCCAGAAGACGAGTGCGTATATCAAGGGCTTGGATGGCAAGCACATGGTTTGTATCGGTGATGGTGCGTACTCCCTTCCTCTACGCACCCGCACTCATTCATGGATGGTATGTTGATTGGTCAAACAGAGGGCTTCGGCCTCGACACATCCTCCGACGGAAGCTACCCATTTCAATACGGCGAGGGCGGCGATTTCGCTGCGGCACTGAGCATCGACACCATCGATTTCGGGACGTTTCATCTATACCCGGATAGCTGTACGTCATTATTTCCCGTCCCATCCACCATTCATGGCACACCCACTGACCAAAGTTCTAGGGGGCACAAACAACACCTGGGGCAACCTCTGGATAACCGCCCACAGCGAAGCGTGCGTCGCCGCCGGAAAGCCGTGCCTCTTCGAAGAATACGGTGTTACCTCGGACCACTGCGCCATCGAGAAGCCGTGGCAGAACACTGCGCTCAATGCGAGCGGCATCGCGGGCGACCTTTACTGGCAGTACGGCGATACGCTGAGCACGGGGCAGTCGGCTGATGATGGGAATACGTTTTATTATGGCAGTGAGGAGTTTGAGTGTCTTGTTACAGAGCATGTTGCCGCGATTAAGGCGAGTGGAAGGTGAAATTTGGCTCTGAGCTGGGCGTGTCTGAGGCTTCGGACTGGAGGTTGGTGGTGATGTGTCTGGGGTGGGATGAGGCTCATGAGCTATGGGGTGACCGTGGACCGTTATCTCAGTCTACTAGATCGATTGCGCCAAGGCACTTGGTTCCGTGTCCGTTATCTATGCCAAGAGGAGACATGAGCAGGGGTACTCTGGGATTTCTGCTGTCTGCTGAATGACTGCATGGAGGACCGGTCATGCTTACCGTACCTCGAGTCCGATGTTATTAACAGAAAGTAGCTACTGCCTCAATAGCATCGTGCCTACTCCATATTCCATCCGCGTCGACAGATAACAGATACCACAGAACAGATAAGCGAGGAGATAAGGCGTGCCTCTCAGCCTTTGTGGCGCTGGCTGGCGGAGATTAGCCTCTGGGCCGCCCCCCTCTGTTTGGCTGTTTATGCGGGGAAGCTGAGGCCCTCGATGCTACCTTCGACAAGCTGCATAACACATGACTCTTATTTTAGTCCGCCCATCCCCAGACTCTCCTCTCTTCCTTTCTTCCGCCGCTCAGAGAGAATTCGATAATTCAACGAGCGCCCACATCTAGCCAAAGATGGCCGAGGAAAAACCAACCCCCGTCACCCATGGCCATCGAGACCCCGAGGCTCTCCCCGTCCCACACAATGAGATGAAGACCGGCACCATGCAGGCTCTTGTCGAAGCCGATCTCCTTGACTCACGCTACCAGAACACCCAGCGTGGACTGAAAACACGCCATGTCCAGCTTATGGCTTTGGGAGGAACAATCGGTGGGCATTCAACCTTTACTTTCCCCTCAAATTGCGACTCTCTAACGTGCTACTGCAGGAACCGGCCTCTTCGTTGGTTCCGGACAGGCCTTGAACATCGGCGGTCCGCTCTCGCTCTTTCTGGGATACCTCTTCATCTCCACCCTCGTCTACTGCATCGTCACCGGCATCGCGGAGGTGGGCGCGTACCTCCCTGTCCACGGAGGCACAATGTCCTACCACGGGTTCCGATATGTGTCTCGCAGTCTCGGTTTTGCAATGGGTTACCTGTACTGGTACAGCTTGGGAATCCTAGTCCCCTACGAGATTGTCGCGGCGTCATTGGTGATTGATTACTGGCCGAACAGCGTTCCGCTGGCTGCCTGGATCACAATCATGCTGGTCGTTATCGTGGTGCTGAATTATATGCCCGTCGGTATATATGGAGAGACAGAATTCTGGTTTGCTGGTATCAAGATCATCACTTTGATCGGATTGTTGATTTTGAGCTTCATTCTCTTCTGGGGCGGAGGACCGAATCGGCAGCGTTTGGGTTTTCATTACTGGAAAGATCCTGGTGCCATGAATACGTATCTCGTGACTTCGAATGCGGATACTGGACGGTTTATTGGACTGTTGCAATGCATCGTCAAGTCCGCGATCGCGTTCATCTTCGCGCCCGAGCTCATTATTGTGACTGCGGGAGAGATGGAATCGCCGAGGCGGAACGTGCCCAAGGCTGGACGGCGGTATATTTATCGACTCGTGGTATTCTACCTGCTCGGAGCTCTGGCAATCGGCGTTATCTGCTCAAGCCAGGACGAGGCGCTCTTAACCGGAGACACCAACAATGCCTCCGCGTCGCCCTTCGTCGCGGCCATCCAGAACGCAGGCATTCCCGTCCTCCGCCACATCGTCAACGCAGCAATCTTGACGTCTGCCTGGTCGGCAGGGAACTCGTTCCTGTACATGTCCAGCCGCAGTCTGTACGGTCTCGCTGTTTCCGGCAACGCTCCGAGTATCTTGAAGACGTGCAATCGATACGGTGTTCCCTGGATCGCCGTCACCATATCCGCGCTTTTCTCTCTGCTCAGCTATCTGGCCGTTTCGTCCGGGAGCTATACCGTCTTCAACTGGCTCATCAACTTCACAAATACCTCCGGCTTCATCTCCTGGATATGCTGCTGCATAGTGTACTTCCGGTTCAATGCGGCGGTCAAGGCTCAGGGTGTCGTTAAGCCGTACTCGTCTCGTCTCCAGCCGTACGGAATCTGGGTCGGGTTATCATTCGCCTCATTCCTGCTCCTTATCAACGGCTTCACTTGTTTCTTCCCGTCTCAGTGGTCAGCGGCAAACTTCTTCACAGCGTACATTGGTATCCCGGCATTCGTGATACTCTATGTCGGACATCGGATCTGGTTCTGGAGCGACCCGTGGGCTTGGAAGAGTACCGAGGTGGACTTGCAAACTGGGATCGAGGAAATCCTTGCAGCGGAGAAGCCGGCGAGGCCGCGGGATACGATCGGGAGGAAGCTGATGGCGCTGGTTGAGTGATCTTGACCTCTGCTAGGAAAGTTAGTCTGCGAGGTAGCAGATCGGTTAGCAGGACACTCAGGGGGAGGTTGCTTTTCATGTAATGATACCAGAGATCTCATGCGGTGAACTGCGCTGGCTTCAAGCCTAAGTTTTGTCAAGCATAGCTAAGAGAGTTTCTAAATAGTGATGCTGGCTTGGTATCTCTCTTCAGAGGGATTATACGCCATTTCTTCTTCGGTGCAGGGAAACAGGCTAGGCACGCCGTCGAAAGTAGGGTGAAAATCACTCTTTCCCTCAGTTCAAGCTCGCCACCGTTGTTCCTGAGTAGGAAACGTAGACTAGGTGCCTTATAAAGCCGTGCTGGGGCAACGGGACGCCTTAGGAAACCGCGGAGCGTGCACGTGCTATACCTCCTGCTGTCTTCGCATTGGACCGGAGCGGACTGGCGGTCATGAAGCATCGATTGGCTGGGTATCTCAAGGTGTTTCCGGACTCTTCTCTCTAGTTTGTAATCCAGTAGTTTGTCAGCCTCGCTATTCTACCTCCGAAAGCTAAACCACACCGCCGAGAACCCTGCCTATAAAAGACTGCTCGAGCCCTCTTCGCGACTTTCCTTCTTCCCTTCTCCAGGCCCAGGTAGTTCAATCAGAACATTGGCATCCAGGGATATTCACTTGGGCGTGTTGGGTAAACCAACGCCCCCAGGGGTCTATCCCTGCTTGCCAAAGACGCGAGTTCAAGTCTCGCCCTGGGCAAACCACCAACCCAGGTAGTGTAAGTAACACGTTGGCGATCAGGGATATTCACCTGGGCGTATTGGGTAAACCAATGCTCCCAGGGGTCTATCCCGGGTTGCCAAAGATGCGAGTTTAAGTCTCGCCCTGGGTATACCTCCACCCAGGTAGTTCAATGGAGAACGTTGGCATCCAGGGATATTCACCTGGGCGTATTGGGTAAGCCAATGCCCCCAGGGGTCTATCCCTGCTTGCCAAAGATGCAAGTTCAAGTCTTGCCCTGGGCTCACAACCACCTACCCAGGTAGTTTAATGGAGAACGTTGGCATCCAGGGATATTCACCTGGGCGTATTGGGTAAGTCCAATGCCCCCAGGGGTCTATCCCTGCTTGCCAAAGATGCAAGTTCAAGTCTTGCCCTGGGCCAACAATCAACTACCTAGGTAGTATCCATGTAAAACGTCGCCGGCTTGGTTGTGGTTGGTGCAGGTGCCTGGACCTCAAGCCGGCTTTGCCCGCCCCGAGATCCATCTTTCTGAATGACTCAGAACAGCTGGCTGTTCTAGGCAGTGCTCACTGCCTTTGCTCGGAGAGAGCGGAGTGTTTCCAGATCATTCTTTCCGAGTAAGTCAGCTTTGCTGACACCACCGGATCTCTGGAACATTCTTGGTGACTCACCCCTGGATGAGGCTCGGGCTCGTGCCTTCCCGGTTTGCTCCGGTTGTCAAGCAGGTATCGGAGGAAGGTGCCGTGGACGTCAAAGGTCCCGTATGCGTAATAGCTTTGGCGGATGAATAGGTTACCCGTCAAAGAGTTCCGGCAGCCTAAACACACTTGAACAGTAATCTCATGCTAGGAATAAAATCGTCTCCATCATGAGTAGAAGTTTTTAATCGCCGGCTCTGAACTTTGCTTGCGATCTTCAGAAAGATTATCAGTGTCAGCGTCAGGTATCGAGCAGGGTAAGGCAGGAAGTCAACAATCAGATACCTTTTTCATGCACTTTACGCTCCGAACTCATAGTTAACTAAAAGCGGCCCTGCTAGATATATTATCGTAAAAAGACGGAGAGAACAAAACCCACCTGGTACCTCATGCAGAGGAAGAGGGTTCACTCTTTCCCAGTGGCTGCACGCAGCATAGTCGCCGCTGGAGTTGACCACACTACTCTCCCTCTCTGACTGAGCTTGAGTGCTGTTTCTTCAAAGAGCCTGTAGCAGGGCTGAGAATGGTCAAGGCTGCATGTATGCTGATTCTGTATGTCTCCTGTCTCTCGTTTTCCCTGCTTTGCTCTGGTGGTTGAGACTTTTGTCCCGAGCCGGATGCAAACACTTTTCAATCAAGGATCGACGGGAGGGCGGTCATGGTGTAGGATAAATAGTATAAAACAGCCGCAGAATCAACTACCTGACGAGGTGGTTGAATTGGGAACCGTGGCCGTCCTTTCCTCCATTGTACGGCCGAAATCTCGCTGGACATCTTTGGTAGGTCGAGATCAAGTAGCTTGGGTAGGGTGGCTATCAACGTTAATTCCGCGACGCCATCGCACCAAGTCCCAAATACCTAGGGGTATATGTACTTCTAATAAGCTTCCACATTAACAAATAGACTGGATAGCACAATGGTCAGAGTGTTGGTCTCAGATCTCAGGTTCGGGTCGCTCCCGGACACTCGACGGAGTGCTTTGCCAGCCGGGGACCTAGCAAAGGTTGAGGCAGAGCGGAGTTGAGAATGATTATCAGAGATGCAGGCTCGATTCCTGCTCCGGTTGTTCTCTTTCTTTCCCCTCCCTTTGTTTATAGTTATTGGTAAGGCGTTTTTGTCAAACCCAGCGGCTACGAGGCGTCTTCTTGTCTCCCTCTTTTGAAGCGGCAAACTAGTAAGTCCATCAAGGGATTGCAAACTCTCTGGTACGCTGTAAAGAGCCCTTAATAGTCTCTTTGAATATATTTGCGTTGCTTGACAGAAGGATATTGTATGGTTCAGGTCTGGAGCCGGGGATTGGAGGTAGAACTTGGTTAAGATCACGTTTCATCCACGCCACTAAAACATCGCCAGTCGCACAGTCTCGAGTACAACTACCGCGGCTTATATCTGAAGCCAAAACAAGTATTGCTCAATAACTGGACAAGTCCGAGAAGAGGTACTGGGGAAACCACTGCACTGCCTGTGGGAGAGGAGGATGGCTCTCTCTCTACATTGTATCTACCTAAGCAAGGGATCTCCCGAATCCTGTGAAGTTTTCTTCCATGGACAGTACATATCTATCCGTTACAACGTTCACCATACTAACACAAAAGGCCAGGTAGCTTAATGGTAAAGCGTTGCTCTCTTGCTGAGGATCCTCAGACCAACCTTGTTCAAGTCAAGGCCAGTACTCTAAGCCAGTGCAGACAAGCTGCAACTGGTTTTCCTCTGGAGATTCAGCAAAGCTGCAGGTTCGATTCCTGCTCTGGCTATTCCTTTTTTTTTAAAATATACTCGACCTCCACTATGCCGCGGGTCTCGAGGACTTGCTCAATGCCTTTCGCTGTATGGTTGAAGCACTCCACTGCACCAAGGTCGCGTAAAGGAGAAATAGAAGTCTCGGTCTTTATCATTACAACTTCAGGATCTCTTTGGGCACATGTATTTATGTCAAGGACGTTAATAAGGCCGACTAGGTCGGGCGAGTAGGTGTTTACAACAGTCCAGTCCCTGGATCCGGCCAGTTGTGCAGCTTCCCTGATCAAGCGATACCGGCAGCACCCCCGCCATTGTACAAAACCAGCTACCCGTGTCCCAGGGTATGAGTATATCGCTCAGAAACATGTCTCCCAGAGTAACAAATGGCCGGGTAGCTTAATGGTAGAGCGTTGCTCTCTTAAGGGCCCCATCTGGGTGAAGGTAAAAGCTTCCTCGGAGTCCACGGGGCTTAGTATTACGGTATTATCTGTGGAGGCTGTTACGTGGGACGTGGCTGGCAAAGCTGCAGGTTTGCTTCCTGTCCTGGCCGTTCTTTTTTGTTTTGTTGTTTTTGTCTTTCTGTGCTAGAGACGTGCTGTCTGTCTTACGCTGGTCTAGTACTACCGAGGAAAGGTCTTACCGGAATATCCTTGATTTAGCAAGCCTGAGCCGCTGTATCACTGCGTAAAGCAAGAAGCAAGAGCTTTCTTAGAAGAGCATAATCGTTTTGCTGGAAAGGTAAGATTGGCGTGGTTGACTCTTGACTCCGTTGCCATGGTGGTGAGTCCGGTAGTGACATCTTGCATCCACATGTGCCAAGACAAACTCAGCCAGATAGCTCAATTATGAAGCGGTGGAGGATTTCAGAAGCCCCTAATCTTGGTAGAACTGAAGTCGTATACTGAAGATGTAACTTTGTGTCCCGCTCTGTCTGTTGCTATTAATGTTTTGGCCGAGCGATGGCTTGCCCCCGGCCTGCAGAACTAAATCTCTTCTTAGCTATAGTGCCTTGACTTCCCGTAGCCGACAGCATCAATGGCAGCAGACTGAGCGCCTGCCCAATATATAAGAAGCTTCAATTCCAGGTATCTTCAGGGCTTGGTGGTGCGGCGTCCAGGAACATGCCATGCCTACGAACGTACAGCGCGTACCCCGGAGGCGAAACACTGACAGCTAGTTCTATAGTTGATGTACTGAATATACCTCTCAGAAACTCTAGTACTAACACAAAAGGCCAGGTAGCTTAATGGGAAAGCGTTGCTCTCTTGTGGTGAAGTATCAACAAACTGACAAAGTGTCGGTAGATACATAGCACTACTACCAAATTGCAGACAAGCTGCACTGGTTTTAGGGAGGTCTAGTCTAGCAAAGTTGCGGGTTCGATTCCTGTCCTGGCAAATATCTTTTTTACTTCATTTACAAGTTGTCATTTATGCTACACTCTGGAGTAGTGCCGCGCTGGTCTAAATTGTTGAGCAGATATCCCACTACCGTAAGATGCGTGCTTGATTTTGTCTATGGTGCTTTGGCAATTGCACCAAGGCTCAATCTAGGTACTAAGTAGAAAGCGTTGCATGGTGGTGGTATATATCATATCGTATCTGTCCCCGCTGGCGACCTGTCGCGGCTTGGCTACAGTTCAAATTTCAGAGGAACAATCTTGCCCGGGTGACTTCATCGTCCGGAACTTGTGGCCTAGGCAGCGCTACCTCGCCAATCCATGTGTATCTTTCAGAATTCTTGAGTAACGCATCTGGTCAGGTGGCTCAACGGTAGAGCATGGTTTCAGCCGCTCTGAGCCTGGGTACCCAGTGGCGAGGGTTGTCTAGGAACATTAAACCAAAGCACTTGACAGAAGTCTTCCTGGCTATCTGCATGGGTCGGATAAAAGACTTTCAGACATCTAGCTTACGACTGCGGTGGTCGGAGTCAAACAGGGCAGTCGGACATAAATGCGGACCTCAATTCTCTTGTCTTACCTACCCGCAGCGCCTTTCCTTCTTAAATAACCTGAAGACTCTTGTAGTCCCTCTGAGCCTTCCAATAATACAACAGGTCAGGCAGCTTAATGGTAAAGCGTTGTTCTCTTTGACCTCTGAGAGATGACTGTTTCACAGGGAAATTAGACATTAACAACATGTACAAACAGGCTGTGCAGGTTGAACTGGAGAACTAGCAAAGTTGTAGGTTCGATTCCTGCCCTGGCCAGTCTTTTACTTTCTTTTTCTCTCTTTTGTTTTTATTGATGTAGCTTACCAACAAGTAGAGGTTATCCCGCAGTCTCTGCGCAGGCTGGCGTACTCGTCCACAGCCAGGAATCTCGAAGTCTCATTCAGAGCTTGATAGTTTAGATGTGAGCATTCAACGCCAGACGGCGAACCCTGTCAGCTGAGCCCATTTATCTCGTCCCAAATCCTTCACCATAACACAACGGGCCAGGTAGCTCAGTGGTAGAGCGTTGGTAGCAGGCTGAGTCTATTCTCCCTTCTTGAAGGGTTGAGCCAAGTGGCCATCCCTGTTGAAGCCTGTCAGAGTCGAGATAGCAGTTGAGTACCAAAGACGCAAGTTCGATTCTTGCCCTGGCCAGTTCTTCTTTTTCTCTTTTTGCGGGCTTGATTCACCAGCGTCGCTCCTCCAGCTCCTTTGTAGCATACATATCTTTGCCAACCCATGCTGGTAACAAAACGGCCAGGTAGCTTAATGGTCAGAGCGTTAGTCCCAGATGCGTCTCCACCCCGAGGGGTGTACTGTCTGTGTGTCTGGTCTGGTCTGTCGTAACAGGGTTGCTTTGCCTGAGGACGCTGTGCACTAAGGATGCAGGTTCGATTCCTGCCCTGGCCGGTCTTTTTTTTCTTCCTGTTCGCCTCTAACTCCGCAAGCCTTGCCTACGTAGCAGACGTACATAGCGTAAACAGTAACAGTAACACAAAGGCCAGATAGCTCAATGGTAGAGCATTCGTTTTCAGGTGTCTCCACCTAAAAATGGTGTACAACCGTCTGCCGTTTGCACACTCAGTATACCCGGGGCTGAGAGATGTATATCGGGTCGGCCGAAGATTGCTAAAAAACACGGAAGATGCAGGTTCGACTCCTGCTCTGGCTAGCCCTTTCTTTTTCTTTTTTGTCAGACCTCATTCTGGCTTCCAGCTCAGGCCGTGTGGTTCCCTTTCATGATCTGAGGTCGAAGTCGAACTTTGATTCCCGTTTGCTCTCCCAGCTAAAGGGCGATAAAGCAAGAAGAAAACGATATAAGGTCCGAGGACCACTCCGACATATACGAATAAGCCAGGCAGAAAGATGAATAGTTTGGTCTCCATTTCTGCGCTGCAGTCACGCAGACCTTCATCCTTTGGTACCGGCGTTGA
The DNA here is from genome assembly GCF_003369625.1 of Aspergillus mulundensis. Classification (NCBI taxonomy): domain Eukaryota; kingdom Fungi; phylum Ascomycota; class Eurotiomycetes; order Eurotiales; family Aspergillaceae; genus Aspergillus; species Aspergillus mulundensis. The sequence goes on along the minus strand of NW_020797890.1, from coordinate 3,510,860 downwards.
CCAGGATGCAAAGCAGTTCTATTGAGCGCCGAAACGGCCTATGTCACCACGCATAGCACGTACCTTCTTGATGAGCTTATCCAGATGGCTTAAATGTAAAACTGAAGCCGTGGGATCTGAGCCCAGACGCTCCCAGCAACTCCGTACAATGCAGACAGAGCGAGCGCAACATGGACCTCCAATCCTGCCCATTGCCAGAAATTCGGAAACGGGCGTATGCGAGTTCTTGAGAGAACAAATATCCTAGCTCAAGCATTAATAGAGCTGAAAGATATTATGAATTTCCGTTCTTGCCCGAGTACCGTACCTTCCAACCTTCCCTCGCCGCCAACTCCAAAGTCCGTACTCCGTACATCCCATAAGCATAAACGGAACCAACAGTGGACCCAACAGGCCCGGTAGCTTAATGGCAAAAGCATTGGTTTTCTGGACCACAGTCTCGACGACGCGGGCCATGTCAGCCAATGGTGGAGATTGCTTAGTTTGATGAGGAAGCGCTGCAGCGCTTTAACAGCGCTTTAACAGCGCTCAGGCGCCTTAGGTAGTCTTAATTAAAATACTGCAATGCCTACCACTAAATTACTTGCCTGTATAACTATAATATTTATAGTTTTTTAAATATTATAAAGTATTAGTAAAAGTATTTAAAATTTTTACTATTTTTAAAAGCTTAAATTATTTATATAAACCCTAGTTAGCTCTAGCTTTTAAATATTATTATATTTTTTATTTAATTTTTTAGTATTTATTTAATTAATAACTTTTTTTTATATAATATTTAAAGGGCCTTATAGTTATAAGCTTGAAAAATTACTTAATAATTTAGTTTATTAATTTTTTACTTACCTTTTTTAAACTTTTTAAAGCTATTTATATTTCCTAAATACTAGCCCTTTATTATATAAAAGCCTTTTATAATTAATTATTTTTTATACCTAAAAAGTTAAATATTAATTAAACCTTAACTTTTATACTTAATTTATTAATTTAGGAGTTATTATAAGCTTTACTACTAATATTTTAAATATAATAATTTTTTTAAAGTTTAAAAAAAATTAGCTAGTATAATATAGCTATATTTCACGTATTATAATTATTATAAAAGTTTAAAAGTATTTTAATTTAAAAGTAACTTACTAAACTTCTTTTTTTAAGCTTTCTTAACTTTTTAAAAATAATGCTAATAATAAGGTATTTAAAATATTTAATTAAAAATAGAACCATGCTAAGCATATTTTTTTAAAAATTTAAAATATTAATAATATTATATAAAAGTTAATTACACTTTTTATTTAATAACTTGTTAAGAATAAGCTTATTATAAAGGTTTTTATTAAACTAAAATAGTAACTTACTTTTATTAATTTTAAAATTAAATTTAAGGCCTTTAATAGCTATATTATTACTTTTATTATATTAATTTAATAAAAAAAGTTACTTAATAACTTTAAAATTATAAGCATGTTTATTAAAAAATTTTATACCTTAAGTAACCCAAGGCTAATAATAAAATAGCTAATATAATATTTTTAAAGGCTATTAATAAATACTTAATAGCCTATATAAAGCACCATGTAGATTAATTAAATTATAAAAAATTTAATAAAATTAATTATTTTACCTTTATTTTTAAGTTTTAATAATATTTTTTTATTATTAATGTAAGGGCGCCCTAGCACCCAGGTGTTCTCTACTAACAATGATAAAGCTTGGCAAAGTATCTTTAACTAATGGGAATAAAGTATTCAAAACCTTGATAAATTTAACTAAAAGGATTACTTAAAAAACTAAATATATTATAGCCTTTGGCCTTTTTATATAGGCCTTGCCTAAAGGCCTAAGGCCCCTAAGTAATTTCTTAAGCTATTTTTATTTAAAAAGTAGGTGGTATTTAAATATTTTTATATTTACACCCCTTATAACTACTTTTTAATTATTAAAATAATTTAGTGCAAGGCGCGCCTTTATTTTACTACTTAAATAATATTTAAAGCCCAAGGTCCCTAAGCTAAGGTCCTTAATTAAAGCTAATGCTATATTAAATTTAATATTATATTAAATCCAACGCCATATTAAGTCTTATATAATAATTTATAATAGTAAGGTTTATTAAGCTAAATAGGTGCCTAAGGTATCCTGTATAGGTAATATTAACGCTTTGCAGTGGCGTGACCTAGGTGCCTTAGGTATTACTTAATAGCGTGACCTAAATTAATATTAGCCCTAATAATTTCTCCCTTTTTAAAAGAATGGATTGTCCGCGATCCAGCGCTAGCTATTTTAAAAAGATAATAAATAAGTAATTTATAATACTAACTTATTATTATATTATAACATAATAGTATTTCTTATTATTATTATTTTTGTTATTTATTATTCTTGGTTTAAGATATTAAATAATATTTAACACTTTATTTAAAATACCTTACTGCCTGTTTGCTTTTAAAAAGGCGCCTAACTATAAAAATAGCTTTTTTATTAGTTTAACCTAAGTCTAGTTTTTTTAAAACTTTAAACCTTAAATTACTTTTATATAACTAAACTATATAACTTTATTTTAGCTCCTATTTTACCCCTTTACCTTATTTTTTATTTTAATTATACCTAAGTAAAATTATTTTTTTTTTAGTGCAGTGCTACGCTTTATTAATATTAAAAAAGCGTGGCTAGCAGCTTTTCTTACTAAAAACCAGGAAAATAAGGTTTAAATAAAACCTTAAAGGCCCCCTACTTTTAAAAATTACCCTTTTTTAGCTGCTTGCTTAATTACTCCCCCGGCGGTAAGTCCCCTAAATAATTTTAAATAAAGCTTTTAAGGCTCTTCTTTAAGTAGCAGCGGATAGCTAACTATAAATAATACCTTTTTATTTTATTAATTTTAAAAATAATTTTTTTTTTAGCTTGTATTTGTGTGCAGGGCTTTACTTTAATAGTAAGTATTTTTTTACTTATAGTAGCCTGTTTAAAGGTATTCTAGTAATAATATATTAGTATTAAAGCATGCTAACTTAGGATTTATTAAAACTAGTAACCTATTTTATTATTATTTTTTATTTCCCGCCGGGCCGCTGTTAATTAGCTTATAAATAATATATATAATTATTACAGGCTTTTTAAGCCTAATAATATATTTCCTAATTTTTTTCTTTGCTTATTAAGCGTTTTGAATAAAAATATCCTAAATAATAATAATAATAATACTAATAATAATACTAGCACTACCACGCCCTTTATAATTACCTTTTTTAGTTTTATTTTTTTTATTTTAACTTTCTTTGCTTTTATTACAGCTGGCCCCGCCCTTTTAAAAAAAGTAAGTTTTTTTTATCCCCTTTTAAATAGCTTCCGGTACAAATAGCTAATAGCTTTTAAATATACCTTAAATATACTAAGGTAATCTTTCGTGATAGTAAAAAAATAAAAAATATAAATAATTAGTAAATTTTTACTGCTAGTAGTAAACTAGTAGTATTTCCTAAGGGGAACCTTTATAGGCCTTATTATAATTATATTTTTTAGGGTCCAGGGTTAGCGTGTATTTAGTGCTATAATAATAGTAATAAATATAAGCCTATTTTAGTTTATATATATAGTAATATTAATATTTTATAATGCTTGCTTGCTAACAAGAGCTTAAATAAATATATAAGTATATAAAAAATGTTTAACAAGCACGCGGAGGATGTTACTAAGGCTTTTAATAAGGTGCTGGTTAAAGTTAGGTTTATAAATAACCTGTGTTGTGCTATTTTTATGCTTGTTAATAAGTTTTGCTTATCCGCCGGTAAGACTTTGGCTGCTTTTAATAAAAAGTATTAAAAGATATATAATAAAAATATATTTAATATAACTAATCCTAGCATTGTAGTAATCCTAGATTTTACTTTTTAAAAGCTTTATATTTTTATTTATGCCCCTTTTTAGGGTTTTATATTTATTTATGCCTTTAGCACATAGCTAGCTATTTAGGTTGGCGGCCTGGTACTATTTTAATATTTTATTTATTTTTTATTTTTAAAAAAAGACTCTTTTCCCTTTTTAATATACTTTTATAAACATAACTTATAAATTTTTGCAGTTCAAAGCCGTTTAGGTTATAGTTTATTAAACCTTAAAACTATATAAAATAAAAAGAGAAAGGTAACTGTTTTTACCTAGGTAGTCCGGATCTTATTAAAAGGCGTTTTATTTGCAATAGTAGTTTATTAAACCTCTAAACCTCTTAAAATACAAGAGGAAGGTAACCACTTTACTAGTCCTTTGGCTTTAGTAATATAAAAACCTAATAAATAAAAAATTATTACTACTTTTTTTTAAACTAGGGGTATTTTAGCACTATTTTAACTAGTTTATAATAATTTTTTAAAGCCTTTTATACGTGCTTAAGATTTTTAAATAGCTTTTATAAGTTTTTATAGCTAGGCTAGTCTTTTTATTTAACTAAAAACTAGTTTAATTTATAAGCATGTTATTTAGCAAGAATAGCTTTAACTTTTTATTCTTACTTTTTATTAATAAGTTCTGCGTTAGGCATTTTCTTATCCCCCTTAAATTTAGGTTGCTTGGTATAAGGCCTTAGCAAGAATATATAAAATATTAAATAAATCTTTAACTAAGTATAATAATTAGTAAGCCGGAGCTAATACGCCTGCTTTTTAATAGGTTTAATAATTTTAAAGGGGCTATTAAACTTTTAGTTAAGTTTTTTACTTGGCCGGATTATCTTAATATTACGTAGTAATAATAAAATATTATTCCTAATCTTAAATTTAATAGGGGTATGCTTTTTATTATAGTAAAGGGCTTGCTTTTTTTAAGCCTTATTTATATAGTTTTATAATTTATCTTGTAACTTTTATAATTAATAAAGTTTATTTTTTAATAAGAAATATAATATTTTTTCCCTATAATTTTTTAGTAAGAAAATAATAGGTTTTTAGCCGCGCGAGGCCATTTAGGGTGCGTACCTAGTTATATTATGCTTTAAATTATTATAAGTAAATAATATAGCTAGCAAAAATACAACCTAGTTATTTTATTAAAAGTTATAATAAATATACAGGTACGTTTTAAGTATTTAATTTTATTATTTAGTTTAATTATTTAACTGCAAATAGTACACAGTGCTAAGGCGTTTTTTAATTTATAGCACTTAATAAAATAATTACTAATAACCTAAGGTAAATAATAAGCCTTAATTAATAACTAGGCTCCTGGGCGCCCCTGTATTATATATTATTTTTTTAATAAACTTATTAGCTAGCTCTTTAGCATTAACTTTTTAGGTAATAAAAATATATTTTACTTTCTTACTAAAATAATCTACCACTACTAATATCGTGTTATACACGCGGTTTTTGTACTTTAATAAAAATAGGCTAATAATAAAGTTTATAAAAAGATCTTTTTATAGTATATTTAAAACTAGTAAAAAGGTAAGCTAGCCTTGGGCTAGCTATTATAAAGCTTTAGACCTTTAATATAAGGGATATCCTTTAATATACTCTTACACTTTTTTATTAAGATTTTTTTACTAAAACTTATGCTTAAGCAGCTTAATAATACACCTGTAACTAAAGTGGCCTGTATAGGGATTATTATAATATATTTTTATAATTTTATGCTATAATATAAACACGGGAGGGATATAAATAGCCTTTTAGTAAAAAAAAAAATTATTTTTTATATACTAATACTTTAAATAAAAGCCCTGCCCTATTTTAACTAAAATTATTTTTTTTAGCTATTATTAAATATAGCTAGCGTGAGTATCCTCACGTTAAGCTTTAAGTAATTTTTACTAAAGGGGTTTTATAGCTAGTTTAGCGGGTTTTTTCTCGCGGGCTATTTTTATAGCCTATAACCTAAAATATATTAGCCCTAGGAGCTAATGCTTTTTTTAACCTTTTTTTAAAAGGGTAGCTAGGCCCTCTAGCGCCTGTCCGGTATTAGTCTAGTTAAAAAATAACTTTAATTTTTTTTATAAAATTAAAAGTAAACTAACTTAATACTTCTTATTTTTTGCTTAATAGTCCGGGTGCCTTAATAATATATTTACTAAATTAAACCTTCCTAGCCTATACTTAATCTTAAAGTTATAAGCTATTAATAATTTTACCTAATAAGCTTGCCTTTAATTTAAGACCTTTATCTTAAAAAAGTACCGTAAGTTATTATAATTATACTAAATATATATAAAATACACAAAGCCCTTTAGGTAATATTACCACTTTTTAAAAAACTTAATAACTATAAGTAGTTTTTAATTATAAACCTTATATCTTAGCTTTAGTTTATAAAGCTATTAAAAGTAAAAGGTAATAAGCTACTACTAGTTTTATTTTTTTTTACTAGGTGTTTTTTTTTAATTTAACTGTGTAATAATGCTAGCTATAATAAAACCTAATATATTTATAATAATAAAAATCTTCTTTTCCAGGTTAAAATGCTGTAGTACCAAAGGCTGGGTAAAAGTAGATTTAATTTTTTTAAAAGCTTTTTATATATTATTTAGCTATAAAAAGGGGCTGTTCTTGCGCTTTTTAATTATTTTTTTTAAAAGCTATATTATAAGGCAAGTTACTTTAATATATCCTTTAATAAATTATTTAAAGTAGTTTATAAACCCTAAAAAAACTTATAATTTATAATATAATATTAGCGCTGGCTAATTAGTAACTATTTAACTTCACACCGGGTTAATAAATATTCCGCCCTGGCTAATAATAAAGCCAAGAAACTTTACCTTTTCCTAGTAAAAACTGCACTTTAATAACTTTATATATAAATTATACTTTTACAGGCGTTTTAAGACTTCTTGGACATGCTAAATATGCTTTTTTTTAGTTTTTAAAAAAATTAAAATATTATTTAGGTAAACCACATAAAAATTATTAAGAACCCTGCTTATTACTATATTAATATAGGACTAAAATATCGCGGGCGTATTAGTAAGACTAAATAATATAATTATATATTTATAGTGGCTGTACTAGGTTTAAAACACTATTTTTTACTTATCTCCCTACTTAATGCGGATGCAGTAATACGCGTTATAAAGGTTAAGTTTAGTAAAGTATCGCGTATTTACTAACTAATTTATAAGTTTATTAATATAAGGTAATAAATAATAATTTTTTTGGGTTATTGTGTTTAAACCTTAATAATTAATATATAAATATAAAAATTTATTTACTTTTTAGGTAAAAAAAACAGGCGCTCCTGCTAAACTTTAAAATAGCTATATTTATTTTTTTACTAATATTTTATTAAAATACTTTTTTAAAGTTAATAATTTATAACAGGAAAGGCTATAAATAGGCCCCTAAGAAGGTATTTTACCTTTTTTTAAAAGAATCTTATAATATACTTTCTTGCTTAAAAGTTAAGACACTTCTTTCTTAAAAAAAACCTAACTTTATTTAGTATATTAAAAAGGTAGGACCGTAACTAATATACCTTTAGTTTCCTTTAGTTTATATAAAACTAAAAGCATAGGACCCTTTTTTATTATTTTAATAAATTTTTTTACTAGTTTAATTTAAAAGCGCGGGGTATAATACTGCTAATACCATTAACTAGTAATTAAAAGAATATTTAAATCCACTTTAATTATTTAAGGCCGTCCAAGCATGGCTTGGTACTTATTATAAATAAAATTAATAATATAAAATATTATATTAAATATTTTTATCTTACTAATAAAATCGCGGATTTATATTTTAGCCTTAAATTAGCCATAGCAGGGAGTAGTTTTTTTATTAGCATATTAAACTAGTTATAGCATCTGGTTTGCAGCCATTTTAATTTCTTGCTTTTTTAAAAACTAGACTAAAAAAAAATTTATACTAGCCCTAGTATTTAACAAGGCTTTAAACTATTTATTTAAATTATTTTTTTAAACTTATAAATCTGCTAGAATAAAAAATGCGGTAGGTTTATCCATACTAGTTAAAGTTAATAGCTTAGGGCCTGGTAATTATTATTTAGTTTTTAGTTTTTTATTTACTTTTATTTTAGTTAGGTAATTTTTTATAAAATACCCTTTCACGCCGCATATATAGCAACAGTTCTTTTTTTTTTATTTATCCTGTTTTTTAGGCAAGAGCTAACGCTTGGCTTGCACTAGCTTTTACCTACTAGTTTTATTTTTAAAGCTATAATAATTTTTTTAACCTTGCTTTTTTAAGGGCTGCCCTAATAAATTTTAGTTTTTTTTATTTATTAAAACGCCTTTATTCTAGCTTTAGTTAGTACCTTTTACTAAATTTTTATTTTTTACAGCAGGAGAATTTTTATTATTTTTTTTTAGCTGTTATTTTTAGGCGCTCTTTACTTTTTACATGCCAAAATTAACTTATATTAGGTTATTTTTATATTAACACCTTTAAAGGTAGTTAAAGGATTTTACAGGCGCGCTATATATTACTAATATAACTTATTTAATATATAAATATAAATAATAGCTTTTTTAGTAGTACCCCGGAGGGGGTTAGGAACTATTTCCTGGAATTTTATTAACTATACCTTTAATAATTAGCTATTTTATTAGTTATTTATAAAATGCTTTATTTTTTAACTAGCTTAATTTTTTTTTAGGTTAACCTATTAACGCATAAACTACTTAAATATTACCTATATAAGTGGCTTAGTAAGCTTTTTTTACTTTACACGCTACTTGTGTTATATATTTTTTTTAACTTTACCTACTAAGTAAATAACTTTACTTATTTTAGTACTATACTGCACAGGGGCTTTATTAAATATATTTTTAAAATTATTAAAAAATATTTTTAGTTTTATTAAGTCCTTATTATTAAAAATCTTAATATTTAAAGGCTTTAGTTTTTTTAGCTTAGGCTTATTTTATAATAATTACTATGCTAATATTTTAATAACCTTATTTTTAATAAATATTTAAGGTTATTTATATGCTTAGTCCTAGTTAAGCAGTGTTTTACCTGCGGTGTTATTACTATTATTTAAGCTTAATAGATTAAATAGCTTTTTAAGATTTCCGGCGGGCGGAGGTAGCCTATTTAGCTACTAATTTTTTTTAGTCCACCAAGCCATTTACTTGCCCTTATTAGGCTTTAGTTTTAATAGCAGGTTTTATTATAGTATTATAGTAAATAACCCAGCCATAGGTGTTTTTAAGGTAGTATTTTTAATTAAAATAGCGCCTGTTATAATATATTTAGGGTTAATATACTATATAAAATCTTTAAAAAGGTAAGATGGTAAAGAATTTTTTTAAGCCTTACTTACTAAAGGGGATAAGTTATTTAGCTTATAGTTTAAGTTATTAACCTTAATAATAAAGGTATTATTATATATTAATAATATAGGTTTAGGTGGGGATAATAATCCCAAGCTTTTTTATACCTAAGTTTATATTTTAAAAATTTTAACTAAAATAGCTCTAGTTCACCTTTATTTATTTAAGGATTTAGTTTAGGATACTATATTAATAATATTTAAAAATTAATAAAAAAAGTAATTTTAATTATAAGGGCGCCCTAGCACCTAGGTATTTTTTACTAATAATAATAAAGCTTAGTAAAGTATTTTTAATTAATAAAAATAAAGTATTTAAAACCTTAATAAATTTAATTAAAAGGATTACTTAAAAAACTAAATATACCATGGCCTTTAGTTTTTTTATATAAGCCTTGCCTAAAGGCCTAAGGCCCCTAAGTAATTTTTTAAGCTATTTTTATTTAAAAAATAGGTAATATTTAAATATTTTTGTATTTGCGCCCCTTATAGCCACTTTTTAATTATTAAGGTAATTTAATATAAGGCGCGCCTTTATTTTACTACCTAAATAATACTTAAAGCCTAAGGTCCCCGAGCTAAGGTCCCTAGTTAAAGCTAATATTATATTAAACCTAATATTATGTTAAATCCAACACCATATTAAGTCTTATATAGTAATTTATAGTAATAAGGTTTACTAAGCTAAATAGGTGCCTAAGGCATCCCGCACAGGTAACGTTAACGCTTCGCGGTGGCATGACCTGGGTGCCTCAGGCATCGCTCGATGGCGTGACCCGGATCAATGTCGGCCCTGACAATTAATAGCTTTGCTAAAACCTTTGCAGGAAAAATAGCCTTTATTATACTTATTAAAAAGTTAGATTAGCCCTTTACTAATAATTTAAATACTAAAAATTTTTTTATTAATAAACCTTTTTAGGTATTAATTAATAATAAATTAATTTATTTTTATAAATATAAATATGTTATAAAGTTTTGCTATAACTTTATATATTTATATTATTTAAAGTTTTATAAAATAAATAAAAAACTAAAAAAAAAGATTAGTAAAGTACTTAAAAAAAATAATAAATATAATAAGAAACTTTAAAAGTTAAAGGTTAAGAATACTAAGCTTTTTAAAAATAAAAAAAAAATACTAAAAACTAAAAAGCTTAATAAAATAGTTAAAAAAACGCGTAATTTATAATTCCTAAAAAATATTATAAAGCAGCCCTAGTATTTAGTATTTTAAGTAATTTAAAACTTTAAAATACCTTTATTTTTAATACTAATGCCTTTATT